>NC_132885.1:34855491-35197991 GCF_030463535.1 Salminus brasiliensis | reverse complement strand
TGGGAGTCTTGATCTTCACAGTAGGCTCAAGGGGCTCTGACAGCAGAGAACTGCAGAGGGTTTCAGAGGGCCCTAGTTATGCTCTGTCTGTGCCAGACTTCACTGAGCTCCCAAATGTCCAAGAACAGCTTCTGACCTCTCTTAAGGCTGTTGCTGTTCCTGTCCCTCCAGCATCACCAACTCCCACGGGTATGCCTGTGTGAAAGAATGATATTAACACACAACTAACATCACTATATATATAATGGGTCCTCTCTTTCTTTGGTTTAATGTTTAGACATTCTCATGCAGTAATGCATCAGTGCTATTCAGATGCTTTATGCAGTTCATACCGCATCAATTCAAACATACCTTAAAATCGGCAATGAAATTCTCTGTGTAGCGGTTAGCCTTCAGTCGGATGCATTTTAACAAATGCCATTGTTGTTTTTCTAGTTGATTTTGACGTCTCCAGAAAGGATGTTGTGTTCCTGCTGGATGGCTCAGATGGCACTAGGAATGGATTCCCAGCTATGCTTGACTTTGTACAAAAAGTAGTTGAAAAATTCACCATAGAGGACAGCAGAGACCGTGTTTCAGTGGTGCAGTACAGTAGGGAGCCTGAGGTCCATTTCTACCTGAATAGCTACTCAGCAAAGGCAGACGTCCTCGACGGTGTCAGAACTCTAAGGCACAGAGGCGGGAGACCCCTCAACACTGGGTCAGCTCTCCAGTATGTGAGAGACAATGTCTTCACTGCCTCTGCTGGCAGTAGACGTCAACAAGGTGTCCCTCAGATTCTCATCCTGCTCAGTGGATCAAGGTCAAATGATAACATCGATATTCCTGCCTCTGCTCTGAAAGAAAGTGGGGTCTTGATCCTTGGTGTTGGCACCAGGAATTCGAGCAGAGAAATTCAGAGAATTGTCAGTGATCCTTCCTTTGCTCACTCTACTTCTGAGCTGTCTGACCTTGCCAGTGTCCAGCAGCAGTTTATCACCTCTCTCGGAAGTACGGTTTTATATGTAATGCCAGCGACACCTACAGTCATAGGTAAGACAGATTCTCACAAATATTTTCAAATTGCTCACTTAACCATGGTAGGGAAGCACGGAATAATGTGCACATGCTGTATTTCTTTGAAAGTCTGTCAGGTGATCTTACATATGATTGTACAGAGAAAAAGGTCATACAAGATTAAGCGTAAGGCTTGTGTGAGGGTTTCATACTACATCGCTCCGCCTCCAGCATTGGAAACCATTTATTCGAATTTTTAGCTGCGTCTAGCCTAGGCTTGGTATCTGTGATTGTCCCTCAGAGACTTGCTAAAACGTAAGACTACATTCGTGCTTTCATACGAGCCTTAGTCATCATGCATGCTCCCCTATCCGTGATTAGCCCGTTGTCCTATAGCAAAAAATTTGAACAAAAATGTATTCCACAAGACTGGTTGGGCATGGTGGAGGAGAGTAGACGCTGATCTTCTTTAGTTCATGAACTCAAAGCCAAAAGTGTCTACTTTTGAAAACAGGCAGCGAAGACTGATATGACTGTTTTCTATTTTACTGCCTATAGCTGACCGAAGAATGGGCAGGAGGGATGTAGTATTCCTTTTGGATGGTTCGGATGGCACTAGGAACTCTTTCCCAGCCATGCGTGACTTTGTTCAAAAAATGGTGGAGAGATTGAATGTGTCAGAGGGGAGAGACCGTGTGTCTGTAGTTCAGTTCAGCAGAGATCCAGAGGCCCACTTCTATCTTAACACATACGTAACCAAGGAGAGTGTTCTCAGTACTATCAGAGATCTACGGCACAAAGGAGGGAGACCCCTCAACACGGGAGCAGCTCTCCAGTATGTGAGGGACAATGTCTTCACCGCGTCTTCTGGAAGCAGGCGTCTAGAGGGTGTGCCTCAGTTACTGATTTTGTTGAGTGCTGGAAGGTCGTTTGATAACGTGGACACACCAGCCTCTTCCCTGAAAGAGCTTGGAGTCTTTACCTATGCTGTAGGATCAAGAGGCTCTGATAGTAGAGAACTACAGAGGATCTCATATGATCCTAGTTCCACACTCTCTGTGACCGACTTCTCTTACCTCCCCAATGTACAAGAGCAACTTCTCTCCAGCATTAGCACCGTACTCTCCCAGGCTACGACTGTTCCTCCAACTGTTATAGGTAAGACAAATAGAAAGCATCGACCAATTTCAGGCAGTCACTTATGGGCTAAATTTTCCTCAGAGTTGTCCCAAATTCTTCCTGTTGTACTTAGCAGTAAAGATATGAACATGTATGTTGCAAGAGCAAGTTTCAGAAATTCAGCAACAGTCAGGTTTGTTTGACCAATGCAGCTTGTTTACAATGCGTTTGCCTTTTTCAACCTCAACCTCTATAGTTGAGCCAACTGCACAAAGGAGAGATGTTGTTTTCCTGCTGGATGGGTCAGATGGCACTCGCAGTGGGTTCCCTGCAATGAAGGATTTTGTCCTAAGAGTTGTGGGCAAGATGAATGTAGCTGAGGACAAAGACCGTGTTTCTCTAGTCCAGTTCAGCAGAGATCCTGAGACTCATTTCTACCTGAACACGTACACAACAATGGATGAGGTTCTTGACACAGTTAGACCTCTGAGGCACAAAGGAGGAAGACCACTGAACACGGGAGCGGCTCTCCAGTACGTCAGAGACAATGTCTTCACTGCCTCCTCTGGCAGCAGACGACTGGAGGGCGTGCCACAGATACTGATCCTGCTGAGTGGAGGAAGGTCGTTTGACAGTGTTGATGTCCCAGCCTCTGCTCTGAAGGATCTGGGAGTCTTGATCTTCACAGTAGGCTCAAGGGGCTCTGACAGCAGAGAACTGCAGAGGGTTTCAGAGGGCCCTAGTTATGCTCTGTCTGTGCCAGACTTCACTGAGCTCCCAAATGTCCAAGAACAGCTTCTGACCTCTCTTAAGGCTGTTGCTGTTCCTGTCCCTCCAGCATCACCAACTCCCACGGGTATGCCTGTGTGAAAGAATGATATTAACACACAACTAACATCACTATATATATAATGGGTCCTCTCTTTCTTTGGTTTAATGTTTAGACATTCTCATGCAGTAATGCATCAGTGCTATTCAGATGCTTTATGCAGTTCATACCGCATCAATTCAAACATACCTTAAAATCGGCAATGAAATTCTCTGTGTAGCGGTTAGCCTTCAGTCGGATGCATTTTAACAAATGCCATTGTTGTTTTTCTAGTTGATTTTGACGTCTCCAGAAAGGATGTTGTGTTCCTGCTGGATGGCTCAGATGGCACTAGGAATGGATTCCCAGCTATGCTTGACTTTGTACAAAAAGTAGTTGAAAAATTCACCATAGAGGACAGCAGAGACCGTGTTTCAGTGGTGCAGTACAGTAGGGAGCCTGAGGTCCATTTCTACCTGAATAGCTACTCAGCAAAGGCAGACGTCCTCGACGGTGTCAGAACTCTAAGGCACAGAGGCGGGAGACCCCTCAACACTGGGTCAGCTCTCCAGTATGTGAGAGACAATGTCTTCACTGCCTCTGCTGGCAGTAGACGTCAACAAGGTGTCCCTCAGATTCTCATCCTGCTCAGTGGATCAAGGTCAAATGATAACATCGATATTCCTGCCTCTGCTCTGAAAGAAAGTGGGGTCTTGATCCTTGGTGTTGGCACCAGGAATTCGAGCAGAGAAATTCAGAGAATTGTCAGTGATCCTTCCTTTGCTCACTCTACTTCTGAGCTGTCTGACCTTGCCAGTGTCCAGCAGCAGTTTATCACCTCTCTCGGAAGTACGGTTTTATATGTAATGCCAGCGACACCTACAGTCATAGGTAAGACAGATTCTCACAAATATTTTCAAATTGCTCACTTAACCATGGTAGGGAAGCACGGAATAATGTGCACATGCTGTATTTCTTTGAAAGTCTGTCAGGTGATCTTACATATGATTGTACAGAGAAAAAGGTCATACAAGATTAAGCGTAAGGCTTGTGTGAGGGTTTCATACTACATCGCTCCGCCTCCAGCATTGGAAACCATTTATTCGAATTTTTAGCTGCGTCTAGCCTAGGCTTGGTATCTGTGATTGTCCCTCAGAGACTTGCTAAAACGTAAGACTACATTCGTGCTTTCATACGAGCCTTAGTCATCATGCATGCTCCCCTATCCGTGATTAGCCCGTTGTCCTATAGCAAAAAATTTGAACAAAAATGTATTCCACAAGACTGGTTGGGCATGGTGGAGGAGAGTAGACGCTGATCTTCTTTAGTTCATGAACTCAAAGCCAAAAGTGTCTACTTTTGAAAACAGGCAGCGAAGACTGATATGACTGTTTTCTATTTTACTGCCTATAGCTGACCGAAGAATGGGCAGGAGGGATGTAGTATTCCTTTTGGATGGTTCGGATGGCACTAGGAACTCTTTCCCAGCCATGCGTGACTTTGTTCAAAAAATGGTGGAGAGATTGAATGTGTCAGAGGGGAGAGACCGTGTGTCTGTAGTTCAGTTCAGCAGAGATCCAGAGGCCCACTTCTATCTTAACACATACGTAACCAAGGAGAGCGTTCTCAGTACTATCAGAGATCTACGGCACAAAGGAGGGAGACCCCTCAACACGGGAGCAGCTCTCCAGTATGTGAGGGACAATGTCTTCACCGCGTCTTCTGGAAGCAGGCGTCTAGAGGGTGTGCCTCAGTTACTGATTTTGTTGAGTGCTGGAAGGTCGTTTGATAACGTGGACACACCAGCCTCTTCCCTGAAAGAGCTTGGAGTCTTTACCTATGCTGTAGGATCAAGAGGCTCTGATAGTAGAGAACTACAGAGGATCTCATATGATCCTAGTTCCACACTCTCTGTGACCGACTTCTCTTACCTCCCCAATGTACAAGAGCAACTTCTCTCCAGCATTAGCACCGTACTCTCCCAGGCTACGACTGTTCCTCCAACTGTTATAGGTAAGACAAATAGAAAGCATCGACCAATTTCAGGCAGTCACTTATGGGCTAAATTTTCCTCAGAGTTGTCCCAAATTCTTCCTGTTGTACTTAGCAGTAAAGATATGAACATGTATGTTGCAAGAGCAAGTTTCAGAAATTCAGCAACAGTCAGGTTTGTTTGACCAATGCAGCTTGTTTACAATGCGTTTGCCTTTTTCAACCTCAACCTCTATAGTTGAGCCAACTGCACAAAGGAGAGATGTTGTTTTCCTGCTGGATGGGTCAGATGGCACTCGCAGTGGGTTCCCTGCAATGAAGGATTTTGTCCTAAGAGTTGTGGGCAAGATGAATGTAGCTGAGGACAAAGACCGTGTTTCTCTAGTCCAGTTCAGCAGAGATCCTGAGACTCATTTCTACCTGAACACGTACACAACAATGGATGAGGTTCTTGACACAGTTAGACCTCTGAGGCACAAAGGAGGAAGACCACTGAACACGGGAGCGGCTCTCCAGTACGTCAGAGACAATGTCTTCACTGCCTCCTCTGGCAGCAGACGACTGGAGGGCGTGCCACAGATACTGATCCTGCTGAGTGGAGGAAGGTCGTTTGACAGTGTTGATGTCCCAGCCTCTGCTCTGAAGGATCTGGGAGTCTTGATCTTCACAGTAGGCTCAAGGGGCTCTGACAGCAGAGAACTGCAGAGGGTTTCAGAGGGCCCTAGTTATGCTCTGTCTGTGCCAGACTTCACTGAGCTCCCAAATGTCCAAGAACAGCTTCTGACCTCTCTTAAGGCTGTTGCTGTTCCTGTCCCTCCAGCATCACCAACTCCCACGGGTATGCCTGTGTGAAAGAATGATATTAACACACAACTAACATCACTATATATATAATGGGTCCTCTCTTTCTTTGGTTTAATGTTTAGACATTCTCATGCAGTAATGCATCAGTGCTATTCAGATGCTTTATGCAGTTCATACCGCATCAATTCAAACATACCTTAAAATCGGCAATGAAATTCTCTGTGTAGCGGTTAGCCTTCAGTCGGATGCATTTTAACAAATGCCATTGTTGTTTTTCTAGTTGATTTTGACGTCTCCAGAAAGGATGTTGTGTTCCTGCTGGATGGCTCAGATGGCACTAGGAATGGATTCCCAGCTATGCTTGACTTTGTACAAAAAGTAGTTGAAAAATTCACCATAGAGGACAGCAGAGACCGTGTTTCAGTGGTGCAGTACAGTAGGGAGCCTGAGGTCCATTTCTACCTGAATAGCTACTCAGCAAAGGCAGACGTCCTCGACGGTGTCAGAACTCTAAGGCACAGAGGCGGGAGACCCCTCAACACTGGGTCAGCTCTCCAGTATGTGAGAGACAATGTCTTCACTGCCTCTGCTGGCAGTAGACGTCAACAAGGTGTCCCTCAGATTCTCATCCTGCTCAGTGGATCAAGGTCAAATGATAACATCGATATTCCTGCCTCTGCTCTGAAAGAAAGTGGGGTCTTGATCCTTGGTGTTGGCACCAGGAATTCGAGCAGAGAAATTCAGAGAATTGTCAGTGATCCTTCCTTTGCTCACTCTACTTCTGAGCTGTCTGACCTTGCCAGTGTCCAGCAGCAGTTTATCACCTCTCTCGGAAGTACGGTTTTATATGTAATGCCAGCGACACCTACAGTCATAGGTAAGACAGATTCTCACAAATATTTTCAAATTGCTCACTTAACCATGGTAGGGAAGCACGGAATAATGTGCACATGCTGTATTTCTTTGAAAGTCTGTCAGGTGATCTTACATATGATTGTACAGAGAAAAAGGTCATACAAGATTAAGCGTAAGGCTTGTGTGAGGGTTTCATACTACATCGCTCCGCCTCCAGCATTGGAAACCATTTATTCGAATTTTTAGCTGCGTCTAGCCTAGGCTTGGTATCTGTGATTGTCCCTCAGAGACTTGCTAAAACGTGAGACTACATTCGTGCTTTCATACGAGCCTTAGTCATCATGCATGCTCCCCTATCCGTGATTAGCCCGTTGTCCTATAGCAAAAAATTTGAACAAAAATGTATTCCACAAGACTGGTTGGGCATGGTGGAGGAGAGTAGACGCTGATCTTCTTTAGTTCATGAACTCAAAGCCAAAAGTGTCTACTTTTGAAAACAGGCAGCGAAGACTGATATGACTGTTTTCTATTTTACTGCCTATAGCTGACCGAAGAATGGGCAGGAGGGATGTAGTATTCCTTTTGGATGGTTCGGATGGCACTAGGAACTCTTTCCCAGCCATGCGTGACTTTGTTCAAAGAATGGTGGAGAGATTGAATGTGTCAGAGGGGAGAGACCGTGTGTCTGTAGTTCAGTTCAGCAGAGATCCAGAGGCCCACTTCTATCTTAACACATACGTAACCAAGGAGAGCGTTCTCAGTACTATCAGAGATCTACGGCACAAAGGAGGGAGACCCCTCAACACGGGAGCAGCTCTCCAGTATGTGAGGGACAATGTCTTCACCGCGTCTTCTGGAAGCAGGCCTCTAGAGGGTGTGCCTCAGTTACTGATTTTGTTGAGTGGTGGAAGGTCGTTTGATAACGTGGACACACCAGCCTCTTCCCTGAAAGAGCTTGGAGTCTTGACCTATGCTGTAGGATCAAGAGGCTCTGATAGTAGAGAACTACAGAGGATCTCATATGATCCTAGTTCCACACTCTCTGTGACCGACTTCTCTTACCTCCCCAATGTACAAGAGCAACTTCTCTCCAGCATTAGCACCGTACTCTCCCAGGCTACGACTGTTCCTCCAACTGTTATAGGTAAGACAAATAGAAAGCATCGACCAATTTCAGGCAGTCACTTATGGGCTAAATTTTCCTCAGAGTTGTCCCAAATTCTTCCTGTTGTACTTAGCAGTAAAGATATGAACATGTATGTTGCAAGAGCAAGTTTCAGAAATTCAGCAACAGTCAGGTTTGTTTGACCAATGCAACTTGTTTACAATGCGTTTGCCTTTTTCAACCTCAACCTCTATAGTTGAGCCAACTGCACAAAGGAGAGATGTTGTTTTCCTGCTGGATGGGTCAGATGGCACTCGCAGTGGGTTCCCTGCAATGAAGGATTTTGTCCTAAGAGTTGTGGGCAAGATGAATGTAGCTGAGGACAAAGACCGTGTTTCTCTAGTCCAGTTCAGCAGAGATCCTGAGACTCATTTCTACCTGAACACGTACACAACAAAGGATGAGGTTCTTGACACAGTTAGACCTCTGAGGCACAAAGGAGGAAGACCACTGAACACGGGAGCGGCTCTCCAGTACGTCAGAGACAATGTCTTCATTGCCCCCTCTGGCAGCAGACGACTGGAGGGCGTGCCACAGATACTGATCCTGCTGAGTGGAGGAAGGTCGTTTGACAGTGTTGATGTCCCAGCCTCTGCTCTGAAGGATCTTGGAGTCTTGATCTTCACAGTAGGCTCAAGGGGCTCTGACAGCAGAGAACTGCAGAGGATTTCAGAGGACCCTAGTTATGCTCTGTCTGTGCCAGACTTCACTGAGCTCCCAAATGTCCAAGAGCAGCTTCTGACCTCTCTTAAGGCTGTTGCTGTTCCTGTCCCTCCAGCATCACCAACTCCCACGGGTATGCCTGTGTGAAAGAATGATATTAACACACAACTAACATCACTATATATATATATAATGGGTCCTCTCTTTCTTTGGTTTAATGTTTAGACATTCTCATGCAGTAATGCATCAGTGCTATTCAGATGCTTTATGCAGTTCATACCGCATCAATTCAAACATACCTTAAAATCGGCAATGAAATTCTCTGTGTAGCGGTTAGCCTTCAGTCGGATGCATTTTAACAAATGCCATTGTTGTTTTTCTAGTTGATTTTGACGTCTCCAGAAAGGATGTTGTGTTCCTGCTGGATGGCTCAGATGGCACTAGGAATGGATTCCCAGCTATGCTTGACTTTGTACAAAAAGTAGTTGAAAAATTCACCATAGAGGACAGCAGAGACCGTGTTTCAGTGGTGCAGTACAGTAGGGAGCCTGAGGTCCATTTCTACCTGAATAGCTACTCAGCAAAGGCAGACGTCCTCGACGGTGTCAGAACTCTAAGGCACAGAGGCGGGAGACCCCTCAACACCGGGTCAGCTCTCCAGTATGTGAGAGACAATGTCTTCACTGCCTCTGCTGGCAGTAGACGTCAACAAGGTGTCCCTCAGATTCTCATCCTGCTCAGTGGATCAAGGTCAAATGATAACATCGATATTCCTGCCTCTGCTCTGAAAGAAAGTGGGGTCTTGATCCTTGGTGTTGGCACCAGGAATTCGAGCAGAGAAATTCAGAGAATTGTCAGTGATCCTTCCTTTGCTCACTCTACTTCTGAGCTGTCTGACCTTGCCAGTGTCCAGCAGCAGTTTATCACCTCTCTCGGAAGTACGGTTTTATATGTAATGCCAGCGACACCTACAGTCATAGGTAAGACAGATTCTCACAAATATTTTCAAATTGCTCACTTAATCATGGTAGGGAAGCACGGAATAATGTGCACATGCTGTATTTCTTTGAAAGTCTGTCAGGTGATCTTACATATGATTGTACAGAGAAAAAGGTCATACAAGATTAAGCGTAAGGCTTGTGTGAGGGTTTCATACTACATCGCTCCGCCTCCAGCATTGGAAACCTTTTATTCAATTTTTTAGCTGCGCCTAGCCTAGGCTTGGTATCTGTGATTGTCTCTCAGAGACTTGCCAAAACGTAAGACTACATTCGTGCTTTCATACAAGCCTTAGCCATCATGCATGCTCCCCTATCCGTGATTAGCCCGTTGTCCTATAGCAAAAAATTTAAACAAAAATGTATTCCACAAGACTGGTTGGGCATGGTGGAGGAGAGTAAACGCTGATCTTCTTTGATTTATGAACTCAAAGCCAAAAGTGTCTACTTTTGAAAACAGGCAGCGAAGACTGATATGACTGTTTTCTATTTTACTGCCTATAGCTGACCGAAGAATGGGCAGGAGGGATGTAGTATTCCTTTTGGATGGTTCGGATGGCACTAGGAACTCTTTCCCAGCCATGCGTGACTTTGTTCAAAGAATGGTGGAGAGATTGAATGTGTCAGAGGGGAGAGACCGTGTGTCTGTAGTTCAGTTCAGCAGAGATCCAGAGGCCCACTTCTATCTTAACACATACGTAACCAAGGAGAGCGTTCTCAGTACTATCAGAGATCTACGGCACAAAGGAGGGAGACCCCTCAACACGGGAGCAGCTCTCCAGTATGTGAGGGACAATGTCTTCACCGCGTCTTCTGGAAGCAGGCGTCTAGAGGGTGTGCCTCAGTTACTGATTTTGTTGAGTGCTGGAAGGTCGTTTGATAACGTGGACACACCAGCCTCTTCCCTGAAAGAGCTTGGAGTCTTGACCTATGCTGTAGGATCAAGAGGCTCTGATAGTAGAGAACTACAGAGGATCTCATATGATCCTAGTTCCACACTCTCTGTGACCGACTTCTCTTACCTCCCCAATGTACAAGAGCAACTTCTCTCCAGCATTAGCACCGTACTCTCCCAGGCTACGACTGTTCCTCCAACTGTTATAGGTAAGACAAATAGAAAGCATCGACCAATTTCAGGCAGTCACTTATGGGCTAAATTTTCCTCAGAGTTGTCCCAAATTCTTCCTGTTGTACTTAGCAGTAAAGATATGAACATGTATGTTGCAAGAGCAAGTTTCAGAAATTCAGCAACAGTCAGGTTTGTTTGACCAATGCAGCTTGTTTACAATGCGTTTGCCTTTTTCAACCTCAACCTCTATAGTTGAGCCAACTGCACAAAGGAGAGATGTTGTTTTCCTGCTGGATGGGTCAGATGGCACTCGCAGTGGGTTCCCTGCAATGAAGGATTTTGTCCTAAGAGTTGTGGGCAAGATGAATGTAGCTGAGGACAAAGACCGTGTTTCTCTAGTCCAGTTCAGCAGAGATCCTGAGACTCATTTCTACCTGAACACGTACACAACAAAGGATGAGGTTCTTGACACAGTTAGACCTCTGAGGCACAAAGGAGGAAGACCACTGAACACGGGAGCGGCTCTCCAGTACGTCAGAGACAATGTCTTCACTGCCTCCTCTGGCAGCAGACGACTGGAGGGCGTGCCACAGATACTGATCCTGCTGAGTGGAGGAAGGTCGTTTGACAGTGTTGATGTCCCAGCCTCTGCTCTGAAGGATCTGGGAGTCTTGATCTTCACAGTAGGCTCAAGGGGCTCTGACAGCAGAGAACTGCAGAGGGTTTCAGAGGGCCCTAGTTATGCTCTGTCTGTGCCAGACTTCACTGAGCTCCCAAATGTCCAAGAGCAGCTTCTGACCTCTCTTAAGGCTGTTGCTGTTCCTGTCCCTCCAGCATCACCAACTCCCACGGGTATGCCTGTGTGAAAGAATGATATTAACACACAACCAACATCACTATATATATAATGGGTCCTCTATTTTTTTGGCTTAATGTTTGGACGTTATTATGCAGTAATACATCAGTGGTATTAAGAAGCTTCATGCTGTTAATTTTTTTAATGAATTACATCAAATATGTGTAGTTTTTAAATTCTGATTGTAGAGTCTTGTAGATAACCTCTACATATGGATTTATGTGCTCTACTCCATTTAGATTCTTCAAACAGACTTATGTAGTCTGGACCAAAACGACTGCTGTAGAAGCCATCCTTTTTTCTTCCCCAGATGTTTTAACGACTGTGTAATGTTTACCTCCAGAATGTGCTGGCATTTAAATTGATTGAAACATTTCCTTCTTATCTACCAATGAATTGTTACTTGCAAGTTTGATCCTCCCCAAGTTTATTAGTCAAGTCAAGTCAAGTCTGATTTATTTGTATAGCGCTTTTTACAACTGTTGTCATCACAAAGCAGCTTTACATAATTAGTAATTAATAAAAGACAGAGGCAAAGAATAAATAACGTAAGACATGATGGATCAAAGACCCCCAGTGAGCAAGCCAATGGCAACAGTGGCAAGGAAAAACTCCCTCAGAGCTGGAGGAAGAAACCTTGAGAGGAACCAAGACTCACAAGGGGGACCCATCCTCCTCTGGTCAGAACTATTTAAACATTAATGATAAAATTACCAAACCAGATACAGCAGATAGTTAATAATGGTGATATTAATAGTGGCAGATAGTTACGAGTCCATTTAGGTTTTAACATGGTCATTAAACAGGTAGCAGTGGTAGGCAGGTGAGCCGCTGGTCTGCTATAGGTGGTGGTGGGCAGGGGGCCTGATGGTTTGACCGGTAGGTGGCAGCAGGTTTGACGCAGGTAGAGGGAACCTCAGCGGGCAATCTTCCAGCAGGTCGGGCTGGGTGGCCATTTACTCAGAGAAGGTATAAAAAAAAGTTAGTTCTGAGAGAGATTTTATGGAGGGCAGAGAATGTTAGGCAGTATCAGAATGTGACGAGTCCGGCAGGTCTGACTACAACAGCCTAATTAAAAGGAGAGAGCCAGAGGGTAACACAGACACGGGAGCACCATGAAAATTCTAGCATCTATCTGCTCCACCGTCAACAAACCTGAGTGATTGCGTGTAAGCAGCGAGATGATAGCTCCAGCATCTCAGTGTACTACAATTCCCTGGGTCCGCGAACCCCTGGACCTGCAACCTTTATCTAAGAAACATTAATTACCAAAAACTAAACTACTGTACATTTCAGAAAAACAGTGTACCAGTCTTTTACATGTCTTTTGCTTTTAAAGATGGGTTTGTAAGGTTAGTCTTGGTACTGTGAACGCTAAAGGAAATCGAATAACCATTTTAACTTTTTCCAAAGTTATTCCAAAGTTCACTATTTTAATGGTCTCACTTATAGAATAGAATATTTGAGACAGGTTAGTAACACCTTATTTAATTGTTTTGTACTTTGTACATCTGGTTTGATGCTAACTGAATTTGATGGGCTTGTAGTATTGCTTTCTCAATGACAGTATATGTAAATCAAATCTAATAACATCCAGGTAATTTCCAAGCCCTGCAAGAGTTAATTACTAGAATTTGAGGAATTATTTACTAGTTTAATCATTCTAATTTCATCGGTGAAAAATATGCAAATTGTCATGAGTGGCTAGGTCAGACAGTGAGGGTGAACACTCACAGGGGATGGACCAAAGCGAGAACGCTTTGTTAAGCAACGAAACAGGGGTAAACAAGAAAAACATACAGGGAATAATGAATAACCAAAACAAACATGTGACAAATTAACTTGGGCAAAACAAAGGTGCACACCTTAGGCTGGCGAGACACAAGGGCAGAATGATAACACTAACCAAAACCTACAGGCAGTGCCTGGGTAAATTAGAGAAAGCAAAAGGCCGCGATAGTCAGGCGCTTCTGAACGTACTTGGCTCGAGAGCTGAGGGAACAGCTGCCGAACCCAAAAGACAGAACCCACTTACCCGCTCGCTACCATGAGTACCTTAAATACGTACAGCTTGTTACCTGAGCTCAAGACCGTGACTATGCTTCATGAGTGAAGCTAAGTGAGTTAAGCTCACTCTCGTGAATCAGCCCCCAATGGTTCTTACGGTTCAGTCTGTTCCTTGGGTTCACAGGATTCAATAAGCTCATAGAGTTCGCTTCTATTCCTTGAGGCTGTCGATGAGCCCAACAGATTCCATGAGGCCACTTCTATTCAGTAAATCCATCGATGAGTCTGACTGATTCCACGAGTCCAACCGATCCACTTCTATTAACTGAGTCCGTCGATGAGTCTAAAAGGTTCAATTCTCGGCAACCGACAGCTAGCGCTAGCCCTCCTTAAATATACCAGCCACAGGTACATTCTCACTATTACTAAAATTAGATTCAAATTCAAGTTGACCAGAATTACCATACCATTATTAACACTTTGGTGGACTAGCATGACCAGCTTGTGGTGCAGTGGTGGCTCAGCGGTTAGAGCTCCGGGCTGTCGATAACAGGGTTGTGGGTTCGATTCCCGGGCTCGGCAAGCTGCCACTGTTGGGCCCTTGAGCAAGGCCCTTTACCCTCTTTGCTCCCTGGGCGCTGGAGTTGGCTGCCCACCGCTCTGGGTGTGTGTGTGTACTCACTGCCCCTAACACATGTGTGTGTGTGAGTGTGTGTTCACTACCAGATGGGTTAAATGCGGAGGACACATTTCGCTGTACACTGTACAGTGACAAATACGTGCACCTTTAATAACCAGTTGGTACATCAAACTTGATTAAAAACGTATGCTACGCTAGAATTTGCTGATATGTATTGAATCCATTCTTCCCTCTGCCATTTGAATGGCCTCCGTGCTGCCAACACTTGCCTGTCCTCCTGGCAATTTGGATTTGGACTTACAACCCGACATGCCTTCTCTCTTTTCTGCTGCCGCCCTGCTCGGATCTGTCTCCTCGCTTGACATCTGTTGCTTTCTCCCCACATTGGCTTCTGCTCACTTCGTGGTTTGTCTTCATGCAAGGTATATTTTTCCAAGTCAAGTTGCCACAGCTGCCTGCATCGGGCTGTCCGATCACTGCACGTCGTCGACTTGCGCAACTCGTTAGCATTCCACCGTGACCCTCACCTGCATCTCTGGCTAACCCCCATTCATGCATCAGGATTCTCTCCTGCATCCTGGCTTCTACTCTGTCAGATTGAATTCAGGTGTAAACACTTATCCTGCCTTGCTGGTGTTCAATGCGCCACCTCCCATTGTCCCTTCAGTTCTATTTTACTCGATTCTTTGACTCCACTAAGCTCACCTTAACTCCACTTTACTCACCGAAAGTCAACTGTTCACAGCTCAGTTCTCCCCAACTCAGCTCAGCTCAGCTTTACAATCCCAAAGTAGCTTTCTACAATCCAGTGCCAACCAAAAGAGGATGGGTTCTTCTCAAGGTTTCGAGGGGTCCAGACCCGGATTCCTATTATTCATTAGCCACACAGTGTGATTTTGAATCCAACCACCATCTTATCTATTGACTTCCTATACCTCAACTGCAAATCCTTTTTAATTTGAGCTATCCATCACATTGCTTTCCAACTCTATTCCAAATGTATATCATCATAATATACCTCTCCATCTCTAAGTTGTACTCCTGGACCACACAGACTCAAACTTGCATGTCAGTCTCCCATCTTAGTATCTACCGATCTAATTGTTTTCAGTCTGCCCTATGTATCATGGATGTTAGGATTACAGTCCAACTATGACATGTAGAAGTTTAGACACACTCTACATACTGTCTACTTAATCTAAGGCCTTGAAACAGTTTTTGGAGACTTTCTTTCTAAGCAGAAGCCACCCCAAGTTTTCTTTCTTGTCTCCACCCAAATCATATGCTTATGACATGATCTAAACTAGCAAATCTTGTTTAAAATATTGGAAAGAATGATTCGTCTTCAACTTTATGCCATTTGGCTGTCATTTTATTTAACACTCACTTAACTATTCACATTTTTAACCAGAAGAGCCTAAACTTTTGCATGCCACAGTATCTCAAAAAGACCACTTCTGAAGCAAATGCTTTTGCCACAGTGTCTTCTCTCTCCTGATTATGAGCATGTAGACTGACTTTGGATAAAGATGTGTGAATGATATTTTAAATGTTAACACAGGTTAACATTTAACTTCCTGTTTAAGGGATTTCCCTAAAACTTTTATTTTTATTATCTTTGGTCCCAAAAATAATGCAGGACTGCTGCTGTTTCTCCATGTTGGTTTATCTATTTTTCTGTCTAAACACCCTGTAAAAAACAGCATCAGCTTTTAAGATTTTATCTGTGATATGACATGTTAATGAAGGATGTCAGGTCATGTAGGATGTCAGGATGTCATTTCTCAGCATGTATAATGTGTTTTCATGTTTGAGATTCCTGTGTGTTGGTGTGGTTTGCTCTTTCCATCACCACTAAGGTTGCTTAGTTATTACTATTAGGATTTTAGAATCATAGTTATAGTTAAAAACATGATTACTAAGTTTGTTAGAGATGCTTTTGGAGATGCTACAAAGGGGATGACAAACTAATTGACCACCAATCAAACATGAGTTCATGCCAACCTTGGTTCATTGGTGGTTCAAGTTCATCTACGAAATGCCCAAATAAAATAATGTCACTTTTTGCCATGTGATATTTGCATTTTGTGTGCAAAGTGTGGTTTTAATGTACTCTTGCTAGTTATCACCCGCTTTCATAGTCTCATGTATAATGATTGCATCTAATATAATATTATATCTGCACCTGTAACAGGTGTATCCCAATTTCTACTTCAGTTTTTTGTCATATTGAGTCCCCATCCAGTAGCTAGGACTCCCCCTATCACATATTTTACCAGAGCTGGGAGAGCTAGCATGTGCCACCAAGTCACATGAACCAACCCAGCACCAAACCAACCCATCTTTTCAGTTAACACAAGTAATGCAACATCACTGAGCAGTCACACTAGGAGGAGAGCTAAATTAAATTAAATATATAATTTAAATTCATTCTTTTTTCATGCAGCACAATCCCAGGGTCCCAAGAAAGATGTTGTCTTCGTGATTGATGGTTCCGAAGGTGTTGGAAGAGAATTCCCCATCATCCAGGAGTTTGTTCGCAGAGTGGTGGAGAACTTAAATGTTGGCGAAAACAAGATCCGTGTTGGTATAGTACAGTATGCCGACACTGCACGTCCAGATATATACCTCAACTCCCACAAGACCAAAGAGGGTGTTCTGAATGCCATCAAAGAAATCAGACAACAAGGAGGTAGACAACGCAACCTTGGAGGGGCTCTAAATTTTGTAATTCGTGAAGTACTGGATTCAGGTCGGGGTGGCAGGAAGCAGGAGGGTGTCCCACAGTTCCTGGTAGTAATCTCAGGAGGAAGAGCAACAGACAGTGTTAAAACACAAGCAGATACTCTGAAAAAGTCAGGAATTGTGCCTTTCAGTATTGGAACGAGGGATGTTGACCCCCAAGAGCTGCAAGTCATCTCATATGTTCCCAACTTTGCCTACACTGTGGATGATTTTCCTGGCCTTTACACTGTAGGGGACAACCTTATCACCACCCTAACTGAGTTATCTAATGAAGAACTGGCCAGATTACAACCTGTTTATCCCAGTGTACCAGGTAATTATGTAATTATAGTTCACCAGATTTTCCTCTTACATACATTTATTTTTTATCTTTCTATGTAGTCTTAATATATTTATTCAACAAACATTAATATAAATGTTTACTCAGATGTATTTTCTGTGTTTTTATTTTGTTTAATATAGTTTCCTTTAATGGGTGTTTGTTTATTCTTTATGTCAAATCACAGTAACACCTGCAATATCAACTGGAGAAAAGAAAGATGTAGTCTTCCTCATTGACGGAACAACTGCGATGCGCAGTGAATTCCCAGCTATCCGAGATATGATTCAAAGGGTTGTGGAAAAGTTAGATGTTGGCTTAGACAAGGTGAGAGTTTCAGTGGTACAGTACAGTGAAGACCCCAAGTTAGAGTTTCTTCTAAATGAGCACTCCACCAAGGATGAAGTTCGCCAGGCAGTGCGAAGAATCAGAAGTAAAGGTGGAAGAGTACTGAATACTGGCCAAGCACTGAACTGGGTCTCGAAAAACATCTACCAGAGATCAGCTGGTAGTCGTATTGAAGAGCGTGTGCCCCAGTTTCTCATCTTAGTGACTGGAGGAAAGTCGAACGATGATGTTTCTGACCCTGCCAATCAACTGAAGTTAAATTTTGTGGCTCCTTTGGCAGTTGGATCAAGTAATGCTGATTCAGAGGAGCTGAAACTGATTTCTTTGAGTCCAGAACAGACACACATAATCAGAGACTTCCAGCAGCTACCAACAGTAGAGCAGCAGCTTCTGGCTACAGTTAATACCATGAACACTGAAGAAATCATCAGACGTGTGCAAGCTGTGGATATAGGTACACCAGTGGCTTTAATTACCTCTGTTTTTTTTTATTAATATATGTATGTGTTTATGTATATTTAATATTATTTTTTTATTTAAGTCATTATTTCAATGTATTGGCCAAAGTTGGAAAAAGCTACAAAATAACTCCATAATGATGCCAGTTAGTTCGCATTTAACTGTATTTTTACTCTTTTCAGGCCTCAATCTAGGGAAAAAAGACATTATCTTTCTTATTGATGGATCTGAAAATGTTGGACCAAGTGGAATTGCACACATCCGTGACTTCATCATGAAAATTGTCCAACAGCTCAATGTGCAGCCTGATCAAGTGCGTGTGGCTGTGGTACAGTATGCAGAGAAACCTAAAACTGAGTTTTCACTCCTCACCCATGACAACAAACAGGCAGTCCTTTCAGCTGTCAAGAGACTGCGTCAGATGGGTGGACGAGGTGGAAATCTGGCTGATGCTATTGAGTATGTGATCAGGAATGAGTTGAAGGAATCTGCAGGGGCACGGAGTACAGAGGCCTCTCAGCATTTGGTGGTGCTTACAGGTGGAAGGTCCACCTCTGATGTCTCTGTCTATGGTCCACTCCTTAAACGCTCTCAGGTGAACTGTATAGGAATTGGTGCTGGGGCAGCAGATCAAAGACAACTGAGACAGATTGCAACTACACCAGAGGATGTTATACAAGTACCCACCTTCCCAGCACTTCCAACCATTCAGGAAAAGTTTATTGCCAGACTCAATGGAACAATTACAGTGGAACCTCCGATCACTGTGGAGACCAGTAAGTGAAACTATGTTGTCCAACACTTGATCACAAACTATTAAAAAACTATGTTTTTTAACCAATGTTAAAATAATAAATAATAATATGTTAATAAGCAAACATATACATTTAATGCTTGTGCATTTTTTTCAAACAAATCAACAAAAGTGCTTACTGATCCAAATTGTGCACTAAATGAGCTAAAACGTTCACTGGGAAAATACCCCGGTACAGTCAACAATAAAAAAGAAGCCTAATGCATGTTTTATAAACTACTAAGAAAATGCTAGCACACAGGAAGTGGTGTTTCTGCACAATGAGTATGTTCGGTGTGGACATGCATGGACTGTAATTGCTTAATTCAATTCAACTGGAAAAACTGAATTGAACTGTAACTCCTTTGGTGAAAGATTTAAACAAAAAAGGACACAGCCAAAGTTTTTAATGGATAACTGGCTAGATGCTTAGTCTTAAAGACTTAGGATCATGCATGCAACACATTTAATATTCATTATTAATTTGAGTGTTTTCTTACACCTCTTTTTATAGCTACCGGTCCAAAAGCTAAGGTTGCTGACATTGTCTTTTTGGTTGATGGCTCAATAAACCTTGGCAAAGACAATTTCAAAGAAGTTATGGACTTCATCATTAACCTTATCGACCTCTTCTTCACCGAAAGAGACAATCTTCGAATTGGCCTGGCACACTATGCCTCAGATGTGACTGATGTGTTCTATCTTAATACGCATAACAACAAGGACGACATCATTAATGCCATTAGCCGAGCAGAGTACAAAGGTGGTCGGAGGATTAACACTGGTAATGCCATTAGGCACATTCAGCAAACACACTTTGTGAAGGAGAAAGGTAGTCGGAAGGATGAAGGCGTCCCTCAGATCCTAATGATAGTCACTGGTGGACGTTCTCAAGATGATGGTAAATCAGCAGCACTTGCCCTTAAATCTACTGGTGTGCGCATTTATGCAATTGGTGTTGGCGATATTGAGGATGAACTAAATGATTTGGGCAGCGAGGCAACAACAGTAGCCCGGGCCAGCACCTTCCAAGAGCTCTCAGAATTGAATGAGCAAATTTTGGAAACACTTGACGATGAAATCATGGGAATAAAATTGTGTACTGGAGTGCAGGAGAGCACAAAGGGTGAGGCAATTAAAGGATTCATTCACTTCAATTTATTCTTCATTCTAATACTTTTCTTGAATTAATAACTTCTTACTGCTAAAACAGCTACTTAGAAAAAATGTTTTCAACAGCTTGCAACTTGGATGTCCTTGTGGGCTTTGACGTGTCATCCCAGAACATTTTTGTGGCTCAGAGGTCTTTGGAGTCCAAAATGGCTGCCATTCTGCAGAGAATTACCCAGATGCAGGCTGTCAGCTGTTCTTCTGGTCAGGCTCCATCAGTACAAGTAGGTGTATTGGCAATGGATTCAGCCTCTGAGCCTGTTCAGTTGGACTTCACTGATAGCCATTCCCAGCTCATGGAGTCCTTCAGGTCTTTGCGCAACCGTGGACCCTTTGTCCTGAATGGAAAAACCATTAATGAATATACTGCAAGATTCAGAAACCAACCTTCAGATAGAGTCAAGGTACACTTTCCCCCAAACATACTTTTTACTTAAACTACAGTTATGTCACAAAAATTGACATTATATGCTAAATTACATTTTGTATTGTTTTGTTGCAAGTCTATTTATTTAAAAATATTTACATGTATTTTAATAATTTTTTGCTCCTTTAACACACAAAGGTTGTAATCCACCTCACAGATGGATTGGATGCCCAGTATAACATCATGAAAGAGAGAGTTGAGCAGATGCGGACTGCAGGTAAGGAAGGACCTACCATTGAGATATGCTAGAAAATGTTACTATTATGTAAGTGATAGGTCCTGTGCAAATCAACCATTTCTATATATGAGAAAGCATAAAACTAGTAGAAATAAAATTGCATACATTTTTCTTCTAGGAGTCGATGCCTTCATCTTAGTTGCTCTGGAGAGGGTACCCCGGTTTGAGGATGCAGTACTACTGGAATTTGGAAGGGGTTTTAGGTATACACGACCTCTGCGTGTCAACCTAATGGACTTGGACTATGAACTGCTGGAGGAATTGGTATGTTTAAATTGTATGTATTGGCAAAACTATTATGTTCTGACAAGTCAAAAACTCCTCAATCCTTCTAAGTGGTACAAGCCGTCCAAGCGCTGGCCCTTACGAGAATGATGAGAATAGATAACTGATTTGGGAAAGAGTTAACATACCATGCTTTAGTTCAACTTCTTTGGCAGTTTTCCAACATGCCAGGCTTTGTCTAAATGGGTAGGATTTCCAGACTATTTTTTTTCCCTTCTCTTCCCATTAGAAGCTGTTTCTGGCCAAAATTGTGTGTCCAAACATTAACAATAAATGTATTTGTATTACACTTTATGTAATACTGAATTAACTGATGTTGCAAAGTAGCTTTACATAAAAACAAGGAAAAAGGCAAAAGCCCTGTGAACACATTATAACTTGTTCACTATCACAATTATGGTAGCAAACAAGTGTATTAGCTAATGTAACAGAACTGGAAGTTAGCATTCTCTTCTAAGTGTGTTCAGCTGTCAGGTGAACAGTTTGCAATGGTATGGTCACTGACTTCACTATACCAGCTTGTGACATTTTAGGGACATAGCTGATGGGTGGGAATTGGCTAAAACTCTTGAGAAAAGGGTTAAAATAATTTTAAAAAGTCTTCAATTAAACACATTTTTAGATTACAATCCTTCGTTATTTTTTTTTGGTATATCTTAATTTTTCCTGTTATTGTAGGACAACATTGCTGAACGGGAATGCTGCTCTGTGCCTTGCAAGTGCACTGGCCAGAGAGGAGACCGAGGAGCAGTTGGTCTTCCCGGACCAAAGGTCAAAACATTGCTTGCAGTAACACGAGTAACTAAAAAAAAAAAATCATTAGCATTTAACTTAAAGATGAAATGTTAATATTTATTTTTGTATTCTTTCAAAAAGGGATTGCCAGGTGGTCAGGGCTACAGAGGACATCCTGGTGATGAAGGTGGACCGGTGAGTGTTAACATTACAAACATAAAATCTGTGCCGCTCAGAATAATTAATTAGGTATACATTCATAATAACAGTTAATCTATGCAAGTCTGTGTATGTCCAACTTATTTTTCCCCCCTCATATATTACAGGGAGAAAGGGGTCCTCCAGGTGTGAATGGAACTCAAGGTTTCCAAGGGTGCCCAGGACCAAGGGGTGTAAAGGTATGATCATTAAAATAACATTTCAGAGGGACGGCATCTGACCCATTTATTTAACAGCCATAAGTCTCAGCATAAGCAACAAATTCACAATTAAAAAACTTTTTTTCTGTATTTTAGGGTGCACGTGGATACAATGGTGAAAAGGTAAAAACTGTTGTAAAATATTTTTAAATATTAGATAGAATCACATACATACATACAATAAAGACTATGTGCCTTTTCATTCACCTAGGGAGAAATTGGAGAAATTGGTTTAGATGGTATTAATGGAGAGGAGGTAAGTTGTTTTGTTAAAAAAAAAAAAAAAAAAAGCTTTGAAGTAGCAGATTTCCTAATTGCCAGTTGAGTCTTTCTCTAATCAAAACTGGATTTCTCAGGGCACAAGTGGAGTTGCTGGACCACCAGGAGACAGAGGCAACCCTGGGCAAAGGGTAATTTATTTCAGGAGAAGGGAATTCTAACTAATAAATCAATATTTATTTACTACCTGTTCTCACACACACACTTCTCTCATATATGTATGTAGGGTCCTAAAGGTGCCAAAGGCTCATCAGGAGATGTGGGCCAGACTGGTATACGTGGGGATCCAGTAAGTATTTGCGGTATTGCATGGTTTTGCATTAGACTGTTATAATTACCATCTGCTTCAGTTGTTGAAGTTCTTAAAACAAAATAATAAAACAGCAATACAGGGACTAATGAATAACCAAACACAAACGTGAGAACAGAACGTGGGCAACACAAAACGCACACCTGAGGCTGGTGGAAATCTAGGGAGCTAAGCTTGAACAGGGAAAAGGAACAGGGAGGTATAACAAGAACTAAAACTACTGGCCATGCCAGCTGAATACATGGGCTAATACAAACAGCCCTCGTCAGGCGCAACAGAACTTACTCGACGTAAATACGGAGCCGCCGAACCCAAGAAGCGACCCAGAGCAATAGTATTCTCCTAAGAGGTGATAGCCGAGTAGGACCATCACGGACGTCCTCGTGAAGAACTAACTAGACGCTTGACTACGTGAACCAAATGCAGCCGCCAACTCACCAGGTTGGCTCAGAACGGTAAATTCTCTGCAATGCGTAGGTTCGCTTTCGCTCCCTAAATACCGCCGCCTCAGGTAATACAAATCAATGAAACCATAAACACAAATCAAACACACGGGAGGACAACTAATACATGAACTGAAACGAGAAGCTAGGTTGTCAAACAAAGAGTCCGTTAACAGTGATGTGAACCTTGACCTGGAAGTCCATGAACATAGGCATGAATGAAGTGTCAACTTAAAAGTCCTTGAAGCCTGCGGACCGCGGGTCGGGACCGCCCCCAATATTTAAAACATAGATATATATATTCAAAAAGACCAAGGTTTTCATGTCTTCAGCAAAGGTTCAGGTGGCCTAAATTTTTACATAACTGTTTCATTCTTTTAAACTTTTGAAAAAAGTGTCAAGCTCAACTTCTCATGGTTTAGTTAATCATAGGATAAATACATGTTTAGTGTTGATTAATGCTATTAAAGATGTTTGGAACTTAGGAATTACTATTACAGTTTTTTTTTCTTTTACTTATGTTTTAATATAACATATGATACATGAAGTGCTTTAGATGTAATGTGAAAACATGAAAAACTATGAAATTTACTGTTTTGAAGAAAAAAAAGGGATGATCCAATTTTTGTTGTCCATTTGCTGTCATAATATGAAAGACTTAATCGTAATATGTTGTCTGTGTTAAACAGGGCACAACAGGGAAGGACAACAAACAGAGGGGACCAAAGGGAGATCCAGGCGATGCTGGGCCACCAGTATAATCTCTTATTACCTACTCATATTGCTTAGTTTTTTTATATATGCAATGCATGAATGACACCCTAGACAAATACAGCATATACTGTTGACTGTCACCCTAGACAAATACCCTAGACCCTATACTACCCTACACCATAATATTGCATGACTGACATCCTAGACAAATACAGCATATACTGTTAACAGGACGTATGAAAATTAAGGTTTTTGCCTTAAACTGATGAGAAAACATTAAGACTGGCCCTTGTCAAAGTTGTTCAGGTCTTAACAAGTGACCATTTCTCTTGCATCCAACATTCTGACTGCAAGAACCAACTACTGAGTTATTGTATAACATACGTCCCAGACCTTGACATGCAGAATTATTACTGGAAATAATAACAACATTATTGGTCTTAATGTTTTGGCTCATCAGGGTATTTTACAATGGAATTTGACATGCTTATTATCTTTTGCAATGAGACATGGTAACTTTCAAAATATACAAGCATGGTATATGGTATGGACAAACAACCCCGTGAAGCATTTCAGAGAGTGACTTTATACAGTTATTTTAATTTACATATCTTTAACACAACTAGTTCTAAATAAGAATATTGGTTGGAACCTTTTGCAAGTGTAAGTATCTGCTAACAGATATTTTGTTTTTCACAGGGAGAGCCTGGTGAAGATGGAAGGAGAGGAGGTGCAGGAGAACCAGGGAGACGGGTATCTTGTTATCAGCAATAAATTATGCTAATTTAATACTATTTTTTTTTTTTCAA
This sequence comes from Salminus brasiliensis, assembly GCF_030463535.1. NCBI lineage: Eukaryota > Metazoa > Chordata > Actinopteri > Characiformes > Bryconidae > Salminus > Salminus brasiliensis. Next base: position 35,173,526 of record NC_132885.1, on the reverse strand, counting down.
ATAATCATGAAGCTCAATCTTATCTCTGAAAATAATAAAATCCTCACAGCAGTGCCTTAAAATCTAGTACAAAACCTTAAACAGTTATTCAAATAAAAGCAGGATTATTATCCCTTAATTTAGAAAGAAGCAATGAATTAGCAGGTATCCCAAAACCTTTGTCCATAGTGTACGTGAAGAGAATGAATGAGTTTATGGTGGTTTCATGTGTCTATGTATACAAAAGTGTAAATGTGAGGTTCAGAGGGACCTGCCTCAAAACTTCTTTGTTCTATTTAAATACTGTATAAATACTGTATACTGTGTAATTACACCAATCACCCATAATATTAAAGCCACATGCCTAATATTGTATAATAAGTAATTATACAATATTATACAATATTATACCTAATAAGTTCCCCTTGAGCTGCCAAAGCAGCTTTGACCTGCCGGTTCACAAGACATAGCTAGCATTAACTTTTTATACAAGTTCTAACCCAGTTGGCTAGCCATCAGAATTTGGCCCTTGCCAAATTGGCTCAGATCCTTATCCTTTCCCATTTTCCTGCTTCTAAAACATGCTCACTAGTCTGTATATGTTGCATGGATGGGTTAAAGGCAGAGGGCAAATTCTGTCTGTCCAGCATAAATTTGGAATGATTGTTTCCTTTTTGTTACAGGGTGCTGATGGTAGGAGAGGTCCACCTGGACAAGCTGTGAGTAGTCTGTCCTCTGTGAACCTGTGAATTTTATCACTGTGCAATGTATTGTGAACACTCATTCTGATATTATATATATTTCAATCTTCTAGGGACCTCCTGGAAGGCCTGGTGAAGATGGTCTTCCAGGAGAGCCTGGAATTGGAGGGTCTCGGGTGAGTTTTCTTAAAAGAGAAAATAAGTCTTGCAGTATTACATTTTCAAAAACAGGCCTTTTATGGCAGATATCCTATATTTTATATTATTTTTTTTATGCTGATGAAATGTAGAACTCCACCTAAAATCCTACGCTTATCCTGGATAATCTGTCATTTATTTGATCCCCAGTGATGCCACAACACAGCATAACATCTGCATGGTGTCTTTCTTTAGGGCCCCAGTGGACCAATTGGAGCACCAGGAATCAGGGGAGAAGATGGTAACCCCGGACCTAGAGTAAGACCCTTTATAACAAATCTGCAATGTGTACATTTTTTGCATAGAAATGTTAGGAGCTATAGCTTCCCTGTCAGAAGCTATATGTCTCTTGTCTATTTATTAGCTATGTCTTTTTTCATACATCCTTGGCTATATTTACAATTACATAATTAAATTTTTTGTCTTATATTTTATTCTTTTTAGAGTGCTTGCAACAAATCAACATTAAAACGTCCTTTAGCATATTCTAAACACTCCATGGTTTAGGATTTTACAATCTGTAGAATGTTTTCATTCACTAGTTATGTCTTTTAATTGGCATTTAAAATAAATCATTTAAACGTTTCATTGTGTTAACACTGTTCCTTGTCTGAGTTATTAAAACATGTGAAGGGGTATTTTCTTCTTGTCTGTTTTGTTTAACACAGATTCTTTTTTGTGATACTCACTAACAAGCCTACTGCATTAACAAGAAATATATACTATTTAGTGATATTAATAATTTTGTTTGTTGTTTAGGGTGCTGGAGGAGCCCAAGGACCAAGTGGAGAGAAGGGCAGACGAGGAGCTGTTGGTCGCAAGGCATGTTTCATAGCTAAAAATAATTTTAGTTTTACTTTTGTTATTTGTATAGCACTTTTTACGACTGTTGTTGTCACAAAGCTGCTTTACACAGTCAGTAATTAGTAAAAAACAAAAAATCAACAACATAAAAAGACATGAAAAATCTAAGGCCCCCAGTGAGCAAGCCAATGGCAACAGTGGCAAGGAAAAACTCCTTTAGAACAGGAGGAAGAAACCTTGGGAGGAGCCAAGACTCACAAGGGGGACCGATCCTTCTCTGGTCAGAACTATTTATAAATTATTGGCAAAAGTCACCAAAACACCTATGTTGTTGTACTGCTCAGGTGTGCAACATATTCATAATCGTAATTCAATTCAATAATTGAATTCATAATTCAATAATCATGGTGTAATATAACAATATAGTCATAGCAGTGCTGGTAAGAGTAATAAGAGTAATGACAGTTAATAGTGGTAATGTTAATAGTGGCAGATAACCACTGGTCAGGTAAAGGGGACCCCCAGCTGTCAGTCTTCCAGCAGGTCAGGCTGCCATGGACGACCATTTACTCGGATATGATACAGAGTTCTGAATGGATTTATAGAGAGCAGAGAATTTTGAGCAACATCAGTGTGGCTGACAACTATGACAGGTCTAACTATAACAGCCTAATTAAAAGGAAAGAGCCAGAAGGTAACACAGACACGGGAGCACCCTGAAACACCAGTGTCCATCTGCTCCACCGTCCACAAACCTGACAGATCATGTGCAAGCAGCAAGACGACAGCTCCAGCATCTCAGTATACAATACCCTGTGTCCATGAACCCCTGGACCTACAACTCTTATCTAAGGGGAAACATTAATGACCAAAAGCTAAACTAAATAGATAAGTTTTTTTAGCCTACATTTGAAGATTGAGACAGTGAATGAGTCCTGAACATTATCTGGATGGTTATTCCAGGATTCCAGAATTTCCCCCTGCAGAGGTTTTCTGAGTTTTGAGAACAAGTAAGAAACCAGCACCCGGAGATCTAAGTAATCTTGATGGTTCATATTATTTAATAAGATCATGCAAGTACTCAGGAGCGAGGCCATGTAGGGCTTTGTGTGTTAACAGAAGAATTTTATAATCAATACTAAATACTACGGAATTTAACTGGGAGTTTTAGTAAGGACCCTGGTTGCAACATTTTTATATGTATTGAGGTTCCTGCTGGAACACCCTGACAATAGTGTGTTACAATAGCCTTGGGGTCTAGTCTTAAGGTAATAAAGGTGTGTTCTAGCTTTTCTGAATCCTGTAGAGATAAGAAGTTTCTTAGTTTGACAATGTTTCTAAGATGTAGAAAGGCTGTGCTACTAATATTAGCCATATGTTGCTCAAATGATAGATCTCAATCGAATATGATGCCAAGATTTTTAGCTGCTTGACCAGGAATAATGGAAAAATCAACCAAGTCTAACATTAAGTCTTATAGTTTATTTCTAGTGTCTTTTAGAGCTAAAATGAGAACCTAGGTTTTGTTACTGTTAAGAAGAAGGAAGTCATGTGACATCCAGAGTTTTCCTTTACACAGTTCTCAATTTTCTTTAATCTAGGTCTATCGTCAGGTTTGGCTGATATATAGAGCTGTGTGTCATCTGCATAACAATGGAAATTAACGTCATCTCTCCTTATAACTGAGGCCAGTGGTAACATGTACAATGTAAATAATAGCGGTCCTAAAATGGAGCTTTACAGAACTCCATATCTTACTTTTGTGTAATTTGAAGATAACTCCTTTACCTTTACAAACTGATAGCATTCAGTTAGATATGTTAGATATTTGAACTACGATAGAGCTGTTCCTGTTCCTGTGTTCCAACCATGTTCTCTAACGTTTCAATGAGAATAGTGTGATCAATTGTATCAAAGGCTGCGGATTGAGTAGGGCTAATAATGATACGGAGGAGATCGTTTGTAATCTTTAGTAGGGCTGTCTGAATCCAGATCAGAATGTCCCATACATGTCATTCTAACTAAGGTATAATCAGAGTTGTTGGGCCACAGCTTTTTCAAAGCTTTTTTTTTATCAAGATTTGATTTCTTGATTAAAGGTTGTATGACGGCTAATTTAAGGGTTTTGGGTACAAGTCCTAAGCTAAGGGATGAATTTACTATTGTTAAAGGAGGTCTGATTATAATTGGGAGTATTTCTTTTAGTATTTTTGAGGGAATTGTGTCAAGTGTACAGGTTGTACAGTTTGCTGAAGAAATATTTTTTCTAGTTCTGGCTGTGGAAGTGTGTAAAAGGCTTCCAGCCTTTGTTCTACATCTAAGTTATGTTCTAAATGAGCTACACCAGGTGACGGCCATGTTTGATTTTATAAGGAGAGTTGGATTTGTTGTCTAATATTTTCTATTTTATTATTAAAATAGTCCATAAAAAATTTATTTTAAAATTAGCTTGTTATTCTCAAATACGCTGAGCGAGGTTTAATGAGTGCCTTTCAATACTTACTAAGGCTGTTTGTTTTAAGGTACGTTAGTTTAATTACTGTACCACAGTGCGAGCTTTTTTTGGCTTGTTATTTTACATTTAAGTAATGCCACTTTGTCTAAGGTTAATCAAGGGATATTTTCTAGACCGTTTGTTAATCTATCTAGCTCCATTTGGTATAACGGAGTGAAAGATAAGCTTATAAGGTTTGGGAGGTTTTCAGTAAACTGTACAGCGGTCATTGGGGTTATTACACACTTTAGATGTTGCGAATTAATATTTCGCCTAAGATGTAGCTCATAGGAGATTAGATAATGGTCTAAATCTAGCGTATGATTACAGTAATGTGTAGGTCCTGTTACGTTTTGAATGATGCCGACAGAATCTAATATAAATGCAAACGCATTTGTTAATGGATCATCTGCTTTTTCTAAATGAATATTAAAGTCTTTTACTATTATAATTTTGTTGCTGCGCACTGCTAAGTCTGCAGCAAAATCACGAAATGTATTTAAACATTTGGAGTAGGGCCCTGAAGGCCTATACAAATTAATTGGTGTGAATGCATTCTTATTTGTGACAGGATTGGATATATTAATGTAGAGAATCTCAAAGGAAGTGAAGGTGTCACAATTTTTTGAATAATATTTAGTGTATTCTGGTCAATTATGCAAACCCCACCTCCTCTGCCTGATAATCTGCATGTACATAATTATAACCTGCGGGGTGGGGTGGGGTAAATATTGATCAGGTCTAGTCCAGGTTTCAGTTATGCAGAAAACATCTAATTTCAGATCATTTATAATTTCATTTACAATGACTGCTTTCGAGGTTAATGATCTAATATTAAGTAGACCAAACTTTAGGTCTGAGGTGGTACTGTTACCATTTGAATATGAGAATTTAGCACTAATTAAATTATTATAACAAGCTGATTTTGTTTTTATATGTTTGGGTTTAATTTGGGACGCAGACACAGTCTTAATACGGTAAAACCTGGGTGACGCCTTAAAGCAGCTTGCAGGTGGTTGGTTTAGCTTGTCTGTCTGCGGCCTTTTAAGTTTTTGCCTTTTTCCCAGTTTCTTAAATGTAAATAAATATTTTATATTTATATACTTTAAAGCGTTTCACATCACAGCATTTAGCAGACCACAGTATGCAGTCCACAGCAATTTACAAAAGAGCTTAATCATTCACTCAGAGTATTACAAGCAGTGGTGGCTCAGTGGTAAGAGCTCCGGGCTATTGATGACAGGGTTGTGAGTTCGATACCCGGGCTTGGCAAGCTTCACCCTCTCTGTTCCCTGGGCGCTAGAGTTAGCCACCCACCACTCTGGGTGTGTGTGGGCTCAAGTGTTGAGATGACAGAAAACTGAATGAACTGCAGAAATGATAAAAAGAAATGTTCATGACTGAGTCAGGTTTGCAACATGTGCTAAAATAGGTACGTTGTCAACAACTACACCAAGGCTATGTGCTTCGGTAGATGGAGTGTTCAAGGAGTTCTCAAAGGAAATTGTGAGATCACTATGAAGACCTGTAGTTCCTGGAACAGAGAGATGATTGAGCTTTAGGTGATAGGCTACTACAAATGATGAGGTTTTGGTTAGACATGCTTAGAGTCAATACCTGTGTGTCAGAACAAGGAAAAGAAAGGATGAGTTAAGTATCATCATCATAATAATGGTAGGAAAGATCTCATAGTAAGTGGCCTGTAAAGTGAGAAGAGGACCCAGCACTGAGCCTGTGAAGAGTTTGAATTAAACAAATGTAGAAAACTATAATAGGAACACCCCTTAGGTAGGAACCTGTGATGCCAAGTTCATAAAGAATGGACAGATATGTCTTGTTGATTGACTGTGTCAAAGATGGCAGAGAGGTAAAAAAAGATCAGGGCCAAAAACAATTAACAATAAATTGGTAGGAGTGAAGATAAGCATCAAGCTGTGACTTCTTCCACAGCTATATGCTGTGTATTAAGCTGAAGAGCATGTGTTGATTTCTGTTGTCTGGAAAAGAGAGGATGGAAGAGGCAAATAGATGAGGAAAGAAAAAAGTATCAGTAGTAGTGTTCAGGGAGAGAGAAGAAAAATAGTCATGGAGTAAAAGAGTGGAGGCAATAGAAGGGGCAAGGCTAGGACAAGATAGACTGCACTGGGTGGTGGAGCATGTTGCAGTGTGGGAGGTAGACTGAGCAGTGAGAGAGAGAGAAGGAGAAAGACAGAAGGTGATGATCTGAGCAGTGAAGTGGGGTTACTATGAGATCCCTCGCTGGGGCTGCAAGTGGTGTTGGCTGAATGCAGCAGAAAAATGATTGGACGCAAACAAACAAGTCCACCTATAAATGTCTCAAAAGAAACAAAATTAAAGTTTTTTAAGGTAAAGGATAAAGGTGCACGTATTCGTCACTGTACAGTGTGGACTGTACAGCGAAATGTGTCCTCCGCATTTAACCCATCTGGTAGTGAAAACACACTCACACACACACGTGTTAGGGGCAGTGAGTACACACACACACCCAGAGCGGTGGGCAGCCAACTCCAGCGCCCGGGGAGCAGAGAGGGTAAAGGGCCTTGCTCAAGGGCCCAACAGTGGCAGCTTGCCGAGCCCGGGAATCGAACCCACAACCCTGTTATCGATATCCTGGCGCTCTAACCGCTGAGCCACCACTGCCCAAGTTTTGGAGTGGCCAAGGCAAAGTCTATCTTATTAAGATGCTTTGGCAAGTTCATGCTCAAAAGCGAAATTAAAACAGTTCTACAAAAAAGAGTCAGCGTTCCATAGCAATTTAAAAAACATTTCAAGTTACTGCAAACATTCGATTTGATTTGAAACAAATTTTTCACATGGGTGAGAGATTTAGAAAAAATCTTCCAATACATGTAATGATCATTTAAAATCTTTACTCATGTTGTCTTTATCTTACATTATCATTAGTGTAAGAAATGTGCAAAAATAAAAGAAATTGGAAAGGGGCAAATACTTTTTCACATTGTATTTCTTGTTATTTTTGACATCATCATAATCATGTTTTTTTTTTAATCTCTCTAGGGTGAACCTGGTGACCCTGGACCAAAAGGCATTGTGGGCCCACAGGGACCTAGAGGAGAACCTGTAAGTTGAAAGACATGCTTATTGTGCCTGGCCCTAACTTTTACAGTCATGTAAAGATGGGAAATTTGATATTTTGGTTATTAGATTATATACTCATAAAGTTGCTACTATATGTAATTATGTAAATATAGTGTTCTTTTTCTGAGCATAGCATGTGTACTACCATGGACACCTACATGGACAAATACAAGTCAAGAAATATGTAAACAAATTATATAGAGCCTGTAAACAACAACAACCAGTGTATGTGTATGTAAATAAGTATTATGTTAGATTTAGGCACTCAAATACATGCAATCTAATATATTACAGCATATAATTCAATATTAAATACAATATAATATATTACAGCAATTATAATTCCAGTATAGGCTTTCGTACTTGGAATTTAATTGAACATGTTTTGGGACAAAAATAAGCTTTCCAAATGTGCAAGATAGTTGTATTACAGCACTGCTCATACTTATCACATTGTTAGGCTGCACTCTAGCACACTGAACCAGAACCAAAATCTTTCTTCACAGGGAGAAGATGGTCGAGATGGATTCGGAATACCTGGTCCTAAAGGAAGAAAGGTAAGTTTTGTCTTTGGGTAGATATCATTAAAGTCATTTAAATCTAAGCTATAAGCAAAGTTTCCTTATCATTAAAAAATAGATCAGCATAAAAAATCTATTCATACAAAACATCTTAATTTACATATTGGATAAATTACATTATTTATGTCTGATACTGTAAAAATGACTGTCAATGCAGGGTGATGAAGGTTTCCCTGGATATCCTGGTCCAAAGGTAAGATCTTATCAGCAACATTGCATTTCTTAACAAAACAAACAGATTTGGAAGAATAGAGATTCTAATCTGTTTTTTCACTGTTCAACTGTGTTTATTTAGGGAGCAGCTGGTGAGCCTGGAACGAAGGGAGAACCTGGACCTAAAGGAAATAGTGGACAAAGAGTGAGCTTTCTGCTTTTATCCTATTGTATATACAGATGTGGAAGTTAATTTATGTTCATAATTTAGTTTAAGGTAAACTGCCATATATTTTACATTCATTACACTTGACAGATTTCAAGCTTTTTTTGTTTTACTTTTGGTATGGCTTAATCTCAGATTATTAGAATATGTTTAGGTTTAGGAATAGGTTTAAACAAAACAGTATGTGTACAATATGGAAAATGTCCAACTATGTCCAAGTATGTTCATTTACATACTGAATACTTTGTTGGGGCTTCTTTATACTTTTGAATAGTAATTTACTCTTCTGTAAATGTCTAATAATTTGAGATGCTGGATTTTTATGAGCTTTAAGCCATACTAACCTACAGTAAATCAAAAAAGGCTTGAAATATGTCATTTTATGTGTAACAAATATAAAATATATGAAAGTTTACCTTTTTTAGTCACGTTATGAACAAAAATGCACAAAGATGCACCTTTAATGCCTTTGTGACTGAAAGTATGATAAAATGTGAAATGTGGTTTATAGGGTGTTGCTGGTGGAATCGGTGAGCCTGGACAAAAGGGAGAAGTTGGCTACCCTGGACCTTATGTAAGCACTACATTTTGTTTGTTTAATTATTAGTAAAAGCAGCCTTTTCAGAAATATTAATATGAAAGACTCCAATCAAGATGTTTATACAGTCTTTTGCTCTTTAAGGAATAATCAAGCCAAAGGTGGCATAGCACTACCATTATAACAAGCACAAAAAATATCATGAGTATGGAAACCTACAGCAAATGCAGGACACCTGGGATCTCTGTCAACCTTAAATGAGACTGTCTAGATGAATGCAAGATCAGAAAATGTATTAAATAATTCACAGCTAGAAAGTTGAGGACCCTACTTTCTTTCTTTCTGTGATCTCCCCGGTTTCCACCCTTATTGATTAAAGACTTTTTGATGATACAAACACAAACTGCAATAACTGCCTGTAATTAAGTAAGGTGATGTCACTCTTTGAGTATTAATTTTCTGACATCACAAACCTGCTAGCATCAATAGCAGTTATTATTATTATTTTATCATTGTCCATTATGTTTATAAAATATTTATTATTATTATTATTATTATTATTATTATTATTATTATTAATTATTGTCTCAAATGTATTCCATAGCAGACAAATGGAAATAGTAAACACAGTTATTTCTATCACATTTTTCAGCTGTTTGCCACTAGGTAATGAAGTCTGTTTGACTAGCTATATCAGTGTAAAGAAGGAATTCTTAGTGTGAAAAAACACATTGACCTGTGTAATGCTAAAGCAATAGCTAGCTGGCAATTTATGTGTAACTGAACACACATTGATACTTCATTGATCTGTATAATGATCTGGCATGTACCTAAATAAATATTTATTCACTGATTGACACAAGCTAAAACTTAGTAGAGTCTGAAGACTGTTTTATTCTGAATATATTTACTTGTCCAGTCCTCTTTTAGCCATTATATTTGGTAAATTGAGATTTATTTACCTGTTTAAAATACTGTAAAACACTGTACATTGATTTTACAGACATAAAAGGTAAAGGTGCACATATTTATCACTGTACAGTGAAATGTGTCCTCCGCATTTAACCCATCTGTGGTAGTGAACACACACACTAGTGAACTAGGGGCAGTGAGTACACACACGCAGAGCGATGGGCAGCCAACTTCAGCGCCCGGGGAGCAGAGAGGGTAAAGGGCCTTGCTCAAGGGCCCAACAGTGGCAGCTTGCCAAGCCCGGGAATCAAACCCACAACCTTGTTATCAATAGCCCGACACTCTAACCGCTGAGCCACCACTGCCCCATGTAGAGTTTTTTAAAAATTTGATAGGATATAGATTTTTGTAAACTACCCCAAAGCTTTGTGGGGTAAGCTATATTCAGTTTTCTCTCAAACTGAGACAATATGTTGTTTGTTTCACTCAGGGCCAGAAAGGACCAAGAGGACCAGGCGTGGTGGTAAGGGCATGTCCTTGCCACACCGTGGGCACTGTCATTTTTTTTTTTTTAACGTAGTTTTTTTTTAACTAAGAAAAAAAGTATGTTTTGTTAACCATTCATTTTCTTATTTTTCTTTAGGCCTCAACTCAGTGTGACCTTGTTAAGAAAATCAGGGATAACTGTCGTATGTATTGGGTTACAGTTTAAATCATTTGTATACTGTTTTTTAATATAAATGTATTATTTTACTGTTTAATTTCATTTTAATACTAAAATGACTCAAAAAAGCAAATCACTCAAAAAAGTGATTTTATAAGTGACATATGTAATTAATATATTGCATCAACATAATATTGGCCCTATGTTTGCTTACTTTTATTATTATTAAAAGTGGAAATTAAATTGTAAAAGAAAATGCAACCAATTTAAGAAGTCTTTTCACCATCACTATTTTCTGTTGTAGCTTGCTGTTATGGTAAGTGATCAGTTCTCTTATTACATCACATCAACTGATATAGCTAATGTGAAGATGCTTGAAACATGTTGCAATATCATCTTTGCTTTTTTGTATTCTGCAGGAACTCAGGAATGCCCTCTCTATCCCACTGAGCTGGCCTTTGCCCTGGATGCATCGAGTGGTGTTTCACGAGGTGTTTTTAACAATATGAAAGACACAGTGCTTCGCCTGTTGCAACACATCACCATCACAGAAAGTAATTGTCCAAGAGGAGCTCGAGTGGCCCTGACACTCTACAACAGCGAGGTGACCACTGAGATTCGTTTTGCAGATGCTTTGAAAAAACGAGTTCTGGTAGAACGTGTGGATAGCCTGCAGGCCCAGCAGACAAATAAGCAACGCAGCCTTGAGACAGCCATTAATTTCTTGGCCCAAAATACTTTCAAGAGGGTGCGCAGTGGCTTCCTGGTGCGCAAGGTAGCTGTTTTCTTTGTGAATGGCCCTGTCAGGATTACACCGGAGTTCAGCAGTGCTGTGCTTCGGCTTTATGATGCCGGAATTTCTTCTCTGTTCCTCATGTCCCGTGAAGATCGTCAACTTGTAAGAGCCCTGCAGGTAAGGAGCAACAGACATTGATGCATGTAACCATTTCAACATAAAGCAAGTAATTTATTACAACATATCAGCAGCATTTGTACTAATACTGCTATACCAATGCAACCTAAATATTGGCCTAATATTATATTCGATCCTAATGTTGATCTCATAATACAAATTATCTAAGGAGCCATTTAAGATTCATGATATACTGAAATAGGTTAACATGAGTGCTGCACTTCTCGAGTTCTAATTTATGAAGATTATCACTGATCAATAATCAGTAGATTCCATCATTCTGTTCATTATAACATATTTATCTGTTCCAGCTCAATAACACTGCAATGGCTCAGGTTATAGTTTTGCCCTCTCCTGGAAGCGCTGAATACAACTCAGTCATTACAAAGATAATGAACTGCCACATCTGCCTAGGTAGGATTATATGTCTGTTTAACTTGAACAGCTTTTATCAATTGTATGTCACCATGAATTAACCAAAAGATTATGTCACACTCTAACTGAGAGAATTGGGACCTTTGTTTTCAACTGTTGTCTCAAATGACCAAAATGAGTACTATTTAACTTTTGTGCTTTTTTTCTTTCAATGTATATACAGACTTCTGTGCTCCTGCTCAGATATGTGACTATGAGCCGCCTTCAAGCACTAGGGGCAGAAGAGCCTCCACCACTGACTTGGACATTGACTTGGCTTTTATCATTGACAGCTCTGAAAGCACTTGGCCTAATGTCTTCACAGAGATGAAACAGTATGTCACTCATGTGGTGGATCAGCTGGAAATATCAACAGACCCAGCAACAACCATGCATCATGCTCGAGTTGCATTGGTCCAGCATGCGCCATATGAATACCTACATAATAATAGCGGCAGTCCTATCAGCATTGGATTTGGCTTGACTGACCACAAGTCATCACAGGACATCCAAAGCTTCCTCCTGGACAAAGTGTACCAATTGGAAGGTGGCCGTGCTCTTGCAGCTGCCCTAGAGAGCACTGTGGAAAATGTATTTGAGAAGGCACCATATCCTCGCCAGTTGAAGGTGCTGATGCTGCTGGTGACTGGACCAGTGGAAGAGGATGAAGATAGGCTGGTGAAAGCTGCCACTGAGGTTAAATGCAAAGGTTACTTTATTGTGGTGATAAGAATTGGCAATAAGATTCATGCTGAAGATGCCCGTGTCCTGGCCCAAGTGGCTAGTGAACCTTCAGATGTGTTCTACAAGAATGCAGATGGACCATTAGGATTCTATGACAATCATCTTCAGATATTTGCCCAGCTACTGCCAAAGTACCTTAGCTGTAAGTGGTGTACAATAAATACATTTAAATATGGCAATATGTAAATAGTGCATAATATGTCATTGTTGACCTTGTGAATAAAAAATACATAAGTTGCTTTAAGAAAACATTTGAATTTGCTGATTAGACTATTCTAATATTCTAATACACAATACACAATTATTTTACCTTCTAGCCTGTTACGACATTCAAACAAAGCCATACAGACAGAAGAGAAGAGCCTGAAAACCCTCATAGATTATGATGGAATTATTAAAGTAGACTATTTCTGCCAGAATTGCTTCTGCTCTCTAGTTTTCTTTCTAGTGAAACCATTGTGAGACAATGCCAAAGAGAATGCAAATGTTTGATAAAAGCTGTGAAGGAGGGATTTACCTTTTGATTGGTCAGGGTAAAGATAATGCAATCTATGTCAAAATGAGTACATATAGACATTGTAATAATATTCATATTACCTACTTTGTATAACTTTACGCATGTTTGTGTACCTCCAAGAATAACATTAACATAAGCAAGGCTTCCTTGGGCTTTAGTTAAACATGTTTAATATGGATTAATCAGTACTTATATCAGAATTCATTTAATGAAATTTTTCCACACCTCATTTTGCAGTGGAGAACGCCTTCTACATGTCCCCTAACATCTCAAGGAACTGCCAGTGGTATCAGAGTGACCAACCAGCCAAAGTGCCCTTCAGATCATTGCACATGCAAGAGTAAGTTTTCTGATGGTATACATTATGGGTGATCCCCATTCTATACATGTGTATTATAGAATACTTATTTTAGTCTAATCAAGGAAAGCTATGTATATAGTGTCCATTCTGGCCCAGAAATAATTTTTAAACACTTTGATTAACCCCTGTTCTAACTGACTGTTCTGTTTTTTTAGGAAGACCCATAAACACAATGGACAGCAAGAGGTTCATGAACAAAAACATAAAGGCAAGTTGATTTCTTTTTGATTAACATTGCTTATGATTACAGTGGACAAAGGACAGAAATCTTGTGCAAACCTTTGAAAATATGACTTCAGTTGAGGTAAACTAAATAAATGAATTACTTGAAGAGAAGTATATTTATTACAGAATCACTTAAATGTACCCATGTTCAGTTAAGACCTGTGGGGCTGCACACATGTCAAATAAGTTTATAGTAAAAGAAAACATTTCTCATTGTAAAAAGTCAAAAGTTTTTTACATCTATAATTGTAATTTAGTTGAAGGCACATCATATATTCCTTGATTTATCTCCCAATTCACATTACTGTAATGGTACAGGGAAAAGAATGTGCAGTAAAAAGCAACTTTGAACTGTAGCAAAGTGAATACAACTTTTAACTATGGAAATTTTTGATGTGTGTAGATTCTTGAAAAATGTACAATAGTAAATCACATGTACATCACAGCCTATGATCATTCATGTTTTGCACTATTTATTCAACCGTATGTATCTGTCTTTATTATTTACCTCCTTGGCTAACAATGAATGCAGGCATTCAGATTCTCACACACAGCTTGTACAATGGAATGCTCTAAAGCTGCTTCACATAAGTGTAAAAGTTACCATGTCTAATACCAAGTGTTGCCTATAGGGCCCCAGTACTGGGCAGTAGAGCAGTGGAATTGCATTCTCCCAAGTCTTGCAGCAGAATGCAAACAAAAGCTCACTGTAATATAAGCATATTATGTCAAGTCTTCCCAGAACAGTTTGTTACAGGTGTTACTGCAGCAAGTGGGGATAAACTCCTGGTTTTGTTCATATAAAATAGGTCTTAACAAACTTTTGAACATATCTAAATCTAAAGCTTTTCTCTGACTATTTGGAAAAATGGTATTAAAAAAACCCACCCTTTTTCACAAAGATTCTGACATTCAACAATATGTCTTAACATTTATTTAATTAATAAGGACATTGGGATCAATCATTATATCAGAACATATATATGAACAATTCTGCTGTTTAAAAAACACGTCATACATAGACCTTTTGTTAGGATGTTTATCAAGAACACATTAAGGAACTTTAGAGAGAACATTAAGAACACATTAAGGAACACATTAATAAAACGTGTGAAATGTGTGCTCTGACGGGGACTGCATGAGCTGTGGCTTAAATTAAAAATATCGTTTGCATGTTTGTGTGCGTTTGTGTGTCCAGAACTAAATGCAGAAGACCTGCACCTGGTTAACGTCACCACCACAGGCTTTACATTGAACTGGGCCAGTGATAATCCAGAGGCCACCCATGAGATCACAGTGACCCGCCTACAGGATCATAGCCTGGTGTTGCGAAAGAATGTGACAGATCAACATTTTACTGTACATCAGTTGGAAGCTGCTCAAACCTATCATGTAGTTGTCACTGACCGCAGCCTTACCAGGATTACCAGGATCTTCAAAGGCATTATAACTACAAGTAAGCTCAAAATACAATCCGATTATATAAATGGAGTAGTTGTAGGAGGAATTGTGTAACCGGTAAAATGTACAAATCTAAACCACTATTACATTTTATTTCTAGCTGCCTTAAAGGCGACCCTTGTTATTTATTGTTATAGAAAAATAAAATGATAATGATTAATCACTTGTCACATGTCATGACCTTTTATGACCAGAACAAGATATATAGCTTTTTGATAGATAAATGAAGCAAACTAATTAAGATTTAGCCATGTTTATATTATTAACATAATATTATAATATAATAACATAACATATTAATTATGAATGTATTCATATGTAATATAATATAATATAAGTAATATATTATAAATGCACTAGTATTCATAATATACTAATATTAATATAATATTATTAATTTACAATGTTACATATTTATGTGATTGTGTAAATACAGTGTTTTTCAAATGTTGCACAAAATACTGTAATTACTGTAATTATACTGTAAGATATCTATTTGAACAGAAGCAGAAGAGCTCAAAGATGTTCCTAGTGCTGAAGCGACAGGGATAGTGGCAACTGCACCACTGAGTAAACCGGAAATTGGTAAGTAGCTGGATCTTCTTCTTAAAAAGTTGGTTTATGGACTTTTTTGCACACCTGGTTGCTTTGTTTAAGCAATAACAGTATACTACAATATAAAATATACATTTGTATTATAGAGTATGATACCAGCACAAAAATATGTAAGTGCAGGGCACAATATTTGTAGTGATTCTGTTATTTATAAATATAACTACACTGCACACCATTTCTTGAGTTATGTCACTTTCTATTCAATTAAAAACACCATGCCCTTTTTGTTATGAATGCCTTAAAGGACATTATAGTAAATCTTGTATCATCATAAATATAATATTTTTGTTCATTCTGTTAATGTCTGCATTTTTGCTGAAACCTTAATAAAAGTAGTGAGCTGTTACAATTGAACTCATGAGACTTAAGTAAACATGTTTATGACTCTTCCACCATAGGCTATGAAAGTGTGACCCACTGAAAATTAACAGCTGTGTTCTCCCCTCCATGTTAGAGACATTAGGCATGCCAGAGCAGTGATGTCATTCTGTGCATGGCCAACCACTCAGTACCTTTCACTTCAACTCACATGCACTAGAGTGCATTTTACATTCAACATAAGTGACAGGGACATGCTAACATATCTAATATCACTTGGCAACCACTAACCTTACATCTAAAATGAAGGTGTTCTACACTGATTCTAATTTTTTGCACAATCTATATGCACAGACATTAACATTTGGATCAGTGATCATAGAGTTCAGTCAAACAATGTAAATGTGAATGTTATTCATTTATTGCTCTTCAATGAATAACTCTTGTAATAAGAACTACTATGTGACACCCCATTGTTTGAATTGTTTAAAGCTAAATTACAGCTAATGCTTGTATAGTAATAGCAAGGTGCTATTATTTATCAAACTTAAATGCTCTTTATTTAAGTAAAGCAGCAGATATCACTAACCCACTCATCTTTTTATAATTCATCACCTTCTTTTCTGCATGTTCTGGCTAATCAATTTGCAGACCTTTGCTCACTTGACTATGACAATGGACTACCATGCAAAGACTATGATGCTATGTGGTACTTTGACAAAAAGAACGGATTCTGTACCCAGTTCTGGTATGGAGGTTGTGGAGGCAATGAAAATAGGTTCAAGACTGAGGCACAGTGCCTTAAACGCTGCATGAAAAGAGGTAGGTGGGTTTTTGCCCCACTGGCCCAACTGTGGGAGAGCAGGATTGTTTGACACAGTGGGTTTGTTGGCACAGTGCAAATTTAATGTGTATCTTCTTGAACTACACTATATGTTTGTGACATCTGATGGCATTTCCATTTATCTGTGTCAGAAAACATACTGTCTTATTCAACTGTTTGGCTGATGTTTACTTATTTAAAAAAAAAAAGTTTTGTTTTTTTCTGACACCCAAAGTGCTGGAGCCACAGCCACTACAGAATGCAGACAAGATCAATTCAGAGGTCCATTCTGCTCCGGGTAAGTCTGCCAGGGAACACAATTAGGGTTAATTAATGGTTAATGGTTACTTAGGGTCCATTTTTAAAGAGCTGCTACTGGACCTCTATTTATAAAATTGTCTTAGGTAGAACATTTGATTTAGCTTATTTGTGGGATATAATCACAATTACCTTTACAAGGATGCAATGATAAAAAGGATAAAGGTGCACGTATTCGTCACTGTACAGTGTGGACTGTACAGCGAAATGTGTCCTCCGCATTTAACCCATCTGGTAGTGAACACACTCACACACACACACGTGTTAGGGGCAGTGAGTACACACACACACCCAGAGCGGTGGGCAGCCAACTCCAGCGCCCGGGGAGCAGAGAGGGTAAAGGGCCTTGCTCAAGGGCCCAACAGTGGCAGCTTGCCGAGCCCGGGAATCGAACCCACAACCCTGTTATCGATATCCCGGCGCTCTAACCGCTGAGCCACCACTGCCCCTAATGAGATTA
Organism: Salminus brasiliensis; assembly: GCF_030463535.1. Taxonomy (NCBI): domain Eukaryota; kingdom Metazoa; phylum Chordata; class Actinopteri; order Characiformes; family Bryconidae; genus Salminus; species Salminus brasiliensis. Next base: position 35,155,987 of record NC_132885.1, on the reverse strand, counting down.
GTCACCACCATTAGAACTAAGAAGGACATGAAGACAATGAATGGATATTTACAGGATACATTGGTTCAAACTGTAAAATAACACTGATATAAAACTCTCCCATGAATGATTAAATCAGGTGTGTACTGATGGTCAATTAGTATGCAATCTATGCAGTCTATGTAAACTACAGAAAATTGTCCCATACAGATCTGTTATTGTCTGATAGTGGTATAATGCATGTTTCAGTGCGTTTTGCCAGATCTTAGGAGAGTGAAGAATCTATATGAAGGGTGGGCGATGTCATCCACAATGCTGGTTTCCACGCAGACACAGCATTTTTTAAATGTGGTGTCAAGTGGTGAGTTGAGAGACTGTGAGGACCTTCTCAGCTGTCCTCAGAATCTGTTGGGTCCTGTTAGGCAGTTCCCATACCAGACAGTAACAGCTGGTCAGAACACTCTCTATTGTCCCCCTGTAGACAGTAGAGAGGATGTCGGGAGGGAGGTTTGTCTCATCTCTTTAGTGTTAAAAGCAGATGTCTCCACATCCTTTCCATTTGCTGATTTACAGATGGAGATTAACACTGTGGTATTAGCAACACTGAGGATTTGAGCTATGCTTTTTCAGTAAAGTTATGGGTCAGTAGTGTGAATTGCAGAGGACTGAAAACATAGCTCTAAGTAGATCCAGTGTTCAGTATGATGGTGTTGGAATTCATTTTGCAGAGAGTGTAGTTGCAGAGAGAAGTAAGCTCAGCAAGCTTAGGTCCAATAAGTTGTAGAATAATTGAATTAGTAAACTAAATGCTGATCTAAGATCTGCAAACAGAATTCTCACAATATGCAACTTAAAATAGATCTAGTATTGAAGAAAAGCTGCTTTTTGTGTGTTTTTTGACCAACCCCATATAACACTTAATGATGATAAGAGTGAGTCCTACGGTTCTGTAGTCACTGACACAGGATTTCTTTTGCAAGGATAAGGATACTCATCTTAAAGCACTCAAGACAGTTGCCTGGCTCAAGCAAATACTGAAGATGTTTGTCATGACATCCAAAAGTTGGTCCAATCATTCCCTGGTATAGCAGCAGGTGTAGAAGCTTTCCTTTGGTCAACTCTGGAAAGAGTTGTCCTGATGTCTGTGGTTGAGGAGGGGTTGTGCTTTAGAGCATCATTGCTCTTTGCTTCTCTGATAGCCTGGGACAGCATGGAATTGGCATAACAGAAATGTAGTCTGAGCAGCCAAGGAGGGGTAGTGTGCAGCTGTATATGCGCTGCCAAGGTTAGAGTAAACAACTAATGTGTTTACTTGCAAAATCAATGTAATGGTAAAATCACTGTCAGCAGTAATAACACCAGTGTTTCAGGTGCACAGCCTAGGAATAACTGTCTTTAAACAATATAGTATTTGTTTTATTTTTACTATAGGTAACATAGACCCATTATTCACAGGACCCAAAGTGACTGCTATTTTCAACTGTAATGCCAGTTTAGCAGATGTTTTGTAAATGTCATCACACATGACTACTTTTGGTTCCCAGCAGTCACTTTTTAGCAATGTAATTTCTAGGGCAGTCCTTTTGTAAGTGTTGGATACCTGAATTTCCCAAGCAAAACAGTAAGCTCTTTGTGCTGTGTATCGTGTCACTCAAATCCCTTTGAATTAAAACTAGAGGAAAATGAATTAAATTAATGTAAAGGTCTGATATATTTGGCTGTTTATTTTTTTATTGTATCCTTGGTTCATTTCAATGTACTTTGAATTAATTCTTCAAATGTATGTCTTCTTAAACCATAAATGCTAAGTCTGTATGTCTCAAAGACTTTTTTTGTGCATTTGTTATGATATTTATTTATTCTAAATGTTTCTGTTTTCAGGGGTAGACATATGTAAGCTGCCCAAAGAGGAAGGCACATGTGCCAAGTTTGTTTTGAAATGGTTCTATGATTCCATCAGTAATAGCTGCACCCGCTTTTGGTATGGTGGCTGTGGTGGCAACCTGAATCGCTTCGAAACACAGGACGAGTGTGAGAAGGAATGTGGAAAAGGAGGTGAGACATAGAACAAACATAATTCCTGTAACTGCTCATTTGAAGAATAGGCATATCTTTATATGCTTTTTATGCTCAAAGCACACTTTTGATTTCTTTTTATATATTTGTACATTGTAGCTTTCTCCTATATCAGTATTGCTAATTGGAAAGCTATATATTGATTGTAAAGATCTGCAGAAATCCTTTTGTGCAGCATTGTACTATTATAGCAACTGAAAGATATTCTAAGTTTGATTTGTACTTTTTGTGTCACAGGTTTGTTTGTTTTTAAGTATACATTCTCATTCTCATTTTTCAACAGCACATGTTAAACAAGTGCCCATTGTTGCTGCAGTGAGAACATAGAAATACACTGATGAAGATTTGACATTCACCTCTGCTAAGACACAGAGGAAAAAAGCACCAAAGCCAAGATGCCTGCACTGGATTCTGCCAAAGGAAAACCTTTGAAGTAATACTTTTCCACAGAAGGAGAAAAAGACCAAATATGTTGCTGCATGCTATTTTCAAAATGGTGCTACATAATGTGTTTTTGAGTTTAAACAGTAAAACATCCAGGACAAAAGAGAATGTTTTTATGTTGTTTTTTTCTTGTTGTTTTTTTATCTCCACAGAAGCTTGCCCTTTTTTATATAGAAAAAAACACCATGTATGAATGTGATGACAGCATATCAATAAATCTGTTTTGTTATAGAGCAGGATGTTCAGCCTAGGTGTTCAATCTGTATAGTAAATTTAACTTACAAATGCACTCTAGAGCCTTTATTATACTTCCACAGCTTGTTTGTAAGACTCTTGTTTGGATTCTCTGGTCACATTCCGGGTACCGCTCTCATACTCATAAAAGGTCAAGATGTTTTTCATTTAAAAGAATCCACACTGATGTTTACACATCAAACTGAATCTGGCAAAGTTAAAAACTCTAAATTACAATGACTGTCATTTCTTTTGCCAATAAAGATAATTCATCCTTTTAAAGAAAATTCTCTGGAACCACTGGCCCAAAACACAGATGTGCTAGTAAAATAAAAGTAAGGAAAACATTTTATTTGCATAGTTCACTGCAGATTCAACAAAAATGTATTCTTAATTGACATTTATTTTTTTAACTGTAATCCTAACTCCAATTTTAATAATGCTTATTCATAATGTTGAGAATAAGCAACAGGTGGTAATTTGATGTCCAAACAATACAATACATACACACACACACATATGTTGTTTGTTTTCAACTTTGTTTTCAATAGAAATGGAAAGACATGAATAAATAAAGTCTTTATATTAAACTTTGGCTTAACGTGTCTTTCAGTTTCCGACCATTAAATGCAACAACTTTTTGGAATAACCCGTTCATCCGTACTCCTCCCTCTTCTTTTTGAATGACTTCAAGGTCCAAAAAATTTATGCCATTTCACCTCAGAATAGGAGTTTTGTCGTTATGATTTTGCTGCTTTTCCAGGTCTAAGAGCTGTGGAACAAATGTGTTCTATGATTTGTGTTTAGCGGGGCTATTGGGGATAAAAGCTGTGACTCATTCCAAGTGGAATGTCCTTTTATGGCTGGAGATCACTAACCCCAGAAAAGGGAGAAGCAGATGGGGTTTTACAAGCAGGCAAAAGCAATAAAGAAAAACTACCTCATTTGGCATTGGTTTGTGGTTTACATTTTATACTGCTCATCCTCAATTCTAACATAAGTATTTCTTGTTGAAATTTTGCAGACTTTGGAAGCCTGAATAAATATGAACCAAATTTGGTCAGGCTGCGGTTGTAGTGAGGATGGAGGATAGGCTGAGAAGGAGGGAAGATTCCTCTTTAGTTGAGCCAAGCCCACCACCTACATTTCCTCTACTCCACAAAACTGAAAGAAAAAAAAAACCTAGAAAAAAAACACACGAGTAGGAGTACGAAGAGGGATTTAAGCACAAATTTGCTGGCCTCTAGTGAGACAGCTGCCATGGTAACAGAGGTAGATACACATCAACACACTTTTTGCATGAACTTTGAGGGGCCTCATTATTGTAAACATAGAAAACAGGAAATGAATTACTGACTACTGACTCTTTGCAATGGGGATAGAGGTCACATTTACATTATGTTTATTAAATTATTATTTCTTTCTATTGTTTTTTTGGCACAGATCAACTTCATAGGCAAGTCTTATGAAATAAAACAGGGAAGTAACTCATACAAAACAAATAATCTCTTTTAAAATCATATTGCCTTTAGCTCTTGGAGAAGTCCTTAGCACAGGTTCACTTACTTATTGCAGCTACATGATATGTTTGGTGGGGGTGATGGCAGTTAAAGGAGGATCCACAGGTTATTCCATTTAAGTGTTAATTTTTTCCATCTAGAAATGTGCTCAATAAAACTTAAACAGTACAACTGTTTGTGTTATTAGGTTATTTAGACCGTCTAGACCGTCTGACCTAAATTACACTGCATTTTGTTTATGATTAGTGCAGAAATCCAGGTAGTTCCAAAAGGTTCACTTGCTTTTCAATGCAAATGTAGAACTGGATCAGGGCCTGTGGTAGGTTGTATTTCTTCAAGTGGGAAAACAGAATGTCTGACATGAATTGGATTTTAGTGTCAGCATTTATGCATAATTAGTTGCTTAAATACTTCAATAGGTAATTACTTTATTAGAAATAAGTAAATGTAAATTGCAGTTCTCAAAACTGTTAAAGGGAAAATGGAGCAGTTATGTCAGAGATTATTAAATATTCTAGCTCAATATTCTGTTATTCCAGTTCCCAAACTTTTTTTCTAGGCCAGTAATTAATTTCCTTTTATAAAAACACAGTTATATCCATTAACAACAACTGGGCCAAAAAGCATACCAAGCCGGCCCTATACAGTCTCAAAGTCACAATTTCCTCTCAGAAAAGTGAATTTGTCACAGGCCGACATCAACCATATTTACACAACCCAGACATAACTTCCTTAGGTACACACAAGCACTGACCTACTTTCTACCTTAATTACCTAACTTACTGTTGGGCCTGTGTTGGCACATAGACTTAAGTATTATTCAAGACAAAGTTCTACTTTTGTTCTACATTTAATGTCTTTATACTAAGGTGTATGTCTATATACATATATACCTTGAGTCTTAGTTTCTCTCAAGGTTTCTTCCTTTTGCTCTGACAGTTTTTGCTACTGTCGCCAATGGCTTGGACCCGGATCCATGTACAGCTGCTTTGTGACAATGTCTGTTGCTAAAAGCGCAATAGAAAAATACTTGAACTTAAAGACATACATACAATATTCCCACTATACAGTATTCTTTCTTTCTAAAAAAAATAAACTTTATTCACCAGTATTGTGCTATAGATTAGCTGAAATCTCAATATACATCCTAAAAATCCTAAAAAGGATTGATATATGCTTTCTATCACAATATGACTGGAGTTGATGCTGCTGAAATCAACATCTCAAACATTGTGATATAAAAAAATGGAGGGAAGCTCTGGATCACTGATGTTTATGAGGAAATCACTAGGTTAAGAAAGAAAAACAAGACAATGCTTTTTTGGATAGCAAAACAAAGAAGCTAAATGTACTGTCAGCACAATGGCTGCAGCGGAGACAGTTTGTGCAGTTTATGAGTCTGTTTTTGCACACACTGACAATGGTTTGATTTCTCACCAGACAATGTGACAATGAAATCTAAACCTATTGGCCTCCTTCATGGACCTCACTCAGATACTACTGATCTTCAAAATGACAATCAGTCCCTAAAGTTTGCTAGGCTCAAATGCATTTGGTAAAGCATTTTTGCCAAAGCCTAACAGATTGTCAGACTCAGGAACAGATGCAGCAAGATCTGATCAAAAGTTAACTTTAGATCTCTTAAGTAAAGCTTGTCATGCAAAACATTAAATTATTGTTGATCAGTCATGTACAGTGGCCAAAACACACCTATCAAAATGACAACACATTCACATATTTTCATTTATTTGGTTGCAGCTGCTTAGTGCCAATTCTGTGTATATGTTGTGTAGCCCCAGGTTACATCCCAAATCTCACACTTCAGTACTTCACAGACTACTTGCACTTCTAATGGCGGTGCACACCATTTATGTACTACTGAGGGTTCCAGGTCCTTTTTAGTGTTCTTTAGAAACAAGACTGCCATTGTGTTGTGACAAGATTTACAGTGTTTTAGAAAGGTGCATTGGTTTTTAAATGTGCAGTGTGTTTTGCAGTCTGTTGGGCTTCCTGTCACTTTAGTCATGAGCAGTCATTCTTATGCAGTCATTCTCATGCAGTCATTCTCATGATAGTAATTAGCAGCAACACACGCTTAATGTTCACTGCATAGATGATGTTCTGTTAAAACTTGTGTTAAATGGACCAGCACTATGAGGGGCTAATGCAAACATGCTGTTCTGTGTTTAGCCAGGTACATAGGTTTTAGAAGAAAGTTTCTTTTCAGGTACATCAGGAACAGTTCAAAGGTCTCCAAGTTGGACCCATCGCTGACACAGATGTGCAAATGCAGACCCGCATCTTGTCCAGTCCCTGCAGAGATGTATGGCCAATATAATCTGGAGCAGATAAACATTGGTTGGTTGGTGATGTTTCAAGTGTAACTCATAAATTAAATAACTGATGTGTAATTATTAATGTGATGACAACATTTGATGACTTTGATTGTCAAACCTGTGTGTGTGTGAGAGAGAGAGAGAGAGAGAGAGAGAAAGAGAAACATTCATGCTCATCCCTGTGTGCATGCATATGTGTGTGTATAAATATGATTATGCTCTTGCATACATGTGTATGCTAGATTTCAACATGGTGAGTTTGAGCTCCTGGGCATTTATGTATTAGCACTCCTATGTGTGTACACTGTGTGTCTTTTTGATATTAACATACCATTATAACTATCAAAGAGGCCCAATGCATCAGTATGGGACAATTCATACCTACCTATGCTAGTAGAAAGTCCATACAGAATTTGTATGTGGGTGCTTGCTTGTGTGTGTAGGTCATCATAAATCTCTGGAAATGTGGAGCATGGAGCATGTGTGTGCAATTGTGTGGCAATACACTGGAATTCCAGTGTACCGTGGTACTGTAACCACATTCGTTACCAATAAAGAATATATATATATATATATATATATATATATATATATATATATATATATATATATATATATATATATATATATATATATATATATATATAAGCAGACGTCTAAAAAAAGATGAGTACACATCCTCTTTCTGCATCTTAACTGTTTAACTTGACTCTAAGCATCTGAACGGTGACTCACTGCATTGACATTTTGGCTTTGCACAGAAGCCATAAAATCAAAAGTACGGTTAATTTGTGTTCATGCTGATTCAGGAAAAAAAGAAACACTTTTTCCCAGTATCTACAGCTGATCCCCTACTACTACTAGATAGTAGATGGGAACCCTAGTTCTTCAGAGAAGTCCTAATTATTTATGGAAACTAGAATGATACATTATACATTTTGTGTCTTTTAATTATGTTTACACATGTAAACATGGACCATTACACTAAGCTAAACAAAACGAAGATGACCTTTGGTCTGCAAAACATAGAGAATGTAAAATGAATGGTAATATATGTTTTAAGATTCAAATTAAACATGTTTTATTAAAGTAAAAAATCTAGAATGGACAAAATATGTTATGTGCACTGCAGTGGGCTTAATTAGTTTTCCTATGGCCTGGATTAAATCTGCCTCTAATAGTAACAGTTCATCACTGCTGGATAGGTGTTATAAAATGACTACATTGTGAAAGGAGAAGCAAGTCTGAAGCCCCTCCTCTCAAATTCTATTTCTACCTTGCTTACATGCCTACGACAAAGTTCTCATTTTGCTGATTGTGGCCAAAGTGTATAATTTTGAGTTATTAATCATGGCAGTTTTATGGGGGTTTTGATTTGCATATCAGCATATGAGCATCTCATCTTGAACACCACAGTGCCTTAAACTGATGTTTCTTAATATTCTGCATAATAATAACCACAATCTAAAAACCTTTATCTTTTTACAACTGTCAATCAATTTATTTCATGTTTAGACCTTTAGACAATTGCTTAGAGGAGCCCATGTGTTAGCATGCTCTAAAGAGTCAGACCGGAATTCCGGATCAAGGTGTGAGACCTTGGCAACTGACCATATTGATTTTGATTTTTTTTTTTATGCTGTGAAAGACTAACTGTGCACTAGGATTGCTGAAAACTCAAGAGGTGTTCAGGTAAGTGCATCAATTGGACCGAGCTAAGCAGCATCTCGGTTTGTGTACTAGACCTGCTGACACCGTAAATTACAGTATGTTATACAAAATGTCACTGCCGCCAGTAGTTTATATCCAAGTTAATTAGAGACAATCAGTTAATGCAAACAATGGATATGGTTCTATGTCTCACAATGAAATGTTATAGGACTATTAATATTGTCCTAGTATGCGCTGCAGTTTAATAGTATGTTTTTCATCTGTACTCCTCTGTACATTGACTCATGCTTATGCTTTAAGTTTGACTATGTGCAAACTAGCTGGTGTTATAAATGTCTAATTACTTTTGGATTTCTGAAACTGCAGAGAAGGGCCCTAAGTCAGCAGTATGCTTACAGTGTTTGCATTTTATGGTTGGCGACAGTCAAATGCATTTGTAGCTGGTTGAAACGGAAACACGCAAGGTAAGATAAGATATATAATATTTACTAATAAAAGTATGTATGCAGTTTGCACTCTCAAAAAGGTTAACTAAATCTAATTATTGCAACTCTGACCTGTCTCAACTCATATCCCAATGGAATTTGCTGAAGTTTGGTTTATCTATAAATATGTCAGGACTGATTATGAAGAATGTTGTGTTAGTATATGTTAGGGTGGCCATTTACACTGTTTAAGGTAGTGGTCTTATTACACAATAGTTTGAGTGCTTTTTTCAGTTTACTTTAAGTAAGGGATGGCTCTAAACATGCTCATCTAGGGCACCATTTGTTACTTTAGTGTCATCCTTTGAGTAAGTACAGACTACAGAGCATAGCCTACATTGCTGTGCATTGAGCTGTGTGCAAAATCTGTTTAAGCCTGCACAGCTGGAAGAGTCAGATGGAGGTAATTACACATATGTAAGTTCAAACGGCTGCAGGAAAACAATTTCTTTTTTTAAAATATCGTCATGCAAGAGGATCATGCACACAGTTTGACAGAGTAAAAAAAAAACTCAAAATCATTATCAAAGCATTTTTCTGAAACAGGATGTTACATATTGTTTAAATTAGTAAAGGGAAAAAAACATCTGCAATGCTTAACTTTAAAGACTTCGAAGTTTGAACTTTACAGAACACCAGTCACCCAGCTTTTCCAGGAGATCTACCTTTGACTAACACGCAACTATAAACTTGTGCCTTTCCTAACATAACCAAATACAGACCAGCTCTTTGTAACCCCTTTAACAGTTCCAGCCTCTGCCTGTGAGTCATCTTTCCACATGGAAACATTTTCTCCTAAGATGTGGTAGGGGTTTTTGTTTACAGAAATTGAATAAAGCGTTTACTCTTCAGGAGTTAGGAAAAAATTTGTCATTAAGTTCTCAAAGAGCCCTTATGCTTGTATGTTTTTTGCGGGCACCATCAGCACCTTCACTAAGATGAGGAGAAGTATAAAAACACGTATAAATGTTATTTTCAAGTGGTATAAATTACTTTGACTGTACTGCAGAACAGGGTTGTTAAAGTTTTAAATGTTCAAATTCATCAAAGTAATAGATTACTTGTTAATATAATCTTGTCTCTGAATGCCTATAAATACATCTTCATGTCTGATGTTCCAGTATTGCCATATAAGCAACATGACTGCTACGGAGTCATTAAAAAACTGAAAAAGTGGTTTACTGTGTTGGTACACTTGACAGTTTAGCATTATTTCCTTTTAGCATTACATTTAGTAATGCTTCTTGTTGCTACCACTGCTAAAAAGATACACATCTGCTTTTTAGTCAGGAACTGGCTTGTTCTCAGAACAATTTGAAACTGGACTATAGTTTTGTTCAAATCTGGTTTAAATTAGTGCAGCCGAAGACAATGCGTGGCTAGGCTGCAGACTTCATTAAAGAAATTGAAAAACACAGGGCAGATTCACTTCTAATTTACCCTTAATGCACTGAACAACAAAAACTGCTGGTGCTTCCTTGCTCTCTGTTTATTATTTTTGTTTGTTCATAGTCCATTCCCATTTATGTTATTAGTTTGTGTTTATCAAAACATCTGCACTGGTGCCCTAATTTTTACAAGACTGGGTGATAACATTAGTAGCACCTGTCTAATATTGAGTAGACCCCCCTTGTGTTACCAAAACAGGTCTGACCTTTCAAGGCACAGACTGCAGAAGACCTCTGACCTCTGTTTTTACTTCACCTGTCAGGGGTGCTCATGTTATGGTCAATCGCTGTATATCTAACTGGTTGCTATCTTCAGGAGAGATTCCCCTACATGCCTCCAGCAGTCACTGTTACTAGCTACATTGAAGCAGCAATACAACGTTGAGTGAACTGTCCAGGGCATGAAGAAGACGTGATATAACTGGGGTGCGCCAGTGGAGCTAAGCATACACATTTTCCACCAGTGGAGGCAAGATTTAGAAAAAAGCTCCCAAATCTCCACTTTTGCTCCACCTTTGGGTCAGAATAAGTTTCAATTTAAAAAATTAAATCTAAATAAGATTAAATTTATTTGGAGTGACTTACAAAAGTGTTTAGTCATTCACTCAGAATATCCAAAGCTAGTATCGATACAGTACTCAAGTAAATATGTAAAATTTTATAGTAAGTATTTATTTATTAAAAACAAGATTGTGATTTAACAGGCCTATGTGTACACAACCATGACATATTCTAATTTACATTCAATTTGAATTCATTTATATAGTGCTTTTAACAGACTTCATAAAGCAGCTTTACAGAGATCCGAGCACCCAGTAAGTAAGCCGATAGTAACAGTGGTTTAAAAAAAAATAAAAAAAGTAAAACCTGTCTTAGCAGAAACCTTAAGAAAAACAAAGAAAAGGGAAACCTGCTGGTTTGGTTATGCAAGGGTCAATGGCACATGCAGATAGCTCCAGGCTGGTGGCAGTTAGCAGGGGCACCCAGTCAACATGTTTGATTGTGCATGCAATGACTAGTACAGTACACAGTGCATCTCAATGTTGGAGATTCTATTGTAAGTCACTTAAAAGTGTTGGGCCCTAAAGGTTATGCCAGAGTTTTCGGGAGCATCTGGCCTTCTACCACAGAGATGGGCTTTCTGGGGTCTGAGCCGCCTGGGGTCAGTGCAAACGTGGTATGCCACGACTGACTGGCCCTACCCAGTCACAACACTCAGGCAGGTGAATTAGAAGGTGGGCAGGTAAGTGATTTACTCTATTTAAATAATTAATTCTGTCATTTCTTGTATTGTGTGGGAAATAGTCAATTCCAGTATCACTTACATATTACTATTTTGACTATTTCCCACACAATACAAGAAATCTGTTGTTTTGAAGTTTGCAGATGACACTACAGTCATCGGACTCATCCGGGATGATGAAGAGTCTGTATATCGGCAGGAGGTTGAACGGATAGTACTGGTACAGTCAGAACAACCTGGAGCTAAACACGCTCAAGACTGTATAGATTTGACTGGACTTTAGGAAACACCGCCCAGCTCTACTGCCCCTCACTATCCTCAACAACCCTGTGTCAGCTGCAGAGACCTTCAGGTCCCTGTTTACCACCATTTTTCATGACCTAAAGTGGGAGCCTAACATACTATTGTTCTCTGTATATTGTGTACTGTCAGTAAATTATATGTAGAGTAACTGTATATTGTTAACACTAGAGAGACATTATTTTGAACAGATATTTAGAACAAATTCCTTGTGTGTGAACATACATGGCCAATAAATCAGATTCTGATTCATTAACAACCTTCCAGATTTAACCATCTCCCGCCCATCTCAAACCCGATAGATCCTGAGCATCTAACAGATGATCTGCTGACTGTGCTTCGCTCTAACCATGACAATGTTCGCCCAATAAGATCAAACAAATTAGGGAGAAAAGGCTAGCAAGTTGGAATAACGACCATACATGTACAATGAAACAGATAACATACAAATTAGAATCTCTACAGCTTGAATGACATCACAGTCATGCGGAATACAAATAATATTCATATAATATTCATCGCATCACTAATAGACATTAACAAAAACAACCCAAGATTAATTTTAATACTGTAACCAAACTCACCAGCAATCAAACTAGAGCCCAACAGAGTGCTTTACCTTCTTGTTTGAGAGTCTCATACTTCGGTCTCATGGACATTATAGTGAGACCAAACAGCTCTTTAAGGGTGACAGGAGCATTGACAATGCCCTGCTTCTTCTTGTAACTAAGTCTAGAGACAGAGCCAGAGAGCACTTTTACCCACCATCAACAAGCCTATTGCACATCCTAAATTCTGGATAGCACCACGAGAGTTCCAGCTGAGCCCCCAGCTGCTTCAGTAGCTCAGCCTGGTCAGCACAGAGGAGGAATGAAACGTTGAGTGAATTAGCAACTATTATAGAATACTTGTACATCTTAAACATCTTGTACATCATCAAATAGAAGCTGAGAAACAGAATCAGAATCTGAATACAAAATGTACGTTAATGCCAGGTGTAAACAGGCTCTTAAAGGCATGTCCACGGGACTAAACAAAATACTTTTTTCTTTAAACACACCAAGCTGAACTGTTTCATTTGAGAAATTAATCTGTGGTCACACTTTTTTTTATTTGAGCTCCAGATATTAAACATAATAGCAAAAAAGTATTCTTGCAAAAGTTTACTGTTGACCATGAAATACAATTTAACATTTAATTAATATGGTTGGCAAAAGAAAATCAACCAAATTGCATAGAGCGAAACAGAACTCTAAAAACACTGTCTGTTTTTAACCAAACTTAAGACTCTTAATTCAGCCTCATCATAATGATTTCTAACTTGGCCACCAAACCAGGATGTGGTGTATTCTCTAATAAACAAACCTATCTGAGTTTTGAATCTGACATTTTCCAGACATACTCTCGGAGAATATGCGGTATGCAGTAAGCTATAGGTTAAGCGTCCATACGGTGGACAGATATTAATGAATATAATGGTGAAGTTTACAACTGTGAGTTCTACCTAGACTATCAGCATAATACTGTGGGAATTAAAGTGGGTGTATGAGTATCACTATGGTAATTACAGTTTTGTTGGCACTCCCTTGCCCCTCATCCTCCTCTATTTGTCCCTCTTACTGTAGCACATCGGAAATGGCACATTATGACTTCTGTTAAACCCAAATTCAAATTCAGTCAACATCCAACATTCTAAGAATTTGTATCTTATCACAGTGAAAATGAGTCTCAACTAGGCTTAATTTGCCTTTACACAAACATTCAGCAGCCCTTGGGGCGGAGGGATTGGGGGTAGTGTGAGTCACACTCAACACATGGGCACCAGATGCTTTACTACATTTGCCCATGACCTCTTCAGAAATGTCTTTGATCTATACTGTCTATGCTATGTCTTTGATCAATATAAGGCTAGATTTGCATTTTATTAAAACAATAAAAACACTCAATGATACAACTATTCAGACAGTAAGTCCTAAATGGATTCCTTAAATCCTGACGTTCAAAGTCACTTTGAACTACAACTACTGTGAAAAAAAAGCCTTATCCAATCTTAGTAAAAGAAGAGTGTTAACAAGTACAGAGCCAAGTTTTTCACTAGTTAAATGTATATTATATTAATACATACGTTTTTGCTCCGTTTCCCAGACACAGATTATGACTAAATAAAAAATAAACGCTATTACCAGGACAATTTAGATCAAAATTGGGTTTATACAAGCACTGTGAAGCCCAAGAACAAGTTAAAGTATCTAAAAGCGTTTATAAGCAACTCTCCTACTGTTCTTTGCTTTAATTAAATCTGCATTTACTTGTCTAGCAACAATAAATGCCTTTGCGATCATAAAACCAAACGTGCCTTTGATTTACATGCCAAAACCAGATGCTTTTCGTATGCTTACTGTGGGAACGATTATAGACAGCCAACTGACTCTCCATACTTCTTCTTGCCTAAGACAGACTGGGCAAGAAGAAGTTTGCTGTTCTGAAAAGAGTAGAACATATCAAGACCTAGTGCAGCTGGGTTGTGCTCATGTCTTCAATCCAAGATTCTTAAATTTTTGGCTAAAGAGGTTTGGCACACATGATTAGTCAGTGGAACTTTATTTACGGGCTGAAAAATAACCAATTGACCCATCCTTGTTTCTCCCCAACAAATGTAATAATAGCTAGGCTGGATAATCTTTACAAAACATTTACAGAAATCGGATCAAAATATTGCAACCACAGTTTTTTCCAATATCGTGTAGGCCTGATTAGGAGCAGTGATCAGCAATCCTGAGTGCTTCAGTTAATCACCCATTAATTTAACTGTACCTTCCTTGTTGAATCTAAATCTAACTTGGGGTCTTAAATCAGAGTAAAGTTGGCAGTGCAAAGGTTGTCTAGTCAAGTAAATCATGCCACAAAAATAGAGAGTCTGTATTCAGGTCACCCTTACCGTTAGTAATTGTTTCACTGGTGCATTACTGGGAAATAACCAGTTACTGCAGAAAAAAATTACCATTTCTGACATAACATGGAAAAAGTGGACTTTTACTCAGGCGCAAGATTTAATATTGTTGTCTGTAAGATTTAATTAGGATTGCTGTCTGTTGTACAGTGGATGCTCACATAGATTAGATCCCCCTGCCCACAGCAGGATAACAGCTTTTCAAAATAACCAAAATTGAACACATGCATGTATTACCAGATTACAGTACGGTTCAGAATGACCACGTGAACCATCCACTGTTTGGTTTTTGTTAGTTCCCTTCTTTCATATGGCCAATGAACAGCCTCTTGTGCAAACCTATTATCCTAATTCACCAGGGTGACTTAATAAATTATGCAAAACAAGAACTACTAATTACTGACTTTTCCTTTTCTTTTGTTTTCATATGTTTATGCTGGTGTCCAAACTGCACAGGCTATGCAAATGCTGTAAATGAACAAAAGCTTCTAAAATCTTGGGCCAAGAACAGGATGAATGTACTTTCGTCTTCCATACAACTAAATAGTTGAGAGTATGAGGAGATGGGGAGGGGGGTTATCAGTTCTCAAGGAAAGCCACGTAGTCAGTGAGTCTGGCCAGCTGCTGTTCGTTTGGAACCAAAGAGACTGGGGGTGGATCTAGAGAGAGAGAGAGAGAGAGAGAGAGAGAGAGAGAGAGAGAGAGAGAGAGAGAGAGAGAGAGAGAGGGTGGGGGGGGGAGGATTGGTGCAAGGAGGGAGTAGGGGAGGAGAGAGAGAGAGAGATAATTAAAACCATGGTGAAACAGTCTGTCTAAAATAAAGCACAGTGCAAAAAGTGAGAGAATAAAGGGAAAAAAAGTAGGGCCAGGGCCAGTAAAGGGAGGGGAGAGCATTGGTGGCCAGGGCTGGGGGGGCAGTACCTCATGTGTTTCCACGTGAATGTTATGAAAACCATGGAGAAAACACAGCTTGGTTTTTCTTCCATGGGAGGGGAGTGTGTGACTGGAACATTATAGAGAAATGACTCAGACATAAGGGGGGGTGAAGGGGTTGGAAAGTCCCTTTCTTTCTTCCCAAACAAAATGAAACAGTGCCCCCACCTGGTTTCTGTGGCATTATCATCCGAGTGTTGGGATCTGCCTGCCACCCATGACTGACCACGCCTGCAAAAAATAAATAAATAAAATAATAATAATAAGTCCCAACTTGTAAGGAATAATACTATTTGTAAAAAGGGTGTCTCAAAGGGTTTTTGGCACATCCCTACTGTAGGTGGAGCCCAAGAAAACGACATACCAATTCTCTGTAATGCTGCTTTAAGTGAGTAGGCAATAAACCGATCTTCAAAAAACAAAGTTAAAGGGGAAACAATATTTTCTTAACCTCCATAAACTGAAGCTGAAAGTCCACAAGTCAGAAACATCTCGAATGCTCAATTGTTATGGGGCACTCATCACTTTCTAATAAACCATCCACACTGTAGAAACCCCAAGCTAAAACACCCTGACATGTTCTTATTTCCTTCTCCTCTCTTGTGGGTAATGATTACTGATTTTTTTATTTATGAAAGAAACATTAAGAATTGATGAAAATATTGTTCTATGTTTGATTATCACCTGTGCCTATGTTAATAATTCAAAAAGAAAAAAATACATTTTTCATTTGGTCAAGGGTGCACATTCTTTGCATTGGACTGTATAAAATAAATAAATCTAATTACCTATACAACATATCACATATACACAGCATTTTGTTGTAGCAGTTGGGTCTCCAGGCTACAGCTATTACATTGGGCATAATACGTATAAGAATTTAGGGAATAAAATATCAAAAACAGACATAATTAAGCATAGCAAATGAGAGGAAAAGCAGTGGGAAATGTGCAATTGTGGTATGGCTACCAGGACTGGAAAGAGACAGCTAGAAAGAAACAAAAAGAAATTTGTCTTTTCACTGGAAAAACACTTTTGCCTTAATTGGAGGAAAAGTGGAAACAGAGTTCATCTTAAGAATTTCCTCCACCACACATAGTATAAGCATCAAAAAGTGAGTGGCTAGATGAAAGTGCAAGAAGTGAAATGCTGATACTGTGCATTTAAAAGTATACATTATGATTTACATAGCTGGTATATACTGCAATCTTTATATACCTTGAGATATAATACAATCCATTGCTAAAATTGTCTGTATAAGTTTGTGTAATGTATGAATAATATAAAAAGGACAATAAGGAAAATACTTGGCTAGGCTGCATTCTCTTTTGTCATTCTCTTCATCAACATTTTGCTGATGTAACAGGTTTGAAATGATCTTTTTAAAGATACAGGCAACTAAATTGCCTCATTAATTAAGGTATTTAAAAAGAAAATAGATAAATAATAATAATAATAATCTCTTCATCTCTTCTAGAAAGAACCAAATCAGTTCATTGCATCTGCAGCCTGTGCTGCAGATTTTTCATACTCCTTAGTAAATGTGGTCCATAATGATTTTTTTGCATAACAATCTTGTGATATTAACACTATATGATAAGGCCAATGTGATCATTTTCAAATGACATTACATTTATATACAGTATCTTACCCTTTACAGCTTCTTCAAGTGAATATCCCACAAAAGAGGCAAAGTCTTCAGCACTGATTGAAGTATAGGCTTGAGCTACAAGTCCATAAGCCCTCCTGCGGGTAGACTCTAGAGAGAAAACAGAACAGCAACAAAACAAAAGATATTAAAAGATGACGGCTTCTTTAGTGTTCTAACAAGCAGTAAAAAAACATTTAAAGAGTAATGTGGGCATTCACTTCAAATATTCAGTTCAAATACATTGGCGCAGTCTGAATATAAAAAGCAGAAGGTATTTCCAATGTGCTAAACACACAAATATGCCTCTTCCCATTCTATTGATATGTCCTAAAAAGAACAATTATGTTGTTTTGCCACATAATCGCATCAAACATTTTGCTTAAAAATCATATGTTGGGTTGTTTTTTTAGTGGAACAGGTCTTTTTTCCTTTTTTTTTTTATATTAAAAGCCGTAAGAAGGTACTTTTACCTTTGTGTAACACAAGATCATCAACTAAAGGTTATATTTCATCAAGGATTGTGACAAAATTGAAGGAAGTGACAAAAGTGTGTTTAGTTTGCTTTTTTGTTGGGTCTAGAGATGATTTATTTTAGCATGATTCACATCCAACAGCTGTTCCCAACCAGCATTTAAAAACATGGCAACACTGCCTGTTTACTAATACCTACAAACAGTGAAAAATTCTTTCAGTGCTTGTGCACATACATTTGGGTATTTGGAGTGACTAAGAACCCTCAGCCCATGCGCACAATCATTTTTCCTGTAAGCATTTGGTTGAAGCTAGTAGCTGTAGCTGAAGCTTTGTTGAGGGCTGCACTGACTAGCCACAGTGCCATTAGGATAGCTACAAAACCTAAAAGCTTTTCAAACCTGGGCAGGTCTCTGACTGGGCCACTGTATTTAGAGAAATGTTTCTTGAGGGTGAATAATGAAATCAGTCCTCTACAAGACAATTATATGTCATAATTTTGTATTATATGTTAAGATTCTATGCTTATTTATATCTATATAAATTTTAGATCAGGTTAATGAAACTGAAAACCCCTACATAGGATCAAATTAGAAAAGCCATTCAAATCAGTTAATATCCAGATATTAGTAGATATCAGATAATGTTCACAATGTCCTTCACTTTACCTTCTACTACTGTCAAAGTCACTAATTTTTATATGGATGATACATACTTGATTAGAGGGCTGTTGGGTCACAACAGCAGTGTACTTCGAACAGAATGTCCAAGGGTAATTTATAAACATGTTGCCTAGAGATTATTTTAGCAACAATTCACACAGACAAACAGGACTCTAAAAGCCTGGTTGCAAGCAGCGAGAGTTGCTGAGCAAGGCAGTGGAGAAAGGAGGGGGTAGGGTCCATAAAGCCGTTTTTTTCCATCCGTCCTAGGGTGACATACTATTCCAAGGTCTCCAGCATATCCCGCACGCCAACATTTTAAAAATAGCCTGCTTCTCATCTTGTAAGAGACAAGCTAAAAAAAAAGATGACCATGCTTCAGAAGAAAAGTAAATGAATCAAACAGGACTTTTTGTAACAGATTTGAATTCAATTCTGGATTATGTGTGCAATGTACAGAACAATAAAATTACAACAAAAGCATAAGATAGAATTAATATTTTGAAAGTTAATTTATAGCTATCAGTACAGCACTGAAGTACATGAATAACAGCAGGACTATACATTTCAGACTGGCATGTGTTCCATTTATTTTTGACAAAAATACAGAGAAAACAACCAGACTATACTAATCACACTGAGTGACAAACAATAAACTAAAAATACAAAAGTATAAAAAAATGGCACCAATATAAATTCTTCTCAACTTTATTACTTTTACTATACTTATAAATTTTTTATCACTATGTGTGGGGTTTTAACGATGTCATATTTCTCAGTGTTAATATTGCGTAGCAGCAACACACATTACAAACCCCACAAACATTATTTTATTAATTACATTTTCTAGATCGCTTACTACCACTAACTCAACAACCGTACATGTGCAGTTTACTCTTCTTCTTCCTCCTCTGCATCTTCAAATTCTTCATCATCATCAGCTCCAAAGTCCATCTTAGACAACAGTGTCTCAACATGTTCTGTCGACAGGGTAAAATGGTCCATTCTCTCAAAACCAGGCTCAGGTCTCTCCTCGGCTAACGAACTCTTAGCAGCGTCCTTTGTCTGTGCAATGAGGCCCTTGGAGGACTGCAAGAACTCTGCAGCACTGCTTTGTTCAAGGGCACGCACTGCAGTATCCGTAAGCTCTGTGCCAGCCTGAAGGCGGTCTCCATAACGTCTGGCCAGCCGCCTTAAGGCTGCTACTTTCTCGTCCTGCTCTTTGCTAATACGCTCCAAGAGGGTACTCTTCCGTTCCTCAAGTGCTGTGTAGAGTGTGTCAAAGCGCTCACCTAATCTCAGTTTTGCACGTTGAGCATTATCCTGAACAGCTTTACAAGCCTCCTCCATCTGATTTAACAGAGCTTGCAGCCGCCCATTGCCCGTCACCAAAGCATCAATGGCATTACTTAGCTCACCCTTTTGGGCCTGGTAAACGCTAGCAAGAGGTGACACTTCACAGTCCTTGTGCTGACCAAATACTTTACACATTGAACAAGTAGGAACCTGGTGGGTTACACAGTAAATATTGATCTTCTCATCCTCATGTTCCTGACACAATGGTTCAGTGGAAGTCTTTGGCTTTAAAGGAGGCTCAGAGGCTCCTCCACCACCTTCCTGCTGCTGTTTGTATATGTCGATAATGTTCTCCACCAGAAGGTTTCTCTGAAGCCCATGAACGCCATGACGATCAAGAACCACCTCAAACCGGCATGTTGGACACCTGAAAACACCACCAGAAAAACGGTAGGGGTTTCGAGAATCATAAAGGTCACTCGCACATCCACGGCACAGGTTATGTTGACAGGGAAGGATCACCACTGGCTTGGTAAACATATCAAGACAGATTGGACAACTAAGTTGTTTTTCCAGACTCTCCATGGAGTTAGGGGACCCCATTAGGGAGCCAGTCCTTTGGATTTCCATTTTCGCTGTTTGATAACCTATGATCTCTTCTGCAGCCTATGATGATTGTTGTAGGTTTGGCACTATCATGCATGCACGTCCTTTCAGCTGTTAATTCTGGTGGGTTCACAGTGGTCCAGGGCTATATACGATCCTCTTGCAGCTGGTGACACTTTAAACCCCCCCCCCCCAACCAATCAGAGCTCACATTCTTCCCAGTTTGTTTTTAAGTCTGTTTTCAGAGAAGCAACACCCCCAACCTTCTACCAGCTTCTATGCGTCACGTCATGCTCCTCACCCTTCCTAGTGACAGAATCTCAATGAGAAAATATCTAAGCTGTGATAAACAAGGCACATGTGACAAGGACACGGGTCTATTTTAACACTATTTAACTTTCAAAATACTTTTATTTACTGTCTCCTCTTTACCCCCAAATCTCAACAGCATGGTTCACCAACTGCTTTAAATGAACCAACACAACACTGATAACATGTTTCTTTTATTTATATTATACATATTATTATGGGTATGGGTCAAACTGACCAAATTATCAACTTAAATGTAGCTTTACTTATGCTTGAACTAGTAACTTGAGTAACTTGTTTCTATACCTCAGCACTTGATGTTTATAGTTTATAGTTACATGGAGGAAGGACTAAATTTAACTTTCCTTGATCTGTGTGAGTCAGGTGCAAGCACATGGGGATCAAATTGCTGTTCCTGAAATGGTATCAAGAAGTTAATGTATTTAAAAAAAAAAAAATTGGGCAATCATTGTATTCCAAATATGTAACTTGTTCAATTTGAATTCTACCCCTAATTTTCCACAAAAAGTTCAACAGGCCTTTAACTAAAACTCTGGAGCCCTCTGCTGTTGCGATTCAACAGATTTAACATAAGGCAGTGTAAAATTAAGATTTAGCAAGAACTTTATGTCTATTGCTGTCTGCCCAAACGAATAAGTCAGTATTCAAATATAGCTTATCTTTTTTTTTTTTTTTTACTACTTTAATAAAGCTGACCATACTGAAAACAAAGTCCCTTACATAAAACAATATATAAATTATATATTTATATAGTTATTTTATAATATTAAAGCACACACAAAAATACAGAGATCTTGCCAAATATATATACACACACATACACATCTGTTCCACAGTGGAATCTGTTGCATATTGTTCATCTGAGGTTGTATTTAACTAACGTTAACACCTAATTTTACATAAAACCATAGAATTCAAAGAGGGCACTTTGTTACATACATGCATGTCATAGGACATCAGTATGTATATTGATAATGGAGCGGCATTACCTCTGGGAATGGTTTGGGAACGCAAACACCTACATAAGCCGTTATGTGTTATCTTGTGAGTATGTTTAACATCAGGCTAGTGTGTTCATTGCAAGGAGACATGAGTTTAAGCGAGACATGACAGTGTGCTCCAGATGGATGGTCACATGATCATGATCACATGATCGTGACAGGCAACGTCAATCAATGTGAACAGAAAACCTGCATGGCCAGTACTTTTTTTCTGTCCTGGCACCAAAGTGGTGGAACGAACTTCCCCTAGGTGTCCGAACAGCAGTCTTCAAATGCAGACTGAAGATCCACCTCTTCCGAGAATACTTGAGCGAATAGCAGAGTGGTCACCTTACTGACTTGTGTTCAGTAATCTCTAAGCTTAGAGGTATCTTATTAGAATTATTAGAATGAATTATTAGTCTATTCAAACTAGCTGAGGTTTTTCTTGGGCAAATAGCAAAGCACTTTTGTAAGTCGCTCTGGATAAGAGCGTCTGCTAAATGCCTTAAATGTAAATGTTAAATGCACTTATTAACCTTGTAAGCGCTTTTACTAGCTTTACTAGCTTTTTACTTTTATTTGGCCTCCAGCATTCAGAAATCAACAAACTCAGCTCGCTGGTGTCGGTCAATCATTTTAAACTTTAAAAATCATCTCCACCCTGCCTGTAACTGTTTCACATTATTTTAACTATTTTACATTTAATTTATTTATCTGTTTAATCATTCCAGTTACCTTTATTACTTTTATTAGTATAACCTATTATTTATATATTTAAGAAAAACTAATAACAACAATAATAATAATACTAATCATTATCTTTATCTTTTTTATTATGAACCATCACAGTTACTTCAGTCACAGAGTGCTAGCTTCTTACTCTTTCCTAAAATTTAGAAAGCTTCAGCAAGGGGAAAAGCCTTTTCACTCAACTCTGAAATAACTTTCTAGATATTGTTCGGAGCTCAGAGACAGTCTCAATCTTCAAGTCTAAAATGCAGTTAAGTTCGAGCCTGACCTGATAAAAGACTGACCGCTGGGCTCCCCGGCACCTGTGACTGACCAGCTGCCCACCAGGCTCCCCTGCCACCCTACAACCCTGTTGTCAGACCAGTTGACAACACTTCTGCCACTAGTATTCTACATGACGACTATGTTTAAGTTTACATGGACTATTTGCCCCGATCATTATTATTATCATCATCACCATTAAACATCATTACTCAACTAGGATCATGTTAGTCACATGTAATGTAATATAAACAGTGTTTAATAAAAATAAACACTGAATGATTGACTGGCCATTCCTGTAAGCTGCCATTGCTTAACAAGCTACATTGTGAACTGAGGGCACAGCTACCTGAAAACACTTTGCTATAGTCTTATAGCCCTTTCCTGTGGGGATTATCTATACATTTCATAATATTAAAAGAATGTTCACTTGGAACAGTAGTCAACCATGCCAGAAGTATCCAGCCTATCAAAAGTCTTGCAAGAGTGCCACAACAACTCACAATAAGTATGTCTTCATTACAACATTACAAACTGCAGGTCTCACTGAGGCAAGATCACAAGAAAGAGACTAGTAACATACTTGTCAGGAAAAACGACTGTATTTTTGGAATAACATTCTGTAAACAGGTGAGTTGAAAGTGAATCATTTCGGAAGGGGTTATTACATATGGCTTAAAGTCATTACAGCATTCCTCAATAAGAATATTATAGAAACGGTCAAACAGTGTTGAGGTAGTGTGATGGTGGTGGCCTGGGGATGCTTGGTCACTTTAGGGTCTGGGTGACCAATCATAATTGACTAAATTGACAGGAATTTAGCTCACTAGCTGGAAATTCTGCAAGAGCATGTCCAGTCATTAGTCAAATGCTTCTTACAGGAGCTCCACTTCACCAAATTCATGGACATGCATTGCCAAGAATAGCAAAACTGGGCTAGTTATTTTATATACAGTGTGTGCAGAATTATTAGGCAAGTTGTATTTGAGAGGATTCTTTTTATTATTGAACAACAACTATGTTCTCAATCAACCCAAAAGACTCAAATATCAAAGCTTAATATTTTTGGAAGTTGGAGTGTTTTTTTTGTTTTTTTTTTTCAGATCTTAGGAGGATATCTGTTTGTGCAGGTAACCATTACTGTGCAGAATTATTAGGCAACTTAATAAAAAACAAATATATACCCATCTCACTTGTTTATTTTCACCAGGTAAACCAATATAACAAAAAATTTTGAAATAAACATTTCTGACATTCAAAAACAAAACCAAAAACAAATCAGTGACCAATATAGCCACCTTTCTTTACAATGACACTCAAAAGCCTTCCATCCATAGATTCTGTTAGTTGCTTGATCTATTTACGGTCAACATTGCGTGCAGCACACACCACAGCCTCCCAGACACTGTTCAGAGAGGGGTACTGTTTTCCCTCCCTGTAGATCTCACATTTTATGAGGGACCACAGGTTCTCTATGGGTTTCAGATCAGGTGAACAAGGGGACCATGTCATAATTTTTTCTTCTTTTAGACCCTTACTGGCCAGCCACGCTGTGGAGTATTTGAATGCATCTGATGGAGTATTGTCCTGCATGAAAATCATGTTTTTCTTGAACGATACCGACTTCTTTCTGTACCACTGCTTGAAGAAGGTGTCTTCCAGAAACTGGCAGTAGGTCTGGGAGTTGAGCTTCACTCCATCCTCAACCTGAAAAGGTCCCACAAGTTCATCTTTGATGATACCAGCCCATACCAGTACCCCACCTCCACCTTGCTGGCATCTGAGTCGGAGTGGAGCTCTCTGCCCTTTACTGATCCAGCCTCGGGCCCATCCACCTGGCCCATCAAGAGTCACTCGCATTTCATCAGTCCATAAAACTTTAGAAAAATCAGTCTTAAGATATTTCTTGGCCCAGTCTTGATATTTTATCTTATGTTTCTTGTTCAAAGGTGGTCATTTTTCAGCCTTCCCAGCCTTCAGCCAGCCTTACCTTGGCCATGTCCCTGAGAATCGCACACCTTGTGCTTTTTGATACTCCAGTTATGTTGCAGCTCTGAAATATGGCAAAACTGGTGGCAAATGCATCTTGGCAGCTTCACGCTTAATTTTCCTCAATTCATGGTCAGTTATTTTGCGCCTTTTTTTCCCCAACACGTTTCTTGCGACCCTGTTGGCTATTTGCCATGAAACGCTTGATTGTTCGGTGATCACGCTTCAAAAGTTTGGCAATTTCAAGACTGCTGCATCCCTCTGCAAGACATCTCACAATTTTTGACTTTTCAGAGTCCGTCAAATCTCTCTTTTGATCCATTTTGGGAAGGAAGTTGCCTAATAATTAAGCACACCTTATATAGGGTGTTGACATCATTAGACCACACCCCTTCTCATTACAAAGATGCACATCACCTGATTGGTAGTTGGCTTTCAAGCCTATAGAGCTTGGAGTAGGACAACATGTATAAAAAGGATGATGTGATCAAAATACTCATTTGCCTAATATGTCTGCACACAGTATATAGTATAGATAGATAGATAGATAGATACACATTGAGGAAAATAAGTATTTGAACACCCTGCGACTTTGCAAGTTCTCCCACTTAGAAATCATGGAGGGGTCTGAAGGTGCATGTACACTGTGAGAGACATAATCTTAAAAAAATAATTTTTTAAAATAATTTATTTGTGTGTTACTGCTGCAAATAAGTATTTAAACACCTGCCAATCAGCAAAAATTCTGGCCCTCAAAGACCTGTTAGTCCGCCTCTAAAAAGTGTTCCTCCACTCCACTTATTATTCTAAATTAGAAGCACCTGTTTGAGGTCGTTAGCTGCATACAGACACCTGTCCACCCCACACAATCAGTAAGACTCCAACGTGGCTAAGACCAAAGAGCTGTCCAAAGAAACCAGAGACAAAATTGTAGACCTCCACAAGGCTGGAAAGGGCTACGGGGCAATTGGCAAGCAGCTTGGTGAAAAAAGATCAACCGTTGGAGCAATTATTAGAAAATGGAAGAAGCTAAACATGACTGTCAATCTCCCTCAGACTGGGGCTCCATGCAAGATCTCACCTCATGGCGTATCAATGATCCTAAGAAAAGTGAGGAATCAGCCCAGAACTACACGGGAGGAGCTGGTCAATGACCTGAAGAGAGCTGGCACCACTGTCTCCAAGGTTACTGTGGGTAATACACTAAGACGTCATAGTTTAGAGTCATGCATGGCACAGAAGGTTCCCCTGCTTAAATCAGCACACGTCCAGGCCCGTCTTAAGTTTGCCCATGACCATTTGGATGATCCAGAGGATACATGGGAGAAAGTTCTGTGGTCAGATGAGACCAAAATATAACTTTTTGGTCTTAATTCCACTCGCCGTGTTTGGAGGACGAAGAATGATGAGTACCATCCCAAAAAAACCATCCCTACTATGAAGCATGGGGGTGGAAGCATCATGCTTTGGGGGTGTTTTTCTGCACATGGGACAGGACAACTGCACTGTATTAATGAGAGGATGACCGGGGCCATGTATTGCGAGATTTTGGGGAACAACCTCCTTCCCTCAGTTAGAGCACTGAAGATGGGTCGTGGCTGGGTCTTTCAACATGACAATGACCCAAAGCACATAGCCAGGATAACCATGGAGTGGCTCCATAAGAAGCATACCAAGGTTCTGGAGTGGCCTAGCCAGTCTCCAGACCTAAACCCTATAGAAAATCTTTGGAGGGAGCTCAAATGTTTGCACAGCTCCGGGTTTCTCAGCGACAGCCCAGAAACCTGGCTAATCTGGAGAATATCTGTGTGGTTGAATGGGCCAAAATCCCTGCTGCAGTGTGTGCAAATCTGGTGAAAAACTATATATATATATATACACACAGTATATGCATTAATTTCAAAATGTTCAAAGTGTCAAAATGTGATAAGGTCCTCATCCAAGTCAAGCATATTGACAAATATAATGTGCCTAAAATAATAACACAAAATGCTGGTCATTTATTTCTTTATTAAGAACAACTACAAAACCTGCTAGTGGAAAAAGTATGCCATCCCTAGAGTTTATAATCTCGAATAAGCTAATAGGAGTCAGTTGTTAGCATATCTGGAGTCTTCCTAATAAAATTAGTTTGGAGGTGTGGACTAGAGCTACTTTGACTGACTAAAAACCACTCAAACATTTAAGTTTGTTCCGCACAATAAGGATACGCACATGTGAGCCATGCCTCACCAAAAAGAGCTTCAGATGGAGGAGCTACAATAAAAACTGTTGATTTATATAAAGGTGGGTTTAAAGGTTACAAAATTATTTCAAAAACTTAGAAACTAGAAATTCACCAGTCTACAGTGAGGCAAACAATCTACAAATTGAGACAATTTGGAACTGTGGCTGTTCTGCCAAGAAGTGTCGTCCAGTCAAAATGTCTCCATAAGCACAACAGAGACTTATCAATGCGGTAAAGAAACAACCCCAAGTGACAGTCAAAGATCTGAAGGAGTCATTGGTACAGGCTAACATCTGTGTTCATGAGTCTACAGTCCGTAAAACCTTGAACAAGCAGCGTGTCTATGGCAGGACACCACAAAAGAAGCAGCTGCTTACTAAAAAAAATAAATAAAACATTATAGCTGCACGCCTGAAGTTTACGAAAGAGCACACTGACATTCCACTATGTAAAAGTTGGGTGATGCTCTGGAGTTTTGGGTCATTGAACTGTTGCAAGGCCACAAAATGGCTTATGAAAAACAAAACCCGCCTTTTAAAATGGCCCAAAGTCCAAAGATGCATAGTAACAAAGTAGAACTACTTCACTACTGTACTTAAGTACTAAAATGCTGTATCTGTACTCTACTAGAGTATTTTTTTTTTCTCCTACTTCCACTTTTACTTTACTACATATTTTAATATTGACTTTAATACTCAACTTTTACTCCGTTACATTTTTATGTTCTGCATCGTTACTCGTTACTATTATAAAAATGGTCAACATGAAGCGTGTGTGTGTGTGTGTGTGTGTGTATGTATGTATGTATGTAAAAGTATATATGCAAAAGTAATAATAAATAAAAAATCTATGAAAATGAACAAATGAAAATCTGAAATTGATTTTGAACCATGCTTCAACAGAATTATTTTAAAAAATAAATCCAACGAACAGGCCAGGACAAAAGTGATGGTACCCCTGAAAATAATGTGACAAAAGAGACATGTTAAATCAAGGTGTGTCAACTAATTAGCATCACAGGTGTCTACAATCTTGAAATCAGTCAATGGGCCTATATATAGTGCTACAGGTATTCACTGTGCTGTTTGGTGACACTGTGTGTACCATACTCCACATGGACCAGAGGAAGTGAAGGAAAGAGTTGTCTGAGGAGATTAGAAAGAAAATTATTATTGGTTATAAGACCATCTTCAGGCAGCTTGATGTTCCTGTGACTACAGTTGCACATATTATTCAGAAATTTAAAATCCATGGCACTGTAGCCAACCTCCCTGGACGTGGCCGCAGGAGGAAAATTGATGGCAAATCAAAGAGAAGGAAAATATGAATGGTAACAAAAGAGCCCAGAAAAAACTTCCAAGGAGATTAAAGGTGAACTTCAAGATTAAGGAACAGTGTCAGATCGCAACATCCGTTGTTGTTTAAGACAAATTGGTCTTGATGGGAGATGACCAAGGACACCATTGTTAAAAACAAATCATAAAAAAGCCAGACTGGAAATTGCCAAACTACATGTTGACAAGCCCCAAAGCTTCTGGGAGAATGTCCTATGGACAGATAAGGCATATTTTTAACTTTTTGCCAAGGCACATCTGCTCTATGTTCACAGACAGAAAAATGAAGCATATCAAGAAAAGAACACTGTCTCTACTGTGAAACATGGAGGAGGCTCTGTTATGCTCTGGGGCTGCTTTGCTGCATCTGGCACAGGGTGTCTTGAATCTGTGCAGGGTACAATGAAATCTCAGGACTATCAAGAGATTCTAGAGAGAAATGTGCTGCCCAGTGTCAGAAAGCTTGGTCTCAGTTGCAGGTCATGGGTCTTGCAACAGGATAATGACCCAAAACACACAGCAAAAAACACCCAAGAATGGCTATTCTAAAGTGGCCTTCTATGAGCCCTGACCTAAATCCTATTGAGCATCTTTTTAAAAGGAGCTGAAACATGCCATCTGGAAAAGGCAACCTTCAAAACTGAGACAACTGGAGCGGTGTGCTCATGAGGAGTGGGACAAAATACCTGCTGAGAGGTGTAGAAGTCTCATTGTCAGTTACAGGAATCATTTGATTGCAGAGTGAAGCTAAGGGTACCATCATTTCTGTCCAGGTCTGTTTTTATATTATTATATATATTTTTTTATAATTCTGTTGAAGCATGGTTGAAAAGCAATGTCTTACTTTCACTGGTTAATTGTCATAGCATTTTATTTATTATTACTTTTGTCAGATTCAAGTTATTTCTGTGACCATTGTGGGTTTTTCTTTCATTAACCAAGGGGTAACAACAATTTTGTCCACGTGTGTGTGTGTGTGTGTGTGTGTGTGTGTGTGTGTGTGTGTGTGTATTCTTAAGAAGTACTGCACTTTTGCTCTTACAGCATGATGAAAGTACCTCTTAGAGATTCCATAACAGGGAGAATTGTTTCAGACCACTGACAGGCAGCAATTGCACTGTATATGCCGGGGAAGTCTCGCTGCCAAATTCTTTGTCCTACTGCCCAAACAGCTGCCAGTTCTGGGTTTGCCTGTGGGGACATGCTTGATTAGATTTTCAGGACGTTATGTAGAAGTTTAGATAATATTTATATTGGCATTCTTTCAACCCAAAATAAAAAAAGTTTTTTACAGATTTTACAGACAATGTGAAAGTTAAGCATTCAAAATTAATGTAACTAACAGTTAATAAGAAGTTAAAATGTGCAATCAATGTTTAAGCTAGTTAGGTGCCTCATATCTATGATATGTTCTTGTCTTTTGCATGGTAAACAAAAAAATCCCTTCTTACTGAAATAAAAAAAAAAAAAAGATGAACCATCATGATTATTGCTTTACTTATACACACACACACATATATATATATATATATATATATATATATATATATTATATCTTATAACTTATTTGTAATATTTGTAACAATACAAAGCAGATTGTATTGCATGTACATACCAATATGAGAAAAACAGATAATGTATGTAGCTACACTTAGAATAGAGAAATACCGTTTTCATTGCTTGTGGAATCCGCTTCCACAGATATCTGGCATTGTTCCTGCAAAAACATAATGTAGCAATATATTTGTTTTGTATAAATGATTAACGGATTACGTATTAACATGATGCGAGAATGAATAAATACTTGCATATCATTGTGGAGAAGATAAAGAGCCAGTAATTGAGAATACACTTGTGGAGTTGCAATTCCACCTGGAGCCTGCAACAACACCATAGGCAAAAGAGAAAGGAAGGACATTAAAGTAAACAGCAAAGTCACATTTGATCTAGCTATTCCTTTCTATAAAAAAACGATACCACCGCTCCTGTATCGGCATTCTCTCGTGCTTTATGTCAAAACTTGAGCAGAGCACCTCTGCCGTTCTGCATGACCACAGTATTTACGTGCTTGCTGGCTAGCTTGAAAAGTAGATTCACATCAACACCTGCGCAATTCCCGAATATAGATAAAAGGAACCGTTATGTTATGGCTAGCTTAACTTGTTATTATTGCGACATGTCGATAAGCAACAGTAAGAATACCTAGCTAGCTAGCCAACTACTGAATACACACAGCCGCCGTTCCCTTCTTGCTAATGTAAACACGTTCATCTGTGTAATTATTAAAACAGTTAGCCCAGTAGCTAGCTAGCTAGCACACCTAGCTAGTAAAAAGGCAATTAGGAACGTGTACCTCATGTAGCTAGCAAGCTACAATCAAATTGTTTCCTGGTTAAAATCTCTAATTCTACTGATCGCTAAAAATAAGTTAGTAGAAATAGCATTAAGAGTAAGAAACACTACTTCTTCAGAAGCATTACTTAACGTTAGCTACATCACGGTCAATCCTAAACAATCCTAGCTAGCAACGTTCTTTCAAAAGAAACACTGCTGTAGGAACTAGCATACACATAGTATGCTTATTATTTAGCTAGCTACCTCCAACTCCTGTGTTTCGCACTGCTCCAAAAGCTTCTCGTAATTTTCACTCATCATGACCGCCACTGGCATTTTTGGACAGGTTGTGCGCCAGAATCCTAGTAGCTTGTGTTAGCCGATATGGGAAAAACAAACGACACCGTGACGGTTTCTTCTTTGTTTTGCCATCTCAAAGACAACTGACAATACTGACACCTACTGGACTGACTGGCTCTTAGGTGAACGATTTTCTTATTGTCAGCACCACAAAACAAAGCAAATGAAAAGTATGTTTAGGAAAGCATATTTAGACGTTCTTAATAATACTAAAGATGTTCCTTTGGAATACTGGGTGTTGTGGGCCAATGCCTACATTAAAGATTGTTCACATGTATATGCAATACCAATGCAAATATATAACATTTATAAAATATAGAAATGCAGACTAAATCCACCTGGATCAGCATTATGGGGAAATGTAACACTTGTACACATTTAGTAATAAACTGCAAACTTTTTAGTGCAAACGCCTAAATATTCATCTCTAAAAGATTACAATACATACGTGTCAGATAATATGTACATAAATATATACTTATTTTGTGCACAAACTTAGAAATTTGTCTATTGCTCCCAGATGGGGCATGGTTATGCAAACCAAGCTAAATAGCTAAATGTCACATGTTGTACCTGCACTGTGTTCTAATAAGGATAATCTTAGATGCCATTAGACATAGGAATGTGGACATTTTGCCAGCTCTTGTAATTGCGGACTAAAGCTAGTGGCTTTGCCAGCATGACTTGTGGTAGCTTGGTGTGTAACTGTTCAGTGAATTGTCATTTTATCATTTGTGTGTTAACGCAACACTATGTAGACTTTTTACCTTAAAACAACAGCTTCTACTCTGAGCTCTAACTGCACACTGCACTATGTAACTTTGGAAATGTGGGCAGGAGAACTGCGCAATGCTGCAGTTATATTTGTGTACAATCCTGTATTATTACTCTATCAATCCTTTCACACTGCTGGTTCTGTGTTTTCTGACAGCTGGGTGAAAATAATATAAACTGCGAAACAACAAGCTATCTGAGAAAAGTGCTTGGAACTGCTCCTTATTTTGGCTATACAAGGCACAAAGTTGAATACAGGTCAGAAGACTTTTTTCCAACCATTTCTTCTTTTTCACCTTTTCAGAGACTTTAAGATGCTTAAAGATTCTTAGATGTGCAAGGACAAAGATGCGCAAAGTTGTTGTGTTTAAGAAGGACATAGCTGAACAACAACGTAATAAGACTTGTGTATGCTAATAAGTCAGGTCGCAGACAGAGTGGAACCATTCAGGGTCATCTGAGAGAAACAACATGTTACTTCCTTTTCGTCACAGAGCTAAAAAAACAACGTTATTTGGGCACTTCTGGTGTTGTCTTATCGAATAATACCACACAATATTTTGTGTTAAATCATAAGTATTAAGTTTTGATATGTTTTACAGACCAATCATACATAACTTAATTTTAATATAACAAAAAAAAAACAATAACTGGTCATCCATGACTACACCAGGTTTTCATGCTTCTGTTAGATGGCGTGAGTTATTGAAGGAGATGGCAAGATCATGGCAGTAGTTCCAGGGATGTACAGAAGTTCTGTATTGTCGAGGTTGAGTATAAGGTCATGAGCTGCCATCCAAGGATACAGATATTGTTTAGCATTAAAATTTTACCTGGAAGCTTGTTCTTTCATTTATACAGATTTTTATAGAGCAATATATACCATGTGTAGGTGGCTGTAAAGAACCACCTACCTTGAGTTGGACCATGGGTGTCCAGTATCTTACACACAACCGCATTCCCACTTTCTGCCATTAACTTTCCTCCACTTTAAGCAACTCTGCCGCTCCAGCTGAATATGGAATAGGACAGTGTGCTGTGTTCATATACTTCAAAATGTCTTACGATGCCATGCATCATCCAGGGACTTTTTGTGTACTGTTTAATAAATACTGCTTATTCAGACACACTACCCATTCTCGCATACTGCTTTTACATGCTGTGTAATATGGAAGTCCGCAATTTTGGACGCAGCTATGGACCCACTTTGTTTTTGGTTTCTTACAGTACGCAATGCTGCCCTTCTTATGGCTTTCTGTGTATTGCTGCAAATATAAGAACAAGCTTTTTTTAATGCTCATCTGTTCTCAGGAAAAGGAAAAAAGGAAAAAAGAAAAAACACACAAAACCAGATACATCATGCCTGAGCTTGTAACAGGGATGGAGACATAAGTGGACGCCTGCCCTGCACATTTTAGGAGTGGTTTCCCAGACTAAGCCTAGTCCTGGACAGAGTTCCATTGGTAAAAATGTAAATGGGTTATCAAAAGCTCTCCTCCAGAGATTATAAACAAATTATCTGTAACAGAACTGTAGACATACAACATCATGTTTTTTCCTAATTTCTTAATTAAAGAAAAACCCACAGTGGTCACAGAAATAACTTGAATCTGACAAAAGTAATAATAAATAAAAATTCTATAAAAAATAACAATTGAAAATCCGACATTGGTTTTGAACCATGCTTCAACCGAATTATTTTAAAAAGTAAACTCAATACAGGCCTGGACAAAAATGAAGATACCCATGAAAATAATGTGACCAAAGGGACATGTTAAATCAAGGTGTGCCAACTAATTAGCATCACAGGTGTCTACAATCTTGTAATCAGTCAGTGGGCCTATATATAGGGCTACAGGTAGTCACGTTTAACCAGTCATGTTTTTTAACTAGTCATGTTTTCCTGGACTATTTTAATAATAAAGAAAATATTAGACAACAAATTCAACCCTGCTTATTAAATCAAACATGGCCGTCACCTGGTGGAGCTGCTTTAGAACATAACTTAGTTGTAGAACAAATGCTGGAAGCCTTCTACCCACTTCCATAGCCTGAACTAGAAAAAATATTTTTCTCAGCAAATTGTACAACCTGTACACTTGACCCTCTAAATTGCTAAAAGAAATACTCCCAATTATAATCAGACCTCTTTTAACAATTGTAAATTCATCCCTTAGCCTAGGGAATGTACCCCAAACCCTTAAATTAGCAGTCATAAGCCTACAAAAGCCAACATTTGTATCCAAGATATTAGAAAAAGCTGTGGCCCAACAACTCTGCTTATACCTGAGTAAAAATGACGTATCTGGAGATCTGGATTCAGACCCAATCAGAAAGACTAGAGAACATGGTTGAAATCACAAGAACAGCCCTATCGTGGTTCAAATCATATCTAACGGGATGCTATCAGTTTGTAAAGATAAAAGATTTATCTTCTAAGGGTGCTCTTACTCATTTCCAAAATTCAGAAAACCTCAACAGGGGGAAGAGCCTTTTCTTATAAAGCCCCCCAACTCTGGAATAACCTTCCAGATAATGTTCGGGACTCTGACACAGTCTCAATCTTTAAATCTAAGCTGAAAACTCATCTGTTTAGTTTAGCTTTTGGTAATTAATGTTTCCCCTTAGATAAATGTTGCAGGTCCAGGGGTTCGCGGACCCAGGGAATTGTAGTACACTGAGATGCTGGAGCTGTCGTCTCGCTGCTTACACGCGATAACTCAGGTTTGTGGATGGTGGAGCAGATGGACGCTAGAGTTTCAGGGTGCTCCTGTGTCTGTGTTACCTACTGGCTCTCTCCTTTTAATTAGGCTGTTATAGTCAGACCTGCCGGAGTTGTCAGACACATTCTGATACTGCTCAACATTCTCTGCTCTCCATAAAATCCTCTCAGTACTAACTCTCTCTTTTTTTACCTTCTCTGAGTAAAATGGCCACCCAGCCCGACCTGCTGGAAGATTGCCCGCTAAGGTCCACTCTACCTGCGTCAGACCAGCTGCCACCTACCAAACCGACCATCAGACCCCCCACCCACCACCACCCATAACAGACCAGCAGCTCACCCTCCTACCACCGCTACCTGTTTAATGACCATGTTAAAACCTAAAAGGACTCTAACTATCTGCCACTTTTCATATCACCACTATTTACTATCTGTTGTATCTGGTTTGGTCATTTTTATCAATAATGTTTAAATAGTTCTGACCAGAGGAGGATGGGTCCCCCTTGTGAGTTCCCAAGGTTTCTTCCTCCAGCTCTGAGGGAGTTTGGCTTGCTCACTGGGGGTCTTTGATTGGTCTTTGAAAGCTGCTTTGTGACGACAACAGTTGTAATAAGCATTATACAAATAAATCTGACTTGACTTGACTTGACACTGTGCTGTTTCGTGACATGGAATGTACCACACTTAACATGGACTAGAGGAAGCGAAAGAAAAAAGAAACAAAGAGACGGATATTACGAATGGTAAAAAAAGAGCCCAAAAAAACTTCTAAAGAGATTAAAGGTGAACTTCAACCTCAAGGAACATCAGTGTCAGATCACACCATCTGTTGTTGTTTGAGCCAAAGTGGACTTCATGGGAGAAGACCAAGGAGGAGACCATTGATGAAAACAAATCAAGAGATTCTATCAAGGGATTCTATAGAGAAATGTGCTGCCCAGTGTCAGAAAGCTTGGTCTTGCGTATTGCAACAGGATAATGACCCAAAACACGCAGCTTAAAACACCCAAAAATGGCTAAGAGGAAGACATTGGACTATTCTGAAGTGGCCTTCTGTGAGTCCTGACCTAATTCCTATTGAGCATCTTTGGAAGGAGCTGAAACATGCTGTCTGGAAAAGGCACCCTTCAAACCTGGGACAACTGGAGCAGTTTGCTCATGAGGAGTGGGCCAAAATACCTGCTGATCTTTTTCCAATGTATAATTTCAGGATATTTGAAAGCTGAACTCTGATGATGTGCGCACAGCCCAGCACATCAACAGGGTTCAGCTTCCAAATATCCTGAAATTATACGTGAGGAAGTCTGATTAAGGAAGTCCTATCAAGTCCTGTCTCACAGCTGCCCAGTGCAGGCGGTACAGAATTGGCTATATATAGCCAATATATATATATGTATATATGTATGTATATATATATATATATATATATATATATATATATATATATATATATATATATATATAATACAGCTTTGCAGTGGCACTTGCAGCAAGGGAATTTACAGCTGTGATAATCGTTGCTCCCTCCAAGCTCCAACAACAAAATATAAGTGAGGCACTAAACAAATCAGCAAATCAGTGAGCAGCAGACAGCCCACCCTTAAGCTTTTCTCATCTTGGTGGGTGATTTCAACCAATGCAGATCCAAGGAGCGTGTTTCCAAAGACATTCCAATACACAGAACTTTCCAAGACAGGGAAACAATACACTGGACCAGGTCTACACCACCCTGCGAGGAGCTTACAAGTCCCTCCCCCTTACCCACATTGACGCCTCTGACCACATCACTGTTATGCTAATACCAGAAGGGTCTTCAGAGGCACTTCAGGACTGTTTTACACCACAGATTGAAATGTGTTTAAAGTACCTGCTACTAACAACAACAACACATATCTCAGATACTGTCTGTTCAGACATAACCAAGTATATTGGTGATGTAACCATCACTGTCTGACTGCTAACAAAATGGCTAACAAAAGAGGAAAATCCAGAAAACACTGCCTTCACAGAAGGAGATCAGGTAGACCTAAACACAGCTAGAAAGAACCTGTCCTGGGGCATCGGAAAAAGCTGAGATGCAGTATTCTAGGAGGATACAGAAAAGAAACACCACCTCTATGAAACAAGCTAAACAATTCTTTGCTTGGTTTGAAGCATACAGCAGCACACCTGCACAGAAATCCTCTCCCTCTCCCGGCGACCAGGTGCTGACACTGTCCTCGGCCAGTGTGAGGCGATCATTCAGCAAGATCAGCGCCCAGAAAGTCCCTGTTCCTGAAAATGTTTTTAAAAGTTTTACTTTTACCATCTTTTACATAGAATTCTTATTTCAATTCCAATAAAAAAGAAAATAGATACAATTTAAAAATCAGGTTAAGTCAAACTGATTTGTGTTTATTTACATTTGTGTTCAGGCTAATCGGCTGTGGTAGGAAGCAGTTTGACCAATGACTGCCTGTAAATGCAGGTACAGGCAAACCAATAGTGGCAGTGAGAAGGGGCTTAAACAAGCTTAAACAAGGGCTTTAAATCTAGAAAGATTGCACACGTGTGGCAACTGTAGAAACAAATGCTGGCATGAAATCAGTGCAAAATCCCTGAAATTAAAATTTAGAATCCCACATTTTTTCAAGATGATATGTCCAGACAAATAGGCGTGTGGCTACCCATTATTATAATATATGTATTATATAAAAAATATATTAATAAAGGGGCAGCTGGAAACTGCAATGTTATTTCCTGGTCACAATGGTCCTTCTCAGAAAACTCTTGAAATCTAATGAAAACCAAAATTATTTCCCCAGCAGGATTTCTGTGGTCAAATATATAATATTGCTAATATTATTATGCTTAAACGTAAAATACAAAATTTCAGTTAAATTAGCAAGCTAATCAACATTACTTACAAGAACACTAAGGGTAATAGTAAAAAGTCACTTTACTGAGTCCTACCTGACATTTTCCCATTCCTGCTATAATCGTCATTTTGATAACAAATTCAAAACAAAACATTTTTTTTGTGTCACTACTAAAAGAATGTATGGTTTTAAAACAAATATTCTTGTAAAACTTTGTTTCATATTTGTTACAAATCAGAATATTTGAAAATGCTGGAAAATGCTGACCAGCCTACCAGCATGAAAAAACTATTATGCTGGTTTTGCTGGTGATCAGTCATGCAAGTCTATGCTTTTTCCAGCAGGGAAATTAGGAAAATGTTCAAAATGTTTATAATTATAAATCAACATTTGGAGTAGTACACTCAGCATTGTGGTGTGAAGTGTGGACCTCACTTAAATTTTTATTCTGTTCATGGCCCTGCAGAAAGACGTAACATGCTTGCCAATGCTCAGTCCATGCTGCATCTAAAAGATCGTTATGTCTGAGTTGAAGGAATGGAAAAAAAGGTTTTGGTGAAGTCTAAGCTGGTAATGTTACAGTTTTGCTTTATTTGCTATAAGGAGATAGCAATTGCCCGCATGTAGAAAAGAAAAAATAGTTAGAGATTAGCTGGAGTGTGATGTGTGTGAAGAGAAAAGTAAAAAATATAGGTGAAGATAAGTGGTGATATGAAGGAAATGTTACTGCCATGTTAATTGAAGTTTCACCTTAAATTCAGTGCTAACATAAATAAAATAAGTTCCATCTTAAAATAAATTCTGTAATTTCTTCAGAGGGCGACAGAGAAAAACACAACCATGGTCGAGCCAGACAGGAATGAGTTCAAAATGTTTTGTCCAGGCTGATCCTGGGTTTACCACTCATTTAGCGCTTTTCAGTGTCTGCATACGTGTTCCGGCCGGGTACAACGGGACAAACTCGTCTATGCCTCGAAAGACCGTCTATTTTGACTGTATGCATCACGAACGGTGTCTTTCCACACCAGCGATTTGTACTGCAATTCCAGCACGTTGGTAGTGAAAACTGGGAAAGTAGAGGATTTTTTTGCATTTAACTGGTTTCTAACGAGCTGTAATCAAAATTATGAATTGTGCCGACAGGAGATTTTTAAACTTTTTATTTTTGTGCCCAAAACCAACATATTAAGCCTTGAAAAACAGTGGCATATTACATTACAATCTTTGACTTGAGATTGAACCAACATGTCTGCATATTATTATTTGTGTGTGTGTTGGTTACACCTTTTGGTAACTAAAAGGGTTTTAATAATTTAATACAATGTAATAAATTTAAGTTAAGTTATGGTCTTGGGTTAATTTTAAAGTTTATGGTCTAACGTGATGCCGTGACTTCTGCTGCCATCCACCAGTTTGTGTGCCCAGCATTGTCCCCCTCTTAACTAGCAAATAGGCCTACTGAAGTCTCAGTTGTTATTAATATTCTTATGTTAAATATTTACACATAATTAACACAGTATGTTAAGTATCTTAAATATTAATAGACTACAGTTTAATGTAAATAATTATAAGTAACAGTGTGTTCCAACATGTTCCAAATAATTCAATACATAGTACGTAATTGGGGCAGTGGTGGCTCAGCGGTTAGAGCTCCGGGCTATTGAAGACAGCATTGTGGGTTCAATACCCGGGCTCAGTAAGCTGCCACTGAGCAAGGCCCTTCACACTCTCTGCTCCCCGGGCGCCGCAGCAATGGCTGCCCACCGCTCTGGGCACATGTGTTCACTGTCCACTGTGTGTGTGTGTTTCACTGGTGTGCATGTGTGTGTTCACTGCCCGGATGGGATAAATGCGGAAGCCAAATTCAAGTCAGGAATCTGCCAATCTGACACAGCATTTAGCGATCATTTTATGTCAGTAACAGCTTTTTTAACACACAGTGCCGTGATCTGATGTTTTTGCACAGTGTGGACAAGAATGTTACAGAATGTTACATGTCACTTTGGGTCCAAGCACTGTCAATTAAAAAACTGAATGTTGGTTGTGCCCTTTGCGGAGCGATTGCACTCAGGTTTGGATGGATCACTTCGACCAGCAAAGTAGATGGCTATTATGACTATGGCTTCATTTACAAATCCCTCATCCAATTTTGCTTCCAAAGTACAATACCGGTACAGTATCTTAACATTTCCTGTCAGCAGAGATTAACTTTGAGACACATAAATAATATATTATACATGGTTTATTGAATACACATGAAAAACATTATGTGATTTAAAATAGAAAATGGCAATTTATATCAATAAAAACATTGAATCGTGAAACATGAATCGCATCTTAATTGTTAAATGTACACCAATAATATTATACTCTTTCACACACAAAAAAATGCACAGAAAATGCAGTCTATAGTGACAAGTCTCTTCCAACCGATTTCATTCTTCTCATCATTTGCCACTAGATCACTGTGTCTAACTGCATAAAGTTTCTGTAAAATGTACTGTAGTAGTGCTGTTTCACTAAGAGCACTTCAGACAGGCACAGAAGTACAGACTACACTATTTTGCACTGTAGTGCATGAAATCATGCTTCATCAATTGTGCATCATCATTCTCAGCACTGTAGTGACATGGTGGTGGTGTGTTACTGCGTGTTGCGCTGGTATGAGTGGATCAGACACAGTAGGGAGTTTTTAAACACCTCAGCATCACTGCTGGACTGAGAATAGTCCACCAACCAGAAATATCCAGCCAACAGCGTCCTGTGGGCTGCAGCCTTTGATCACTGATAAAGGACTAGAGAATGGCCAACACAAATTGTAAAGCAAAAGATCTGTCTTTGACTTTTGACTACAGTCTGTAAATTTATAGGACTGCAAAGTCCACCTGTATGGTGCATGGTATGAAAATCTAATAAATTGAGAGTAGATACATAACACACATTTGAATATGAAATGTATTGAAGGTACACAATGTAGACAAAATTATTTGGACACCTGTTCATTCATTGTTTCTTCCTAAATCAAGGGTGTTAAAAAGAGTTTATGTCTCTACTGTCCAGGGCAAGCTTTCTAATACATTTTGGAGCATTGTCATGAGGATTTGATTGGCATTTAGCAACAAGAGCATTAGGGAGGTCAGGATGTTGAATGATCACCACCCTACCTCACCTTCAACTCCCCAACTCATCCTTACATTATTAAATAGAGCACAATCATCCCAGAGAACACAGTTCCACTGCTTCATAGCTCAGTGCTGGGTGGCACTACCCAGTGCCTGGCTACGCCAGCCCTTGGTTTATACCTAGGGTGAAGGGGCACTTAATTCAGCTGACCATTTAAAATGAAATAAAAATAAAACTGCGACACTAAAAAAAATACCAGGCTGCAACCACAATTATCAGATCTAGGGACTAAGGTACTGCAATCTAAAGATCATAAGTGAAGACAGATCATCTTTGCTAAAATCTTTCACTACAAATATAAAATGTTTGTGACCACTGCACACTACCAACACCAATATTAAAATTGAGACCCAAGACCTGTGACAACTTCCCAACTCCACTTAAGCAACTTTACATCATAAATAAACTAGGATAAAATAGATGGAGTAAATCCAACATCCAATAACATTTGTGTGAAAGCAGTATCAGAAAACAGTAGCCACATCAGCACTGTCACCCAAGCCAAAGTTGTCTTCACTCTCTAGTGAACTTCATTTTTCTCAAACACACAAAGCACTCCTCTCATTCAATTTTACATCATGATAGTGATCTGGTTCTGGTTCTTAAGCATCAATTGTTTGTTTTAAAAATAAAAATGTTAAGACAACTGTTTAATCATCAGGAAGTAGTAAATAAAGAAGCTGGTACATTTCATTGTTAGCTAACATAATAGATAGTTTGTAGGCACATTAATTGTGTTCTTGTAATGCCCACTATACACCACAAATGGCATGCTAAAATGACCACTTACTGCATCAGACGTCACATATTTGCAGATTCGGTACCGATTCAGAGGTGACTTGTTCATTAAATAGCCCATGCTGTACACATTCAAATATGATGTTGACTACTGATGACCTCAACATATCACCTTTGCTTTCAGCACAACCCTAATACTCCAGAGCCCATTGCAGTTGCTGCATGGAGCCATCACAAATAGGGAAATTCCGTCCATTTCATTAAATTAATTATGAATGTTTTTGTTCTCAACAATGGTAAATAAAACAACAATTTGTTACATATTAAATGTCAGAAATGTCAATTTACGGTCTGACCTCTGTGACTACTTACTAGAAGCGTCAAGCTGTGGTCTGACTGCTGTGACTACCTACTTGAAGCATACATTTTTACACAGGGTAGACAGCTGCTCCCATTCAAATATGATGTTGACTACTGATGAACTGAGTCTATCCCAACCTTTGATTTCAGCACACCTCTAATACACCGAGCTAATTGCAGTTGCTGCACAGAGCTAGCACATATGGGGCGACTCTGTCCATTTGACTGCATTCATTCTGAATGCTTAAACACATGCTCATTGCAAAGATACAGTAACATAACTATACTTCTCTCATGTTTTGATGTTTTCATTTCTGGGTGACAGAGGAGAGAAGAAGGATCATTTAATATGTTAATATGTTAACATGTGGTCTAAACAATAAATGTATAATATATATATATATATATATATATATATATATATATATATATATATATAGTGTAATATACAAATGCAATATTGGCATTCATCTATCTACCTATCTATCTATATATAAATAACATCAGTCACTTGTTTCCCTTGGAAAAAAAATCAAACAAATTCATCCAAGTCTAAGGTATTTGTTATTGATTTCACACTAGCCAAAATCACCAAATTCATCTTTCTTCCATGTAACAAGGTGCTATGAAGTATGGGGGAATAGGGAGTTGCAACACAGGTGTTTGTCCCTCTGTTGATAAAAATGGACCACTGATGGAAATTCACGAGTAGCTGCAAAGCATCTCCTATCTTGGAGACTGTCAATAATGCATAATGCTTGGCCAAGGGCTGTGCAGAGACCCAGTGCCCAATGAAATATTCCCCAAATGTTAGTGAAATCAAACCCAGAATGATATCTGATCTTACTGTTATTGCTGGTACAACTCTGTATAAATTACTACTAAGTAAATTTAATGTGAGATCACTTTAATATGAGAACTTGATCAACACACCAAAAAACGTGTGCTTTGCAGTACTGTGTGTTTGTGCAAAGCAGTGGCACCAAGAAGTTGTTACTGACATATTATGATCGCTAAATGCTCTGTAAAAACATTCACATTAAAATGTGAAGAATGCTGTGTTCATTCTGAGTAAATATTTAAGGTAAGAATATTGTATTAACAACTGAGACTTCAATAGGCCTATTTGGTATTGTTATGGAAAATTATATTATAACCACATTATAATTTTATGTTGATTCATAATAGACTCATTTAAAATCCACTCATTCATTGTAATCATGCTTAGCCTGGTGATAGTGTGTGCTAACTATAATCATGTGTTGGCCTTGCAACTGCCTGTACAGCATATGTTA
Organism: Salminus brasiliensis; assembly: GCF_030463535.1. Classification (NCBI taxonomy): domain Eukaryota; kingdom Metazoa; phylum Chordata; class Actinopteri; order Characiformes; family Bryconidae; genus Salminus; species Salminus brasiliensis. The sequence goes on along the minus strand of NC_132885.1, from coordinate 35,113,184 downwards.
AATCGCTCTTCTCTTTCCATGAAACACTATTGTTTTTCCTAGCATAGATTACAGCTGCATTGGGAGTGCACCTGACGTACTTACAGCCTATCTTAACCTGCTAGTAACCTCTCGACCCGGACAATGTGTCCTCTCACGCCCGAGCACTCTGATCTATGGGTCACAGCGACCTGAACAATGTATCTCTTCAGACGTCGGTGTGGCACGCACACCCTCTCCCCCTCCCTTTTCTCAACTTCCTAATCTATACTATAAATATGTATGTTAAATGCTTTTACCTCAGTCTGTATCGTGGTCACGAGCTGCGTGCAGACTCAATAAAACTTTGCTACTCAATGCATATTCTTGTCTGCCTTATCGATTCTTGACAGAATTCCACGACAGTATTTAAGAGGGGGGGGGGGTACTGGGCACACAAACCGGTGGAAGGCAGCAGAAGTCACAGCATGACGATAGAACATAAACATAGAAATGTACCCAAGACCATACCAGAAATTGCAATATTTGAAGGAGGAAAAAGCAGACTCTTTAAATAAAAATGAATGTGTCTTTAACAGTTTTCCTGAGATCAGATTTTTATTACAGCATTCATTTCTATTTTAATTTTCAAGCTAGGTTATGAGTGTGTGGGTTGCGCCCATGAAAAAATTGCCAAATCTTCTCTGTCATTGTACTAATTGGCACCTGACTGGCCACATCTGTGAGTATGGGCTACAGTGGGCCCTGCTTTCACCGTCAGGCACGTTCGCGCTGGGGTCTGCAACATGTGCACTAGAACCTGAACATGGAGGAACATTATGTTCAGCAATTCTGCCTACAGCAGTTGGATCGTAGGGTCAAAGTGTGGAGAAGACGCAGAAAACGCTATGCTGCACTGATAGAGTAACATCTTTTGGTAGAGGCAGTGTGATGGTGTGGGGTGGCCCTCACTGGAAATACGAGGCTTGTCATCATTGGAGGCAATCTCAATGCAGAGAGATATCAAGGTGAAATGCTGCAACCAGTGGAAATCCTATATCTCCACAGTCTGGGACCAAATTCTATCTTCCAAGATGACAATGCTCGCCCCACCAGAGCAGGGTTTATCAGACACTACCTCCAAAATCAGTGTAAAAGGGTCTTAACAGACCCACGAATCCATCACGTCATGCACTTTAACGCCACATACACAAGATTTCCAGGCTATGATGTTCCCTGTCAGGATACATTCGACAGTGCAGGAGTAGAGACGCTGACAGGCCTTCTTTATCAGGGAATTGATGTGGCAAGACCATGACAGACACTGCCAGATTTAAACTCCAAAGTACTTGAACTTGCCCACTCTTTCCACTGCAACTCTGTGGATCCAGAGGGGGTAGTATCTTTTCTCCTGCTTCTTGCTGCAGTCCACTATCAGCTCCTTAGTCTTGCTGATGTTGGGAAGGAGATTGTTATCCTGGCATCAGTTCTCCAGGTGTTTAATTTCCTCCAGGCAAACCTTCTTATTGTTGTCAGAGATCAGGTCATGTACAGTGAGAACAGCAGGGGGCTCAGGACACATCCTTGGGGGCTCCATTGCTGAGGGTAAGGATGGGTCAAACATGTTTGAGACTATGAATTTGTGAATTTGGAGGGGATAGTAGTTTTAAATACAAGGTTGTAGTCAAATGGCATTCTCACATAATAGATGTCTGAAGACATCATCAGTATAGCAGTTCTGGTGGAATGCACACTGTAGTGAGGCAGGCTGGCTGGGGTTTCTTTGGAACAGGGAAGTTAACAGACTGTTTGAAGCATGTTAAAATGATTCCCAACATTAAAGATGCAAATCCTGGAGCAAGTTAGAAAATTCAAGAGCTACTCTGCTGAAATTGTCAATCCAGTTTCCTTCTGTAGTGCTGTTTTGCCCCTTTCATCACCTCTCTTGCACCGTAGCATGAAGCTATGTTTACATTATTTACAAATTACACCACTATTGCGGGTGCCTATATGTTTAATTCTAAATATCAGTAATGTTCATTAGTATTTCTGTATTTTGCAGTTGGTTAAGAGGTAAAGCCCCTCCTTTGAGTGGTCTAGTAATCATCATAAGGAAAAGCTATACTTGCAAAGGATTTTGAGATCTTTTTTTCTGTTCAAAAAGCACCCATCTACAATATTAAAGCAATGCATCTGGGTGGGACTCAAAATTATGTTTTAAAGCTTGTTGTCCAATGAGCGTTATCATTTCAGTTAGACAGTGAAGGACTTTAATAAGACTGCCCACCCAATAAGAAGTTCAAAAACAGTACTGGTACTTTCTGTGGCTGAAAAAATTCTTTTTTAACTTCTGATTGGGTTGGGAAGACACACGTTTTGATGGGCTGAGCCCACCCCTGCCCTTAGCTACCACTGGCTTTGACATTTAGGGTTTCTGGGCGCACCCTTAGACCATACGTAAGTTGGCCCATGCAGTTTTGTTATGTCTACATACTATAAATCCTATACTATAAATATGTTGCTGTTTAAGTTTTGCAAAATTTGGTTACAAAAACATAACATACTTGATTCTGTGCTCAAATGTCTCCATAATAAATATAATCTTCTTACTGAAACCTTTTAGGCAGCCTAAAGCATACCAGTGCTATTTTAAGCCATCTGATCATATGACAATGTGGCTACTCTATTTTTAGTTGCATTTCTGCAGAATGATTTTCACAGTGTTCAAATAATTTGGACATATCCACATTAACAGACGTTTTGGTGTTAATTGCAAAGGAAGTTTAAGGTACAGCCATAAAATGTCTTTAGATATAAGATTATATTATCCTGTTGAATCAGAATTTGTGCAGACTCTAAAAGGGGCACAGGCTAAGGAGGACTTCAGAAGTGTAGAGAACCTTCTCAGAGGTTTGACTAAAAAAACACCAGATGTTATTATTGAGCTGTCCAATGATGACTGGATGAAAGACCCCAATGTTCAGCTTCCACCAGCTGTGTTGACAGGTGAGTTATAAAAGCCACTGACCTACATATTGATGCTGTCTCTCCGAAACAGAAACTTTACAGGAGAAGAAAGGTTGTTGATTAGATTTTAATCCCAAATAATTTGGGACAATTCCTACTAGTCCATTTGTTATTAAATGACAGCAGCTGTAAAGGCAAATGTGCTCATGTTAGCACCAGATTCTTGACATGAAAAGACTGAAAGGAAACTATAGCACTGTACTACTGTACTTACAGTAATGAAAACAATAACAGCACTGTGTGTGTGTGTGTGTGTGTGTGTGTGAGAGAGAGAGAGAGAGAGAGAGAGAGAGAATAAGATAAAATAAAAGAGTGTGGTGCTATTACAGTGATAGAACACTGCTTTAACAAATAAAATGCCTTTAGAGTTATACTCAGCTGGACATTTGTACAGAATGACAGTCTGTACAAAGGAGGTGAAAACTGGACATCTAACTGAGACACACATAGGTGTCACACAGACACAGATGTTAAAGCTTGTAGATTTAACAAACTAAATACATCTGCTGGACATACAAGCCTAGTTAGCTGTCCTTTTACAAAAAAGCATGAATTACTGGTCTACGCTGCTTTAGGCTATTTTATTATTATAAGCTCTGTTGCTGGTTGACCAACATAACAGTAATCAAAACACAAACATTTTTACTGCAATACTGACTTTTTAAAGGGTTTGAATTTTTATTTGATACTGTTAACAAACTAGCCTTTCTGGTAGTCATTTTGTAGTTTTGTAGTTTACCTCACTTTTAAACCTCCTTGTCAATTCTGAACAAGTGGAGTGGAGATCTGTTTACTACAGTAAAGGAATAAATCACAGCAATGATTCTGACAAATTTACATACTAATTTAAAAAATACTAATACAGTATTTCAAATTAATTTGAATGTTGATCTCTGTTTAAGCCATACCCTGCTGTAAAAACAAACAACAATAAAAAGGCTGGTTCTAGGGCTGGTTGACCATAATAATAGCCATTTCAAATATATATATATATATATATATATATATATATATATATATACAAAATGCATTACATGGTATTATTTCCCAGGTGAGCTGTGGTCATAAGCATAAAGCATAATAGACATATTATCTAATCCAATAAGCGAACACTGCTGCATTTACAAAAAAATATTATATAGCTTTGTGTTCTCCACCTCATTAATCAGTTTCAAGCAAGCTGAAAAGATTGTGGTCAGTTTAGCTTTTAGCTTAACACCCTCTCGCTAGTTTTTATGTGGTTAGCTTTGAATTGAGCACATATTTTGATTTGGTTCTGTTAACTAACACAATCTGGGGGTGATGTGAGTGCTGTTACAAGTCTTGACAACTATTATTACCACTTAAAGCTGTTTTGTGACAGTGTTACTTGTAGAAAGCAATAAACAAATCAATAAAAAAAAAATTGAATTTAATTTAATTTAACTTAATTTTAGTCATGCTTTACTAGAGCTTTAGTTGTAGAATGGCCTTTGCTAGTGGGTGGGTTTGTGTAGATTTGGTTTAGATTTAGATTTGGTTTAGATTTGGTTATGCTGGAGAAGGAGACAACAGTGTTTGAGGTTCACAGTTTGTACAAAACCCTTAGTAAATACATGTATCTAAGACTCCAAGTAAATACATTTTAGGGGACCTTTAACCTTTCTTTGTGGATGCAGTTCACAAAACCATATTATGTCCTGATGCGTAAAACCCAGAGGGTCTACTTTGTTTTTCTGTAAATGTTTATTGTTCTTCTGTTGGATGAGGGGTTGTAATGTCAAGTATCTGCAGGGATCACACTGCAGATTTCTGGGCAGCTGTTTGGCCAATCTGATTGAAGGACAATGCAGAGCCACTGTTATTTTTTCTCATGAGGAGTGCTATTTCTAGAGCAATGCACTGGTGATATCAGCACTAGCGCACTCCACTTAGCCTTACATCTGACATGTTTACAGTTCTGACCTCTTCGTTTTGATTGTGTCTCGGGTATCATGTGCTGTGGGGTAAACAATGATTAAGTCTGTCTGCCACTAGAATGCCATGGCAGTCACATGTCATCTGTACTAAAAATAGTTGATGTAGGGCAATAGAGACTATATAAATAGTCATAAAGTCAGCAGGTAAGGATTCAAACAGACAGTGAGAAGTGACCTCTTTAGCAGTGATGTTCTCACATGATGGAGAAACGTTAATTGTGAGTTATGTAGCTACTTGTACATGCCCCATCAACAAAAGGTGGACATCTTTAGACAAAGACTGCACTAGAAGCAGCAAGTGCAAGGAAGGCTCAAAGAAGCCAGGGTTGGACTTTCATTGTCCTCCTGTCCTTGTTGAGCTGCTGGGCCGCCACTGGAGGGACCTGAAAGATGGCTTCTCTGACCCTGAAGAGCTAAATAAGATTCTAGTGTTCCAAAGTGATGAGCTGCAATGGACTGCACAGAAACGTGGTGAGTGTAAAGTCAACCTAAAATTTAAACAGAACTTTATTACCTTGTCACAATCCATTGAGTCTAAATTCAAAGTTTTCTAGTAATCTTAAAAAAATATAGATGCCCACAAGAATAATATTATATTTCCCTACTGCACTGTATTATGTTGTATGATCACTTTTAGCATTTTGTGAATGCTACATATTTATACACAATCTTATCCTATTATCTCTGTAAATATTTGGTCTATTTAATGGATTTCTTCTTATTTTTTTTAATATATTATATCATTTCTTATATCTTATATCTTATATCTATCACCATCCTCACCTATCATTGAGCGAAATTACCAATCGTTACCTCCGATCGCAGCAGCTTGCATAGGCGCCAAAAAAAACTGCCTCATAAAATAAGGGCTCTCTTCTAACCTCCACCTTCAGTATTTTGTCACATGAACTCAAAATCCCATTCCTGGGGTAGTATTATTTAACACTTATTATTATTTAACACATAATTTAACAGTTTTACTACTGTGTTGCCACACACCTATTTTAAGAGTATATTACTACTATATAAGAGTGCTTTGATGTTAATTTGATGATAGCAAATATAATCTGTAATAGGATTTTTTTTTATTCAGTAAAAGTAATATGTTAGGTGAATTAACCTTTTCACATTTTAGACTTCTGGAATATATTGCAATATAATACTCATAAAATACATTTATTATATTATATCATATACATATTTCAGTATTCTTAAGCTTATTGTCTGAGACAATCCGCATTTCGCAATTTGGCACAATTCTAGAGGGCCAAAATTACATTAATTCATGTAATATAAGCTTCTCAGGTCAGTGAAGCCCATGTTTGCTAGTTTTACTGTACAGTAATACCACTCAGTATTACTGTTGTTATAAAACCTAGACTTATAAGTGTGCATGTTACATTTGATAATAGACTGTAATAAAGATATTTTTGCAGTTTTTCAACTTCATGACATTATTTGAACATTAAAGACATTAAGTTGTTGGGCGGCCAACCACAGACACTAATTTCATCATGCATGCATTTCACTAGCTGCTTCTTTTCCTAACTCAGATGTCATATTTGTAATTGTCCCACCCAATATTGATACTTGGTGTTGAATACTTGGCACAGACAGATTGTTGCATACGGTGATGGAAGAGGCAGAATGGAAGATTTGATTGCACATTGCTGATAAACGGCTTAATCCTGAAATCCTGAAAATCCTTTAAGATCCTGAAAGATCTTAAAATGGTCTTGAATATTAAAAACTGGATGATCTCTTAAGTGGACTCCCTGTTGACGCCTCACTTATTCTACTTGCCGACTTCAACCTTCCATCAGAGAAACTCCAGTCATCATGCCTTCTTCCATTGCTATCATCCTTTGATTATACAGATCCTTCCCCCCTGCCTCTACCCCCCCTCTTTAGACATGGTCCTCCCCCTCCCTCTACTCTGTCCTGCTTCTCTCCTCTTTCCACAGATGACCTCTTACATCTTCTCACCTCTAATAATTCTACCACCTGTCCGCTAGACCCTGTTCCATCCACACTATTCCAAACAATTGCTCCACAATTTATGCATGCTATGGCCAAATTACATGTTTTACTGGTCACACCCATCAATCAGAGATTCAGTTCAATCTTCTCTTGCATTTGTCACAAGACCTTGCATGACCAAATAGTATGTTTTTGGAAGGGGAAAAAACATCTTTATTTTCCAATATAAATATGCAGAGTATTCCATTATAAATAGGCAGAGTAATAAATGTTTGTAGCTTAGAGGTATCTGTGTTCTCCAATACATCAGCTGCTAAAAATAAACTCAGTAAAGCTATGAGTGACTGATGGGCAACAATGGATTACTATTAATAGAATAACAAAAGTGCTCGGCGCTAAAGGAAAATATGACTAGAGCTATATAAGCTGAAGTCTCTGAAAACATTAGCCATTTAGCCGAGATGTTGAGAACACTGCGATTCGAAAGTCTTTGCTCCACTGTACAGCTAGATGGGTGGCAGGCCTTACTGGAAGATAACAGCTGGCGACCTGGGCAGGAAGAAGAAGGAAAGGCTGATATTCGCTCCCTGAGGCTCTACAGAGTAATTATTACTGGAGATTCTAGAGGGCTTCGTACACTTCTAAAAAGGAACTACATAGATGTTGATGTTTTTTACAACGTGAACTGTGAAGAGTTGCAGTGGCAAGCAAATCCAGCAACGACATTTGGACCTTCCGGTAAAAAAAACAACAACAACATGGCGTTAAATTTTATTCTGGTATTAATTCGCACAAAGGTAGTAAACTACTAAAGAGCAAGACATTTATAAATAAAAGTATTCTGTAACAGATGCTGAACTTTTTGATTAATGATGTTGAATCCTTAAATAATAAAAATGGTAATAGAAAACAATGTTGTTTTATGTAGTACAAAAAAGATCAATAATAATAATAATAATAGTTTTGTTTTTCTTATTATTATTACTATTAGTAGTAGTAGTAGTATTATGAGTTTTTATCTGTTTTATTTTTGTTGACGAAAGAAAAAATATATAATTTGCTGTTACATGTATTTGTCTTTTCTGACAATGAAAACAAAAAATTCCATTTATTGTATTTGGATTATGAAAAGAAAATCTGGTAACCTTTTGTTTTTCATTTTTTATTTTCCATTTTTATAATCAAAAAAGCAATTACCAAAAAGAACACAACATTTTTATGATATTATCTCTATATGCTGTGTTGAACTGAAACTGATTTTTTATTCAAACATTTTTGTCCACTTCCCTAAAATACTTTATTTTAATTGCATTGCTAAATTTGTGATATGCCTTTTACAATACAAAAAATAAACACTAATAAAAATGTATATTTAAAATCGTTGGATTGTGACTGGTCAGAACAATAAACACAAAATATTTAGTTATGCTCAACATCATCATTTGTATATGCATTGTGATATCGTCAACACAGATAATGTGGTAACAATACAAATGACACATTGTGCAAAACTGAGCAGATGCATTTGATTATTATTTTTTTTATTATTTCTCAACTATAACAAAACTATATATAAACACCCTCACACTGTCTGATTTTACTTTTTCGCAGGCCTTTGGTCTTTGGAATACAAGCAAGAACTCACAAGCCCACTCTGCATAGCTGCAGCTCAAGGTTTTACTGAGTGCCTACAATACTTGCTTGAGCATGGAGCTCATCCCAATCTCAGTGCAGGAGGCAAGGCAGCCCTTCACGAGGCCTGTGCAAATGGCAATACTGAGTGTGCAGAGCTATTGTTAGAGCATGGAGCCAATCCCAACCAGCTGACAGAGGATGGCCTGACACCGTTGCATCTCTGCAGAACACCCCAGTCATTTCGGTATGAATGGTATTTATTTTTAGAAAACCTAAAGTGATTAATTCCAAAAAGTTCTGATTTTAGAAATTAGTGCTTTTTTCTTTCATTATACTGAAGTTTTATTATACTGAAATTCACCTGTAATGTGTACATTGGCAGTTGATTAGGTTCACCTACGTTGTACCTATACCCTTTTGACCATTTAAATTTAACCATTGCACCGACCATATAAATACACTATATATTCTGGGAATACAATTACACATGGTAGCTCTTGCTGGAAGATCGGTTGCTGAATAATTCATCATACTCTCTTAACTATGTCTGTCACTGAAAAAAGAAAGTTCACTACAAGCAGGATATTATTTGAATAGCAAATCATTTCCAATGCAGCAGTACATGGTGCATGTGCAATGCCGTAGTGGCTGGTAGAACATTGAGTGCATCATACACAGTATCAGCACAGAATTGCGGATGACTAAAACAAATTGTGCATGGAAATAGTATATTTTATATATACAAATACAATCATAGTAAAGAATGGTAAGAATAATGAAAGCAATGATGCTTGTTGTAATAAGAGTAATAATAATAATAATAATAATAATAATAATAATAATAAAATAATAATAGTAGTAGCAAATAGTAGCAAAGTGTTTTTTGATTTAAAGTAGATCCTAGAGTAGAGTTAGTTTCAACTATGCCCTTGAAACATTATGACCATATACAGTGAGCCGAAGTATTAAAATGCTGGGTTACTCAATACGTTAAATTGAGGGCGTCTTGAAGTCAGATTGTAATTAGTTTAACAAGTGTGTAAGAGCAGGGCAGGAGGACTTCCAGTACTGTGTAGAAACACTGATTTGGACCATTATTTTACTAATGTGAAGATACAATGCCTTAGAATTTTCTCACAAGCAACTCTCTTGTTCAAAACAGCTGTGCTAAGGCCGTGGTGCGCCATGGTGCCAAGGTAGACCTTCCTAGTGAGGAGGAGGAGGAGACTCCTTTATATGTGGCAGCAAAGCATGGTCTACCACACCACGCCCAGCTCTATCTGCGATATGGAGCACACATCGATCATACCAGCTGCTCAGGTGAAACACCACTGGGGGTAGCATGTAGTGAAACTCAAGACAAGATGGCAGAAGGTCAGGATGAGAAACACCTTCAACTCTGTCGTCTCCTCTTGAATTACGGAGCGAATGTCAATCTAGCTGACAATGAACGGCGCACTCCTCTGCATAAGGCAGCCCGCAACGTCCAAGCTAGCTTGGTGCAGCTTCTTTTGGATCATGGGGCAGATATCAATGCCATTGACTACAATGGTTGTTCACCACTTTCTAGTGTACTCCAAAGCTCTGTAATACGTCAGGAGTGGCAGCCACACATTGTTGTTCAGACACTGTTAAATCATGGATCCATTAAAGTATGGCCACAGGCATTACTTAAGGTTAGTAACCTGAAACTTTCACTTATTTGTTTATTTCACACTTTTTTCTGTAGCTTTTGAAAATAAAGGTGCCAAATGTTCTTTGGAGTGATATTGTTATTATTTATAAAAAAAAAAAAATACTCTATACTAATACTAAATACTTTAAGTTCTTAGTTTAAGGTGAATGTTGCCTTTAGTTTTACATGTAATATTTGTTTTTATGGAAATTGCCAACGTCTTATTAATTTAAACACATCTTCATTTCTATTGTTTTTTCCTCATTGCTGAACAGAGTCTTGTTCTTTGTATTGTTCTTGTTTTTTCAGGTATTAACAGCTTGTGCAGCATCCCCGAAAACTGTAGAGATTCTATTTAACTCCTACAATCTCGTTCCTGTAACATCCAAATGGGCTGAAGCCATACCTGAGGATATTTTTCAAGTAGGTGTATATCCTAAAGTAGTTACATCTATTCATATGTTTGCTGCCTGGCATCAAAGCTTAAAGGTTTTGACATTCATTGTTATTTAGTAAATAATTTTCTTTAGCTGTTTTGTCGCTTCAAAATTGGTGGCTTCAGTATCAAAAAATAAATCTTAAAATGGATATTAAGTGAGTAAGTGTACCTAACAAAATACTACTGTTGTTTTTTTTTTCAGCTTTACAGACCATTTTATGAATCTCTCTTTGCACTGGAATATAAGCCACGCGGTTTACAGCACCTGTGTAGATCTGCACTAAGAAAACACTTTGGGAGACACTGCTACTTACTTGTCCCTCGGCTACCTATCCCAAGGTTACTAAAAAATTATCTTCTTTTGGAACCTGATGGCTGTATTAACTAGAACAATGCAGATCATTGCTGGCAGATTAAAGGACAGATAAAAAGGCAAACTGATACTGTAGTCATGCTGTAACAGATTTGTATAGCTCTTTTTATGTATGTGATACATAATTACTCCATTTCTTTGTATAGTCTATTGCAATACTTTTTGGTGTCATAATTTGTCATTTGTAGGCTATACTGTACATAGACTGGTGTTACTTTTTTGTGTTGTGTTTGGATATTGCATGTATCATGACAGTTATAGTTTAACTTTCTTGTTAAATTCACATGCTGTTTACTGTTGATTTACTGATGAAAATGCCAACAAATAAAATAAGTTGTATAGATGAACTCTGACATTGTTTTCCAACACAGTGTACCATTTTTGAGATTTGGTCATCTAAACGGTCCAACAGTACTGTAAAACATTTTACAGCATTAAAGGAAAAATAAGATGTGCTATCCTTCACTCCCCACATGCATCAGTAAGCCTTGGACCCTGTTGCAAGTGCACTGGTTGTCCTTACTTTTGGTAAGTACTAACCCCTGCATATTAGGAACCACAAGGCTGTAGTTTGTTAGCCTTTTTTCACCCTATTCTTCAGAGGTCAGGACCCCACAGGGCCACCACAGACCAGGTGTTGGGTCTCTGGTTAAGCAGCAACACACATTTATTGAGGTCTTGTGAAGCTCCCCCAAAGTTCCATAATGAAGTAGCAGTATTTCCATCCAGAATGTTGCTTCAAAGTAACATTTTGCGGAATTTGTACTTTACAGCTTTAAAATAAAATAATATTGAAAATACGTCTTTGTTGTTGCTACACTGATGCTACTCTGTAATTTTGGTGAAGCTGGCAGGAAAACGATCAAATGTGGCCAAATACTGCACACGTCTTGTAGCTCAATCAGAAATCAAATTATGCTGGCTAAAGCCACACTGATTATTTATCATAACATCGTAATAACCGTAATAACCGTAATAACCCCTACCCCCAGTACGGCAACCCTGGCCGTATCTAAAAACATTTGATTATTTCGTGGTTGTGACATCTCCATCTATTTCATGAGGTGCGCTGCTTTCGCCTTCTCGAGATTATGGCTTCTATTTTTCGCACCGCCAGATGTCACTGTGTTTAAAACGCCCAAAGATGATCCCGCTACATGGACGCCGCGTTTGATTTAGCCAGGCACGTCAACTGCGCCGCCATTTTGACACGGTCAGTGTTATATTGACTGCACTTCAGCAGCGCGGCAATTGAAGAAACGTACTGTGCAAAATTGTAAACAGCACTTCGGAGGTGGTAGGACAACAGGAAAAGCGCAGTGAATGACATTCATGCTTGTGCAATGGATGGAGCCATGAGTATTTTGGGACTATATAGCTAGATTTCATGTGGTATATAAAAGTTTGTAGTTTCTAAAGCATTATTACAACATATTCTATGTAACTTGTTATAAAAAGAAAATAATCCTGTTGGAAGTTTTTAAACATGAAACATTTTTGCATAGGGGCAGTTGTAAAAGAAATGTTACATTCGTTTATAATCCTTTAAAGGTGCTGAGTGCTAAACTGATAATCCAGGATCCAGGCATATTGCTATACTCGCCAATCCTAGTGCGGGAGGCGGGACTTGTCGCCCAACCCCCTAATCCCCCCAACCGCCCACCGCCCAACGTCCCAGTACACCTGCGCTTTTGAGGAAAAAAAAACAACTAAAACACGCGTTTCTTTTAACTTCGAGGCTCGTTTTGAAGACTGAGAAGAGCGTAGCAGCCATGTAACGTCGACATATCCCTTTCGTTCGAGATGGAGAAGAACTCCGCCGAAAATGACTTCGCCGACTCAGGAGCAGAAACCGCAGAGTATGGCTTTACTTTTTAGATATGAAGTCCATTCAACGTGATTTAGATTATGTTCAGAGATTTATTTGTAAAGTGAGACGGCTACATTTGAACATGTTCTAGGGCATTAGAAAACGTTTCTGTGTTCTGTTTTTCGTCTCATCTCAGTTATCCATCTGTTGCTTCGTATTAAGACTTAAGGCACCTGGCAGAGCGTTACACTGCTGCCTAATGCGTTTATCAAAATTAGCCTAGAAATAGACTATACTTAATAATACAATTAAATCTATTTTTTCTATATATTATTTTTGTAGAATAACCGAATAGTGGTACAAACAAACTTACATTGCGTAATCATTATTGAATGTATTCACTGAGTCTTTAGTCAGGTATAGCCTAATTGCTACATTATTACTTTGGTTTCAGGAATAAACGCTAAACAAAGTTGCAACTTCGTTGGCTTTTAAGTATGTTCCATGGTGGCTTTATTGTTTTAGTTTAAAGTGTATCCGTGTATAAATGCCAGCCACACTGGGATTAAGTATGGCGTTTTGGATTAACACTGATTGTAGCCTCATGGCTTTGCAGATAAAGCTGTGCTCCCAGTGCAGACTGGTTATCCTCAGTGTTCTTCTTTATCTGAAGTTATGTTGTGCCAGTGTATTTTGTTTAATGTATTTGTTGTACTATTAAGGTGCACTTTGTAGACTGATCATTGCAGGTGTTTCAAGAATATAGTCAGTGGTTGTCCTAGAAAGAGTTTCTTTCCATTGATGGGCAGCATAGATGGAAGCTTGAAAAAGGGCTGCAGTACGGAATTGTACACCTACAATGCACACTTATTAATGTTCTCATATCTGTGCTTTGTCCTGGTAAGTCACTGGTAAGATAGGACAGCTGGGTTTGTTGCATAGTTCTGTTGCACATGCAGGTCATGCACATGTAGGTCATCACCACTTGCTATAGATGGTATGCAGGTCACAGAACTTGGTTTGAGTGATGAGCTCAGCGGGTCCATTTGTCCTGCTTGGTGGTTTTCCCAAACCAGGCTGTGATGTTCCCCATGCGGATGCTTTCAATAGTGCTGGAGCAGAAGTTCCTCAGCACCTTGGAGAACAGTCTGAAGTCCTGTAGGCATCTAAGGCAGTAGAAATGCTGATCTGCCTTCTTTTGCGTTGATGTGGAGAGACCATGACAGGTCCTGCGAGATGTGAAGTTTGAGGTACTTGAAACTATCCACTCTGTCCACTGGCATTCCATTAGTCCAGACAAGGTAGTAGCTCCTCTCCTGCTTCTTGCTATCAGCTACTTTGCCTCCAGGCAGGCCCTCCCATAGATGTCAGAGTTTATACTAACTACCACAGTGTAATTAGCAAACATGACAATGGTGGTAGAGCTGGAAGTGGCAAGACAGTCATAAATGTACAGTGAGTAAAGATCCAGCATGCGTGTGATGTGTTTGCCTACCTGCACTGCTTGTGGTCTGTACATTAGGAAGTTGGAGATCCACTGATGCAGGATTTGATTGAGTTCCAGATCCTCTAGCTGGTGTTTGGAGGGGAAAATAGTGTTAAATTCTAAGCTGTAGTTAAAAAACTGAATTTTAACATAGTTAACTCTCCTAGTGTCCATGTGAAACAATGTTGTGTGGAGCAGATGAGTGATTGCATTATCTGTAGACTGGTTAATAGCAAGACTGTCCTGTTACAGTTCCTCCAACATCTTAAAAGAAAAAAAAAGTTACCAGAAAACAAATATCTACAGAAGACTATACTAACTGCAGAAACCTTTGTTTGTGTCCACTACTAGAAAAACATTGAACAGCACTCTGCTACACAACTAAAACCTGGGGGGAGCCAGGGGTTTAGGCAGACTGATCCTCACTGTGTGGCTAGAGCATGAGTCTGTGTAGCAATGCGAGAGAGAGCCAGGGGTTAGCCAGGCTGCTCCTCTGTAAATAGGCAGATCTAGGTCCACATAGTGCTATAATAGGAAGCCAGGTTGTGTAACTGCGCTGTACCTCTTGGTAGTAAAGTTCCACTGGCAGCTGGAATATCATTACCAAAGTAATAGCTCCTGTAGTCCAGATTTATAACTTAAACAACATTTTGTTTGCCAAAATTGTGATTGATGACTGTCAGTCTTCTACGTTTATTGAAAAATTAAGACCAGACCTAGAAAAGTAGTGCTCTGCCTCCCATTTGTGTTGCTGACCCCTGTATTAGGACAACTTGGCATGCTAGCACCTGATTGTGTGTAGTTCTTTTACTAGATAAATCTTTTCAGACAA
Organism: Salminus brasiliensis; assembly: GCF_030463535.1. Taxonomy (NCBI): domain Eukaryota; kingdom Metazoa; phylum Chordata; class Actinopteri; order Characiformes; family Bryconidae; genus Salminus; species Salminus brasiliensis. The sequence continues at coordinate 35,098,011 of NC_132885.1, read as the reverse complement.
AAAGTAGTCTTTCCCCAGTTGGAGGTCCTTCCTTTAAGACAGAATGACTAAAGCACCAAATCACTCCAAAGTGGTTTTTTTTTTTTTCTCCCTCTCCAGATCAGACTACAGCCCCATGTCATCTTCAAACAGTAAGTAAAAGCGATGCTCTACATAACACAGTGACACAGTGTTCTACATCATACAGAACACAGTGGTATGTTCAGTGTTTTATAATGAATTCAATTTAAGACATTATTATAATTGCAATCTTTGGGAAAACTTTGTTTTCTAATGCTGAATGTTTATGTGTCAGCTATTGTCATCATGAATGCCATTCAACTTGCAAGTATTGCTATTTTTGGAACATTATATGCACAATCAGCAGCACACTTTCTTGACTTGAACTTAAAAAAAAAAAAATCAGAATCATACATTTATTTGATTTTCCTGCTGTTCTTTCTTTTTGATGATGTGCCCTTTTCCATTTATGAGCTCAGAAACCACAGTATTAAATCTTTACAGCGATTTAATCTAGCTTGAAAGATTGGTTGATTAGATTGTGGGGGATTATGTCCAATATTAGTCCTTTAATCTGGGCAAAAGTAAAAGGTCTCCGAAAACAGACAGATAGAAATACACACACACACACGCACACAGCAAAGTATGTTGACAGAGGCCACTTTACAAGGACTAAAATATGTTTGCGATAGTGAAAGCAAAGACATCTGCCCTCTGTATACCTGCAAAAACACACATGCAAGGATACATTTAATTTTTTTCTTTTTCGATTACCATACTACTACTACTGCTACTATACGATAAAATATTGTTGTTGTTGTGAATCTTTTAAACAACAATAATTATTTGCAATATAGTTCAACCATATGTATATTAATAAACTGCACTGTAAGAAACAGAACATGAATTAACATGTTTTTGTTATGATCAAAAGATCTGTCCACATGAGTATGTTTTTGCAAAAACATTTCTCTTCACATAGGGTTCTAGGTCACACTGGTCACATCTCAGACCATTATAGAAAAAGATGACTGTAAACATTTTGACATAAAAACATTATTAACTTTATTATAAGAAAGTGCCTTTAAAGGGGAATTAAAGGAAGGGGAATTTAATCAAGATTAAATTTACATGGGGTCTTGAGATTTCCTTTCACAGGAGTTCCTCTTTGATTTTATTTTCATTCGAATTGGATGTCTTTTCTGCATCCTCCTCTGAGAAAATTGCAAGCTGAATTGCATATAGTTTCTGTGGTTATCTGAAACGTGTACTTACATCTGAGACACCACACTGTTCTCATGAGTACACATTCCAACTTTTTATGTACTAAATACTCATTTGTCCTGTTTTAATATTATTGTTGTCCAGATATGAGAATGTTTCTTAATGAAACATTTAACATTTATAACTGTTGTTCCCTGAGTAAACTAATCCAATCCAAATGGGCAGTGAGGGTCGAATTAGGGTAAATCTTACATTATATCAATTATGCTTATACCCATGTAGCTCTAATATGCTGTGACCAATGCCAGATAATGTTTGATGCAACTGCAATATTAGGGGGCACTGTAATATTCAGATAACTGTTCTTAGCCAGTGGTTGAGATTAGGTTGAGATTTGCCATGCTACCTTGTGCCCCATAATCGATTTCTTGACAATTAACATAACAGTATAGCTCTGATATAGAAAACATAGCATTTACCTTGCAAACCCATAGAAACCAGCTGTACAACATAAAAACCACTGAACAATATTGTGTAATTAGGGATGTCCTATTCAATCCAGTGGATTTTTTAGAGCTATTGATGACAGGGTTGTGGGTTTGATACACAGGCTTGGCAAGCTGCCTCTCTTCTCCCCGTGTGCTGAAGTTGGCTGCCCACCACTCCGTACATTAATCATGCCATCATTGTTCAAACTGCTTCCTAGAGAAAGAGCAGGAGACTGTTTAAGAGCAGCACATAGGGATTAACTGTAGACTAAGAAGTGTAAATCACAAAACATAAATCCGCTTTAATTTAAAACCTTAGTTGTAACCACAAATGTTGTTTTGACCAAATTAAGTAAATATTCTAAAATGTCAAAATGTACTGAATTTTAAAGCAATAATCAAATCAACATCATACACACACTATTATAGTCTAGAGTAAAATAGTTTGCTTACTTATTTGCTTACCGCTGTCTCTATATATACATGATATTTAATGTAAAGTTTAATATTTTGTTTATAAGTGATGGGTATGTGTATATATACCTGTGCTGTACCCTTTTTCTGAGCGTGTACCTGTTTCTGTTGCTGCTGCTGTTATTTTTGTCCTTATGACACATGCATCAGATTCAATCATGATGGTGAAAAGATGCCCATGATTCAGTCTTAAGGCAATACAGTAAGAATCCCTTTCTCAGTGGTCAAAAGTGTCAGTAACATTTGTAAAGGGTACTCGTAAGAGCATAGCGTTCCCTCGCCCCACAATGCCCTTAACATTAAACAACAAACAAACTGGGACAAGTCCCTTGAGTGAAATGAGGAGAAAGGGGGAAAAAGAAGAAGTGGATAAAAGAGAGAATTAGAAAAAGGTGTAGCCACACACACATACAACAACAAGGGTGTGTGTGTACTGAGAAATCTGTGTTTCATCTTACAGTTATAATACAAAGTAAGAAGAATTTTAAAGAAAAATAAAACTCTATATATATAGATATAACTAAAATCTACATATTATGATAAATAATAATAAAGTGAAAAATAAACTAACCTCAAAACAAAAAGGCAGTCGCATTGCTTACTTTTACTTTTGGTCCCTTTAAGCGAACGTGCAGTGAACAAAGTTGAATATACAGAGACAGACAGTCCATTATGAATGATATGAATGATGTGCTAGGTGCCAAGTGACGAGAGAACAGAAGGGGACCACAGGTAAATGAGGTTTAGAAATGTGGTCATCATTGGGGATGCAAGCACATTTAAATAAATGAGTTGGGGCTGGATCGACTTCTCAGGTCCCAGACTTTAACTGATACACCAATCTACTATAGTTTGGCTTGTCTGTAAGCTGGGACTTGCTTGTCGTAGCAGCTGAGACCTTTTGGAATTGCAAGAATTTTCTCCCCACTAGTTGGGAATGGTCTGCTTAGTTGTTTTTTGTGTTGTTGTTGTCTTTTGTATTCTTATAAAGCGTTTTTTGTGTTTTTATTAGTTGCTTAATTATCTGAAACTGTGAATCCTTAATATTATATTTTTTTTAGATTGAGTGGATGTATGGCTGCTGAGAAACAGTTATTCAGCATTTACAGTGCTTGCTGGTGAGAGACATGTATTAAAATCTATAGGCTACCTTAGAATAGAGTCTTGAATAAAACTCTTGTTTTTGCAGAAGGTTCTTCAGTTACAGAATTTTGTAATCTTTCTTTCTTTCTTTCTTTTTTTCAGATGGGTAAATTAGCATATGACAGCCAAATTTAATTACAAACGTTCTGTCTTTACAAATCTTATAAAATGTGTTACTAATGCAACTTATAAACACTTACTACAACTACTGTGTATGCAGTGCACAGCACAGCTTGACAACACAACACAAGTGAACACTGAAAAGGGTTAATTTACCCCAGGACATCATCCCCCAATCGTGGATAGACTTTGTCAATGGAATATATATTTTCATCAGTATATATTTTAATTCCTGTGCTAATAAATGCCCTGACATGACTCTTAATATGAAGTGTCCTTGTCAACAGGAGCCGCCAAAACAGCTTCATGGCAAGTCTCTGGAACTTTACTAAAGATGGAACACTAGTCTTTCAAAAGATATTGCCTCAATTGGTGTTTTGATGATTGTGTGGGTTTTTAGACACGTTGGCCCAAAATATGTCATAGGTGTTGAACTGGGTTGAGATCTAGTTACAGTGAAGGCCATAGCAAAGCCTTTTCATATTAAAGTCCCTGTGGATTTTGAAAGAGATGCCCTATGGATCCTTAGAAGAGACCAGTTCACTCAGAACAAATGTTACATTGTTACATTTATTGTAACCTGTGGTTTGTGCCCCACTAAGAAATTGCACAGTGAAGGAAAGTGGGCCCAATCTATGTCAGTAAAATGGAACCACTAGTCCCCCTCGCTGTATGGGGTAAGCCATTCAAAACTGTACTGTTCCTGTGGTGTACACCATACTTGTTGAGAGTATGGTGAAGGACATATTGTCGGACCGGATTACTTTTTCCACATCACTGTAGACCTATGTTGAGCTGTGTAACACCATGAGCACAGATACATTCATCTTTATAATAAGGTGTTTATGCACTACAAGCGTTATATATCTTTCTCTATAAATCCTATTTATTGATGTCTTTCCTAAAAAGTTCTATTAAATCACTAGCCAGGTTGGCAGTCTTAGACGGATGCATTTGTGTCCCAATTATGACTTCTCATTTAAAACCACTCAAGTATTTTCCTTTTGCCATTTTGATCCAGAATTAAGGGGAAGTGGGTCTGCTAAGCAATTTCATACATGTCACAGAGCATGGTAGGATGTTAATTTCTTAATTGCATAAGACAGTGTACCTGTACGGAGGATCTGCATTTATGTTGTACTCTCATTTTTTATGCATAAGGGAGTATTTTCTATGTATTGTCCAGTAAGAAACATGGAGCCAAGAAGATATGTATAAATACAAATAATTATTAATTTGCTTTATTCCCCAATCAAGGTGATTTATCCATGGGGGACCTACAGGACCCTTTTCTTGTGTCCATTCATATCATCGCAGATCCAGGACAAGCCAGAATTATTCAGCTTGCTGCTGACCAAGTCCTGTCTTTGCTCCACCCGGAGCTCACTCTCTTTAGAGTGTCAGAACGTGCAGCTGGGCCACCCAGGAGGTCCAGACTTTGGCAGAGGAACACTATAAATGCCCCCTCCCCCCAGCCAGCCCTGGCTGTCATATTGTTCTTGCAGGAGGAGTACGGAGGTGATGATGGTCAGGAGTTCTTTCATGGTCACCTGAGACGACCACCATGGTGCTACCACCACACAGAGAGAGTGAACGGACGTGGTCTCCTGCCTTTTTCGTCTGCCAGCCAGGACTTCTTCACTCTAGCCGCAGGTACCCCACTCTGGGCCCTCCGCCAGGTCCACTATGGCAAGGAAATAGTCCGCTTCACCATATACTGTCGAAATGAAACCTACAGCAAACAGTTGCAGCTGTACCGGTTGCTGCTGCACTGCAGGCTGGCTCAGAGGAAAGATGATTTCTGCTTCTGTGTGGTGTACTCCAATCGTGACATGGAGATTCAGCTGTCATTTAAACAGATGCCACGGGGACAAAAACCCATCCCTACAGAATGTGCCATAATGGAGATACGTGTGAGAGATGTGGCCGGGCTTATAACTCTGCTGCCCCATTCTTGTACACCAATTAGTGACATGCGCTGGCAGACAGAGGATTATGATGGAAATAGAATACTGCTGCAGGTGAGTATATGAGCACATATAAGTATAATGAACAATGTCTATCAATGTGCATGAAAGATTTGTAGCATCTATAGATGTGTAGAAGATGTATAGTTTCTTAAAGCTAGACTAAAATAAGATATGCCTGTTGTATTGGAAAAAGGACTGTAATTAGAAAGATGTTATGGTTCAAGATGTGGCTGCGAACATTAACTAGGAACAGAAGGCTGTACATGCAAAACACTAACAAAAACACACCTGCAAATTCAGAAATGCTACAGTATACAAGCAACAGCAAATCTAGAAACATCAGTAGGGCTAAAACAACTAATTGACAATGTTAATTATGTTGATTAAATGTTTGAAAACCCTGTTATTGATATGATAATTGCTTGTTGTTTCACTGAAAAGATAAACAGTGTAAAAGAAATACACAGATAATAGATGGCATCCACAGCAGAAGCATTGTAGCATGTTTTGATTTAATGTTGTTACATTTTTAAATGTATGTGTGCGTGTGTATTTTGCACACTGGCTATCTGCCTGGAATCTAAGAAGTGATAATTCACAAGTCACAATTGATCTTGTTCTTATAATTTTTATTATGGTGCTATTCTGAAAGCCAAAGTCCTATCAAAGGCTCAACCAAAAATGTTTGGTGATGTAATGTTTTTTTTTTTGTATGTAATGTTTTCGACATTGATTTTTTTTTTTTGTATGTAATGTTTTCGACATTGATCAGACAGTAAAAGATGTGCCCGAGAGAGTAAAAAAAGTTCTTATGGAGGGTTTGGGTAAAATCCTAATTTGTTTAATGTATTTATTTACAGAAATAGGACAGGCTCCTCATAAACTTGACCTGGAAGCAATATATGCCTGAATGTAAGGGAGCAAGACTTAAAAATGGAAATACTCATGACTGTCATGAATGTCCACAAACACAGGTCATTTCTAACTGTTCTGGAGTAAACCACAGCAAATCACAGAGATGCTGTTCTCATTGTCAAAACAAGAGTCTTATTATTCAGCACTCCATGCTGCCAAATGGCACTGTGGGGAAATGCGCACACACATACTCATGGTCAGTGTTTTGTTACACTCCCTTTGGCAACTATGACAGATTATAAATGTTTTTTTTTTGTAACCAGCTAAGAGCTCTTTAGTTCTTTTATGGGAGATGTTTACCCATTCTTTCTTGCTACAGATTTCTAGTTCAGTGAGATTCCTTGGCTGCCTTGCATGCACTGCTCTTTCACAGATTGTCGATGTTTAGGTTGGAGGACTGTGAGGGCCATAGCAGAACCTTTAGCTTGCATCTCTTGAGGTACTGGGGATTTGTGGTTGTGTGAATCATTATCATCTTCAGCTTTTTACAGATAGTGTGATGTTTGCTTCCAGAATTTGTTGGTATTTAATTGAATCCATGCTTCACTGTGCTAAACAGTTGGCAGGGTGTTATTTTCATAAAATTCTGCATCCTTTTTTCTGCAAAAAAACTTTGCTCATTACAAAACTTCATTACAGTCCAATGGCTTGTTTAGATGTTACTTTAGATATTACATTTTGTAACTGTAACTTCTGACATTAAATTTTGATGAGGGTGCAGGAAATTCTTTCTATTCATCTTTTCATATTTGTGCAGCTGCTTGCAATTAACCAATCAAACAATACACAACTAACATGGTCAACTAAAGTGTTTTCTCCAAAATCTAAATCTTCTGTTCACTAATATTCTTCCACTGAAACCAAGCCTTTTTTGCCTTTGTTTGGTGGAGATATGCTTGGAACCACTCTCCAGTTGGAAGGTCAAATAACACCCGAGCTTCAGCTTCCTTACAGAAAGCATGTTTTCTCCCAAGATATTCTGCGCTCCACGGAACAGAATCCTAAATTTGAATTATTAAAGACCTTTCAATGTTCATGTGTCTTATTGTGTAAGCACAATCACAAGCCTTGAATTCGTACAAGATTAGTGCTGTTTCAAATGCTCTTGAAGGAGAGAATCAGAAGAAAATTAGAGGAGAATCGGGTTCAGTTTAGCAGAATCCTCTTGATTTAAGTTTGCAAGCGATAGCTTTCAAAATGTGTCACATTTAGGCCAAGATCTATTGTAATTCACACTGTCAGTCACAACATTTAATAACTTATTTACATTGTATTGTACAGTGTCTCCATTCTTATGTCTTGATTTTTAGAATCACCAAAAGTGTTTGCAGTCAGTTTCAGTTACTTGTAGTCAGAATGAGATTTGGCTCCAAATTTTGTTTTGTTAGCTAATGTGTGTTTTATTGTCATTAGAGGACAGTAGGTAAAGTTTAAATTCAGCAAATTGTATTCACAGACTAACTAACTGTTAAATGTTTTGTACTACAGGCATATTGTGTTGAAACTGAAGAAAAGTGCAACAGTACACTTGAGTTTCTTAACCTCAGCCCTCAGTATACATGTTAATTGCTATAGAAATATTGTTTTTATAAGAATCCTGTAGAAATCTTTGTGGCATTACTGTAGATATTTTTGTAAGGAATTTGATAAATAGAGTAAGTAGTAAAGTACCATGATCTGGTTAGTGAACAAAAGATAAGTTTACTATTTTTTCACAGATGGAAAAAGAAAGTAAAATATAAATTCAAATAGTATATAATGTTAGAATCACTGCTTCACCAGGACAGGATTGTGGGCAAGCAAAGGAAAATATGACAGGCAGAGCAGCGAAAGAGAAAGAAACAAGAAAAATGACAAGCAAAAACTGAGCGGGAGGAAAAAGGTAGAAGCCACAGAGATGAAAGTTGTTAAAGAAACCAACAGGAAAAACAAATTCTCTCCATATGCAGAAGTACCTGTCATTTATTTATACTTGTCTAAAGGGTGTCTGCAAACTATTGAGAGTGTTTAGGATGGGTTAGTATCACTAATAGTAGCACTATATTAAATTTATATGAAATAAAAAAGACGTCAGTAAAAGTCAGTAGCCCTGCTAAACAGCAGTGAAGCACAATCCTGGTACAAAATAGAGGGGGTGCGACTTCACTGTCTGCTCAGGACACTGCTTACTCCACTTCATCTTTATACAGAAATTAGTTGTTTTTTGCAATATTCAGACCCTCCATCCTATTTACTGACAATTACAACTCCCTGAACCACTTTCCCAACTAGCTGTGCAGCAACATTAATATGAATAACAGTAGCAGGCAGCAGTAGCAGGCAACTTGCTAATTGGTATGGGTATTAATTAAAAACTCAGCAAATAAAAGTTACTCTGACATATTTATAGATTGATATATCCTCTGCCCTTTGCTTATGTTAGCTGGTTCTCCGGCCTACAGCATTAGATACTTGGAAAATTGTGAAAGTGGAAAAAAGAGGAGGAAGCGGTCACAATCCACTATTAAGGTATTTACCTTAAATGTCACTTCTTCTTTCTACTGGCCCAGCTCCATTTCTCTCACACCCAGCTTCATGCAAATACATGGTAGAGGGCAGGAGCTGTAGTAAAAAAATGCATTCTAAATTGAAGTTTATAGTAATAAAAAAAGGTCAAATTGGCATTGAGTATATTTACACACAAAATTGTTGGTACCCCTCGGTTAATGAAAGAAAAACCCACAATGGTCACAGAAATAACTTGAATCTGACAAAAGTAATAATAAATAAAAATGCTATGCAAATTAACCATTGGATGATGGTACCCTTAACTTTATATTTTGTTGCACAACTTTTTGAGGAAATCACTGCAATCAAATGATTCCTGTAACTGTCAATGAGACTTCTGCACTTCTCAGCAGGAATTTTGGCCCACTCCTCATAAGCAAACTGGTGCCTTTTCCAGACGGCATGTTTCAGCTCCTTCCAAAGATGCTCAATAGGATTTAGGTCAGGGCTCATAGAAGGCCATCTTCAGAATAGTCGGAGAGTTGTATTATGTGGTTTAAGTGATTTTTCTATGGAGGACAATCAGTTTTGAGAGAAAATGAGAGAGAACGAGGTGGAAAGAACGCAGGAACAGTTCCAAGAACTCAGTGCAGTGAGGTGTGGAGTACGAAACAGTGGGCCTTTGTCACATGCTGACTCTTTCTCACACATAGTTATCCCAAACCACATTGCCTCATTATGTCCTTCTGAGAGAAGTATAAAAGTTCTGTCCATTTTTTTTTTCTTGATGAAACATCAAACCATACCTTCAGGGGAAAGGAATGTCATTGTTTGCCCACCTTGGACAACACACTAAATGTCTAATGCTCAATGTTGCTAGATGCTAATTTGCATATTTATGATATGACCATCATATTTACTTGCTGCCTAGTGTCAACTAAACATAAAGGAGGAGCAAACAACAGATTAGTGATTTAGTCATTGGCAACACTGCACATGTTCAGCTTATTCACGTCTGTGTGAGCTGACATGTGGACTGATGGTGTTGCTGATGTGAAGTAGCTACAATTTGTACAAAAAGAATTGGTCAATATTTGCTTTTTTCAAAATAACTCTCTAGAGGGGTCTAAAGTTGGCAACACCTGAGCATGTTGCAAAATTCACAACTATGGTGGGACCCACCCCCCCCACCACCTGTTTTCAGAGTCTGACCTCACCAATCAGTGAGCTCCCACAGCTGAAAAGCTTAAAAGCACATGGGGAATGAGCTCATTTGGCCATGTACATGTACTACATCAGACCCGTAGTAATTTAAAAACACCTGCAACATTTTTTTAAATAGTGCGATATAACAAAATTAATTTAATGAGGATACATTTACAAAGTAAAGTGGTACATTTACTAACAGTGTTTACATTAATTAAATAAATTAATAATTACAAATGAAAATAAAATTAAATATTTTATTTAGCTTTTTTTTTCAGCTAGATCTCTCTTGGCACAGTAGGGCTGTACAATATATGATTTAGCATTGCCATCACAATGGGTTACATCACAGGGCGTGCAATGTAAGATTCTGTCAAACACATAATGCTGTAACCTTTTTGCTGCTTGATACAGGAAAATCCACACTATTCTCTTTATTCATGGCATAACTGCCAGAGGCAGACTATATCTGCCCAACTTAATTTATTTTTAGTTACTTTGGGAAAATCTGCTCACAGATGTGGAGTCATCAATACTAAAGCCACTGGCTAGTACTTGACAGAATTATTGAAGTCTGAAATCTTACCCTTTAGACTACCAGGATACATCAGTTCCTACTCATTGTTGTCAGCTATTTTTATTTCCACACGGCTCAGCCAGAAACTTACAGGCTAAAATATGTAAGTTTTTTCAGTGATCTGAAAGAGTTTTGGTGATCTACTGAGCGTTATTGATGTATGTATATTTTCTGTGTATGACCTTTTCCCATGTTTTTGGACTTTGCTTTTTGCCTTTTCACTTTGAATTATTTGCCTGTGATTTTGGGTGCGGGACTGTGCTCCCTTGCTTGTATTTTGGACTAAGTTTCTGCCTTTACCCTTTTGGACTGTTTGCTCTGTGTGATGTTTGTGCCTTTTTGTGCTTTAGTCTTTTGGGACTGCCCTTGGCTTGTGTGTCTACTACAAACTTGGATTGTGCTTATTCCAGTAAAGCCTCCTTTGTATTTAACATCTGCAAGCTGCAATCTCGCCCTGTTTGGCACCTTACAGTTTGCTTAAAGAAGGTTTAATTAGGTCATGTACATACCAATGCAAATTATACATTTTCAGTTTCCAGTGAAGTAGTTCAACAAACAGCTAATATTGGCTAGGTGTGCAGCCTCCAACTGTTTGTGACAATCAACTGAGAAGTATAATGATGTTTAACTGCAAAAGGTGATTAACTGTTTAGCTATTTTTATTAAGAAGTTACAACATTGAATAATATAAATTAAATAAACTATTGAATGAAATTAAGTTATTACAAGGATTGCTTCTGGTTACTGTTAGCCATGTTAGCATGCTGTGTTGTTTCTTCAATCCTGTTCTGTTTCCCCTCTCCCAGGTTGCGGGCTCCTGGAAGCCGCCCAGACACACTATTGCGCACCACTCTTGTGTTCTTCCTAACTATTTTCCTGTTCACTCCCCTCCTACCTCGGAGCCCTTTCATTGCCCATCATCTTATGGCAGAGGCCCTGCTTCCTATCGGAACCGCCGCTGTCGCAGCTCATCCCGCTCACACATTCAAAAGAATGACTCTCCACATATACAGGCTTCACAAAGATCCTTACCACTGCTGTGTAAGCAGGATGATCTGGAGTGTGTCCCAGAAGAAAAAAATGCAGGAAGGATGGGGGCCCGTTCATTCTCCACATTCTCCCTACCAACTGAAGGGTTTGGTTATGCATGCACCTCACCTCCAGCACCCCGCCCCCGCAGCTTATCTTTACTCGCTGCTCCTACGTTTCGCATAAACATTGATGCATTGGTGGGGGCTGAAGAGACAGATGTGGACACCGGACAGGCAGTGAGCAGCAATTGTATAGATTTGTCTGTGGTGTCTGCTTATTGGCACCCACAGATGAGCATGCATTCCAAAACTCTTTTCCCAAAGGCTCACTCCACCATCCCACAGGACAGAGATCATGACTTTACGGTGCAGTATGAAAACACATACCCATCTTTAGACCGACATGCCACACCTTCCCAAACCAGCAGAATGTCTTCTATGAGCATGCCTAGTGCTGTGCACAAGGTATTACCAAAGAGTGCATGCTCATTACATGGCCAGGTCCCTACAGCATGGGATGTTGAACAGCATCAGAGTGATGGCATGGACATAATTGACATTTCCAGAGATTACACTGAGGAAGATGGCCAGGAGTTCTACATCTAATGTTCAGTCGCAGTCACTGATCATGGAGGGGGTCGAACCGTGGTGAAGTATAATATCTAGAGATTCAGCATTGGCTATAAACCTGTTAATATATATTAATCTATTAGTTCTGTTAGATCTATTAGTTTTAATTTGTGAATTCTAAATTCCACTCTGAAATCTCTTGATATAAGACCTTTCTTAAAGATTTAAATTCAAAGATTTTTCACCTGGAGGAAGATAAGGGTCAAAGTATGGTGACGAGACAACAAGGTCAGAGCATCTCCAAAACGGCAGGTCTTGTGGGGTGTTCTTGGTATGCTGTAGTCAGTACCTACCAAAAGTTCTTCAAGAAAGAAACCAGCAAACCTGTGAACCAGTGACAGGGTCATGGGCAGCTAAGGCTCACTAATGCAAAAGCTCCACCTCACAACTTGCTGGACTTAAAGGGTCCGCTTCTAACGTCTGGCCTTCATGCCTTGAATGCTGAGATCTGGGATCTATTCAGTTCAGGCAGGTGGTGTTAATGTTATATCTGATTGTTGTAAATGTTTAACTTTGAGGTTTTTCCCCCATACTATTAGCCACAAAGTATTTATTTAGCTAAAATGAAGCCAAAATGGAAAAGCCATGTGGGAAAAAAACAAACCTTAGTACAGCCCATGAATCAATAGATAGTAGAACTACCTTTAGTGGTAATAAGTTAAAGAAATTTTTTTTTTGTATGGCTTTATCAGTCTCTCACATTGTTTTAGAGGACTTTTGGCCCGTGTCATTATTTGTATTTAACAAAGACTAGACCAAATTGCAGAAGCAGTGCATTTCAAGTATACTCTAATACATCAACAGAAATTAAGAGGGTAAGTTGCAGCAAGGTGCTAATAAAATGTGCTTGATTAACTGATCATCAGCAAAACTAACCACCTTAATTAAATAAGGTTTTGGCAGTTTGCTGGTCTGGAGCATTCAGGTGTGTTTTAACACAATGATAAGAAGGAATGACATCTGCAGTAATCTCAGAGAAGTTTAAATTTAAAATTTAAAGTTTGTTGCAGGAAATAGCCTTTTAGAATGAATTGTATTTCACTTTTTGACACAGTCCAAACAGCTGATTTCATAAATTTTACTGGCTGTTCTGAAACTGGTTTAATTCCTCTGGCTTAATAACTTTTGAAGTTATACACTAGAAAATGAAGCTCCATCCTCCACTCTGAATTCTGTCAATGTTGGTTGATGTCGCCTTTGCTCATAAGCAGAACTAATAAAGTCAGAGTGCCACTGACATAAAGCACCAAAAGCTACTTTTCACCAATAGAGTGGTAGTGGTGTCCATAAAGTGCATCACATCTAAAATACATTATGTTTTTGTATCTTAGATTTATATCTGACAGAATCTGAAAATACCAACCATAAGCTATCTAGCTATTTACCATAGGGGTAAAGCCTGAATGTATGCCTGAAGTGGTTGCTGTTTAGTCTCACCCTATTACTCTTGTCAAGATTTCTGCCAAAGTATTCCAGCATGTGGAACTTCTGTTATCTCAAGGCTAAGGTAAGTGATCTGGCAGGATTTGTGGTACTTCTATGACTGTACACTCAAAAACTAACTTAACTTTGTAAATCTGTAACCTTTGTAAAACTGTGTCAACCTGAAATCCAAGTTAGTTTCATTGATTTATTGTATATTTAAAACAGGAAATCCTTGTTTTTCTGAAATCATGCTGACTGTTACTTGTCTTTTGAAAAATCTTTTGATTACATCATTGTGCAACAGTGGATTGAAAAAGTATATTAGTCAATAATATGTATAATAATTTTGTTTATTATGAACTTCAAAATGTGTTGTGTGTTGTATGTTTGTTTGTTTGTTTGTTTGTTGGAGTATATGTACTTAAACATATAATGAAAGAATTCATATTTTAAATGGATACAGCAGTTTTATATTGTGCTAGGTAGTTACTTGCTCTTTTTATAGAGCAGACATGTTTTGACTTGATTAGCAGTGAATAAGTAATTATTATCAAAATGTAAAGAAACATGACATTATTTTCAAGAATCTTTACTTGTTTAACTTGTTGCCACAAGTAAAACTCGGCATATTAAAGTGTTTTGGCAGTGTTTTATTGGTAACATTTGTATTGTAATCAATATACAAGTAGTATATTTACAAAGGACTTTGAACCTCAAAAAAATCTACATGTATGTATGTAAGATTTTTTTTATACATTCAGGCAGTGGTGTCATTTGAGCAATATATTTTCTAAAATACTCTGCATTCATTCACTTCCCCCATGTATTCAATATATCAGGGTTTTAAAATTGTCAGTATTTGTTTGTGTATGATTGCATACTTAAAGGGCAGTGGTGGCTCAGTGGTTAGAGCTCTGGGCTATTGATAACAGGGTTGTGGGTTTGATACCTGAGCTTGGCAAGCTGCCACTGTTGGGCCCTTGAGCAAGGCCATTCACCCTCTCTGCTCCCTGGGCGCCTCAGCATTGGCTGCCCACCACTCCTCATAACTGTTAACTTATAACATGACATAATATTAACATTGACTTTTGTTTTGTGCAATGCATAATAAAGTAAAAAGTAATTGGCCATTCTAACAAAGTAACCCCCACTGTGGTTTCTATTTCGCTAGTTTAAAAATGACTTTAATTTGACAGTTATGATTTAGTAATACTAAAATAGTATGTCAGTAAATGTGTCCAATTTAAGGTCTAAATTAAAAGACAAACAGGCTTTTATATATAAATATATCCACATTTATCATCTGTGAACTAAATATGGAACGTGTAAAGCATTATTTTCACTGTGTCATCGTTGTGTACATCTATCACTTTACCTATATTTAAAATAAGAAAATTAGAAGCTACTTTTTAAAGAAATGGCCTCTGAATTACATATAAAATATTTGCAACATTTCTGCAGCCCCCAATCTAAAGTGGAAACTAGTTACACATATAAATATCAAAAATCTAAAAATATAATTTAATGAACTAAATTCCATTTAGACCATTCCCTGAGGGTCCCCTGTGCTGCTGACCACCTTATTAGACACACAGACCCATGCCCTCACATACTGTGGTCGGTTGGTGAGGTAGTTCAATATAAGGTTTGACAGGTGACTGTCTACTCCACTATATTCCAGCTTGTCCTTCAGAAGCACTGGCAATATGGTGTTAAAAGCACTGGAAAAATCAAAAAAGGTGATTCTCACAGGCTTCTCCAAGTGAGAAAGAGCTTTGTGTCATCCACCCCAACACCAGGCTGGTAAGCAAACTGAAGAGGGTCCATGGATGGACTCACCAGAGGGCGTAGGTGGTTAAGGACCAGCCTTTCCAGTACTGCAAGCCACCAGCCCGTAGTAGTTGAGGTCCTTTGGGTGCTGTGTTTTCAACACAGGTACCACACAAGATGTTTTCCACAGCTGTGGCACTCTTCCCAATTTCGGGCTCATGTTGAACATATGCTCAACTACCCATTAAATCACCTACTTCTGTTCCCCCACCACCGAGGACGATATGTCTGGTGTAGGACAGCTGTGTGTGTATGTAAATGCATCCAAGATGCTATTGTTTACACTTTATTGATACCGTCTACAGGCTGTAGCAGCTACATTTTTTTATTATTCCACATGGTATTGTATTTTGACCACTGTATTGGTTTAAAATGTTTTGAGGTTTAAATGTTTACTGCTGTGTTTTTTTTTTATGAAGTGTGATGCAGCCTTTTCTAGTTTATTCAGTAAAGTTGTAAGCACTATATCTCCATTTGAGGTTTCTCTGTCATGTCAAGGTCCAAAATGTAGGAAGGCAGGTAAAAAATGTATGCCTTGATTGGTACTTACTTTCTAACATTGAGTAAATGTAAGAATGTGCATTGTTATTGTTACAACTTCAGATTAAGGGCTGCAAAATGGTTTATAAAGCTCTTTTTAGCATTTTTATATATTTATATGTACAGAACAGTTTTCTCCTGTTGCAAAATGTCTATGTAGTTTACAGGTAATTTGTAAAATATGATTTGAAAGTCTACTGTTTCTTGATGTTTAAGAAATAATTACATTTTACTTCTTACATTTTAATTCTTATTGCATTAGTAGCTAGGATTGGTCTTTTTGTAAATGCAAGACAGTACATTCACAAAAGTAAATGTGACATACACATGAATAACATCCTGATTTGTTCATCATGAATTTTGAAGTTGTAGCATATATTTAGATTACAATAATTGCACATAGCAAAAGTCTAAAAGAGTTTAAAAGGAATCTTAAGACAGGATACTGCCAAAACTAGTCTGAGCAGTTTCTTAGTTATGAAGAGTTACAATTCAGAGATGATCTTTAATAAGCCCGAGATTACTATTCATTTAAATGCTTCACAGATAGATGGATCTTCAGTCGTAGCAGCCGTAGTCTTTACTAACCTTTGTTGGATTTTTTTCTAAAAAAAATAAAATAAATAAAACTAAAGGGGAAGAAATATTGAGATATTGAGAAATTTACTAAATCTGTCTCAATAAGTGCTTGGAAAAGTGTCTCCAAAAATATGTGGACATTGACAAGGTTACAGGAATTTTAGCAGTCTACCACATCACATTAAAATCTATATTAAGTTTAAGTTTCTGCTTTATTTTGAGGTGTTGGTATTTCAAGTAGCTGGTTAATTCCAACAGTTTGCTAGACCAAGAGGATGCTAGCACCCTTTACACTCTGTCAATGTCAACAATTAGAAGAACTTGGACACCAAGTGGGCATGGGCATGACTATATAAATACTAAGGGACACTTTATCTATATAAAGTGTCCCTTAGTGTTTATATAGTCATGCCCATGCCCAAAAATGCTACTTCAGTAGCATTTTTCCAGATCATTCAAACAAATACTGTAAGTATTAAAACTTGCTTTAGTGTGGAAAATTATACATTTGGTCTTTTTTGAAATGGTGAGATGATAAATACATTTCTGAAGCACATCTTGTTTTTTTTTTGTATGTAAGTGTAATACCACTGCCATATGTTTTGTATAAATGTTTTTTGTGCTGATTTTCTTTGCTTTCATGTTTTTAAATATTTAATATATTGTGGTTCTGTGTTTTTGTGGAGCGCCCTGTGTTTGAGAAAGGTGCTAGATAAAATGAATTATCATTAATAATAGTAGTATTAATATTATTCTCAAATCTAATATTTCTATTATATAATATTGTCCTCCCAGTTCTCCCTCCATCCCCATCAACCCTGTCGACTACACTTTCCAGGATTCCACTCATTACTCTGTTACAGTCACAATTCTTACTGTGACTTTCTACTAGATTTCAAGCAGTACTGTGATGATTTGATTGCATTCAGTGACAAGTGTTAGTGAGATCAAGATGCCTCACTCACACCTTTAACTTTATTTCTTAATTTAAATTTAAAAAGCAAAGCTTGCTCACAGCAAAAAGTGTATGTCAGATTTATGATGTTTTTTCTACAGCTATACTCTTATAATGATGCATCCTGTTGTCCCTGTAAATGGAATAACATTGGTGGCTGTCAGAATATTTGCAAAAACTGCATAAGTTAATTTTCTTCTTAAGGATCAATATTTTTTGTATCCTTATCTAAAATATTTGTCAACGCTATTTATTTACGGCCAATGTAAGTGTCAGGAAATACAACTAATGGGCAACATCGGGAATAATATATTACATACCCAGCATACCTACCGAAGTGACATACAATGACCATGTAATAAATTTTTTTAATAAACTTCATTTTGTTAGACTTGTGTGTATTCCTTTATCTATTGTAGTGTATATACACTGGCTCTGCAGGTGTTTATAGATCTGAAGGAATGGTATGGAGTTGAGAGATAATATGGTGAGGCCCATGGGTTAGACTTGAGAAGGGAGAGTGTGATCCATTCCCAGGCCTAACTTGGTAAAGCCATACATGAACTGAACAATATAGTATGTGACAGTTGATTTACACCCATCATGGAGTTAGACAGTGACACCCTATATATGGAAATAGTGCAACAACACATGACCTGTAGAAGAGTATAAAATGTGAGGTGTCCTTGTGAAGAAGTCCTTCCAAGAACACCATGACACTATTATTATACATAAAAGTCTATTTTAATTACCAGTTTGACACTTTATGTAGGATTTAGTTGTATCTGCACTGTATTGTCATGCTGCCCGAATGTGCATCCTAACCCAAACATCTAAGTTAGATGTCTGAAAAAATAAACAGCATGAAGACTAATCTAGATCAAGTACTGAAAAAGGTTGGACCACATTTTACAGTACCACAGCATTGGTCAGAGCATTTCACTATAAAAAGCAATCCTGCCACAAGTATAGTTAGATAGACTTAAGGAGGTACCAGCTAACACAGGGAATTGGTCAATGCCAAATTGCATTCAACAATTCATTTTGTATTTTGTTCAATTCAATCTCTTATTAGATCAGTAAATCCTAATGTTGTTAGCATGCATAGTTGCATTTGTCTATAGACTCTTAAAAATAACTACTAAAAATATTATATATTATATATAACCAGTCTGTGCCTTTGTGCAGGCTGACTGTTTGGGCCCTGAAACTAGATTCCATGTCACATAAATTGACCAGGAACTTTTATTCTGGTTGTCTGTAGTCCTACAATGCACTGTAAACCCGAATAAGTTCAGTTAACTCAAATTTTTTGAGGAAACTGATTACCACAAACTATTTAAGTAGACAAACTCTATTATTTTAAGTGCAAAGAATATAACATTTTTATGTGCACTGAAATTTATAAACCTTATCATCTTGTACTCAATATTATTACATTTTTAGAACTATTTAAATTCAGTCTAACTTTACTTAAAATAACTGTATATGTTGTACTTAATATTTAAATGTTTTCTTAACTATACTAAACTACTTTTAATGAACTCAAAAAATGTATACTGTAATAGTTTGGAATACTCAAAAAGTTGTATTAAGTTTAAATTAAAAATATTGTGTCAGACACACTTTTCATTTACTCAAACATTTCAACTAGAAAATACTCATACTTGACTAATACTTTACTTAAAACATTTGAGGAAACTAATTACCACAAAGTAATTGAGTTAACTTAACTCAAAATACCTTCACAAAAAATAAATATAAAACAAGGAAACGTTAATCTGCTAAAATTAACATTTTATTTTAGCAAATCAGTAACCAGGATGCAAGTCATAAACCACTCATTTCAACAAATATATAAAACCCATTCTGAGGTACAATAAAACTTTGCTAAAGTCAAAACACATTACACCATTTAAACCAAAAAAAAAAAAAAAAAAAAAAAAAATGTATGGCTTTGCATAGGCTTGTCACAATAATCACATTGACTAATGGTACAATGGGTTTAATGAATAAAGCAAATGAGGAGCAAGTATGTCAGCTTTTTTGGTTTCATTTTATTTGCTTAACTTGTGCATAATGAGTATTTACTTATATTCCACTCACAAATTCTTAATATTAATAATTATTAAAAGTACATTGCTCTTTAAAAGGGTTTAATTGCATTATCATGCCATTATATTATCATTATATCTGTCACATACATTTGCCTTAAAATAACTTATTATTTTACTATTGCAATAATCTTTGGGCCAGTATATAGTACAATACATTACAGCAATCGTGACAGGCCTAGCCATGTATTAATAGGGCTGCTCTGCATACAATAAACTGAAAAAATATTCCATAAAATACAATAAAATAAAATATAGTATTAAACAAAATATGTTAAGCATGTTTAGTTAAGCCCTTAATGCTTAGTAATGTGTACCTGTGCAGTAACAATTCTGTGTACAATGGCCTGTACCATGGCAACAATAATAAAAAAAAAAACTGGCATATTTTCTGAACATATTTGTGACTCTCCAACAGAACAATTTTTGGAACTTGGAATTTAAAGAGGTGGTAATGCAATCTAGAAAAAAAAAAAAAAAAAAAAAAAAAAAAAAAAAAAAAAAAAAACTTACCACAACAGCAGGTTTATCTAACAGAGCATAGAAAGGTGATGCTTCAACAGGAATTTACAACAGGCAGAACCTACAAAAGTCCCATCAAAAGGGAGTGTATCATTCGCCAATTACACCCTCCCTAGCAGATCATTTTTTAGATTTAGCAGCCTGGGTGTTAGTGGTTTAAAGTCATCCAAGCCCATAATGACTTTCTGAATTTCTAAAATTTCTGTTATATTTCTCTCTGCTCTAAATTTGCTTTACAAAATTAGCACTTAATTAACTCATATTATACTTACCTATGCAGTTATGTTTTAGGGGCTGGACACGTTCATCTTTAGTGTACCCTCCTGTTCATGCACACACAAATACAAATCTCTTTGACAATGCAACAAATGTATCAATGTGTACACAGTAGTCAATGCCAGAGAATAATGATTTTGTTTGTAATGACAAAAAAAAATCAAAAGCACCAATGAATTGCATTTACATCTACGTTATCTGCTCTTATCATTAAATCCTTAAGCATGCAAAATAACAAAACATTTCAGAAGCTAACTACATCGACATTAGGCAATTTTAAATGAACACACAGCAAAAACAATTAAAGTTTAGACTCTGCTTTCATGGCCTTTCCACTATCAATCTCTAGCTAAACCTCTCTATTTCACTGCATTTTCTGTTGTCAGTGCAGGAATATCAAACTCACTCAAACTAAATGTGAATATGGGAAATACAAGTTTAAACACACTGTAAAGTACCAAGAAAATAACTATAGTTTAACCAAGTTTAGACATTAACAACTATTATGGGTATTTAGATGTAAAATAACGTTACCTAATTAGCCTAACTTAACTTTCTTCTTTAACGTTGGCTAGCTAGCTAGTTAACTAACCTAGGTTAGGTACTAGCTTAGCTTAGCTTAGCAAGTTAGCTGTTCCCCATTACGACAAGCCAAGTTACAGGCAAAGTAAACGGACAAACTACCAGTTTTATTTACCTCAAAAACGAACTACAATTAAACTATTTTTAAATATACTCACCAAATTACACTTCCAAGCATGAGAGCAGCAGCCACAGTAAGGAGAATGAAGACCGCTGGGACTTGTGTTGCACTATGAGAGTTCAGCAGGTCAGCAGCGCTCGCTCTCTCTCCCTCCAGGTGCTGTTAACGAGGCGCGCGAGATGGAGTTCAAAAAACGTGCGCGCACTTCAAAATAGCTCCCCTTAATAAAAAAAAACATCACTTGCCGCAAATTATGCCAGTGTTTAGAACAAAAACATGTACTTATCCAGAGAAAGAGAGTAAATTAACTGTTTCTTTTTTAAAAACTGCTAATAAACTTATTTTCCCTCACCAACCGCACTGTCCGCCATGTTTGTTCAGAAATCCCAGTATGCTAATTAGACGGCTATAACCAATGGGCATGCAGGAGCGCATTGCGTCAGACGCTCCGTAAATATTAAATGAAAAACAATGAGTTTAGTGATTGTCTTTACTTGAACACATTGAGCTTGTTGAGATTAAAACTTGAATATCGTTCTATGAACTTGAATGTTTTAAGCTGTTTGAACTGTTTTGCAGTTTTGCTTACAAATAGAATAATTTTAATGAGTTCACCACACTGTCAGGGAATACAGTGTGGTATTAAGGTCTAAATAAATACAAATAAATACAAAAAATACAAGAATCAGCAAAGATCTGAGATGACAATGGTCATAAGTGGTAAGTGGAGATAAAATACCAACATGCTATGTGTTAAGAAAAGGAGAACAACAGTGTTAATTAATGCACAAGTGGCTGTGGAATCTGTACAGACACATGCCTCATCTCATAAAAGGTTATAAATGCCCCTAACTAACCCATGAATTACTACTCATTCTCTCCAGAGAATAACTGCACATCCAAATCCTCCAATAGTAGCCAATGCACATCACTGCCAACATTTAACTATACAAGTTGGTATTTTTTGGGAAATGGCCATATTTATCTATTCAAGAGTCTTCTTAATTATTTTAAATATTACCTAGAAAATAAAATTACTGCAGAAAAAAAGTACATTCAACTTTCCAGTGAATCTTATTACAGGACGTGTGCTTTGCTTTGACTGTATTCTGTATTCGCTCTCCATCAATTCTGTATTACCTATTTTTTCCACTAGTAATATCTATTCTGACTCAAAATATGCATACACCAGAGTATGCAGAGGAGTACACATATTCTCACATCAAAAATATCTATGTTTAGGTAGGTTGTCTCTCTTCCTTTTTTGGCCCCAGATCTAATGTGTTTTGTTCCAATAATTCTTCAAAATGTCACAGTAAAGATAATTTGTGTAACTAAAATGACCAATTTACTAATGAATCTTTACTTTAATAATTCTTAATATTAGAAAATTCTGGCTCATGTTTTGGTGCTGCATGCAAGCGGACGCTCCTGTAGATTAAATGACAGGATGCTTTGTAAATTGTAGTGGTTAAATTGCTACAATTTGAGTATCTTGTGTTCTATAATACTGTGATTACACTGCAGTTGCCATACTTTCCTGTGCTATTAACTCTGTGTGCAGGAGAGTTAGCTTGCATTTGATAATATTTGTATTTTAACTACTAACACAGACACGATTTTCCCAAAGACAATTGTTAGCCTATAGTTTGTTTAATTACATGACTTATTTGAGCCATAAATTGACTTAGCTGTTCTTAGATGTTTTATGTTTGCCGATTTTGCAAATATATCAATATTTTTTATTTTCTAGTTTTAACCAAAATGAAAGCCTAGCAAAACTAGACTGCTCCGAACAATGATGTCATTCATCTGATCAAGAACCCTTTCTGTCCTCTTTTAACTGCATGCTTGGGGCAGCCGCCTCCAGTTTTTAAGTCACTGTAACTATCGTACACTGATGTAATCGAGCGCAAGCTGCAGCCACACGAAATGTGCGATTTATTATTCGTGAGGTGTGTAGGTTACGTGTCATTTGTGCCTCTAAAAGTGCAGTCAGAGCGCAGTCTGAATGGTCTTATTTACAATTTATATAACAAGTGCTTTTAAGGTAGGACACAGTGGGGTAAGATGAACCTTTTTTGATTCATGTGGTCCTCAGTAAAAGGCAGAAATATAATGAAAGTATCAAACATATTTTCAGGATGTTTCCTATCAACATAACTGATCAGAATGCATCTAAGAGAAAAGATTTTTTAAAATATGGCTTCTTAAAAAAAGTGTTCCTGTGTCTCAAGTTGCCCCAGGTTATGGGGTAAGTTGATCCGAATCAGTGAGTAATTTGCACCATCTGGGGCGAATCTCACTGAATCTGAATCATGTAACCATGTATAAAAAGATTAGGAAAAGATAATTTTCTCTTTAAAGCTCATTTAATAGTCAATTTCTCTCCGCAAATAATGAAAATATGACTTGATAGCTAACTCAAACATCACAAAACCAATTGAATGAAATTTAAATTTCAGTATATTTAATTGTTTGCATTTTTGTAACAATATACAAGTTAAAAAATATTTTTAAGTAACATTTTAAAAAACATGTTGAATAAAAGTAAAACATAAAAAAGGAAAAAACAAAACTAAAAAACTACATTGACATTAAAAATATTTAGTCAAAAAACGTTTTGATCTAAAACTATATCATCTTCTTCCTAAATTACCATTGGCATGACATTTGGGAACATGCAAACAAATCAAGTCAAGTCAAGTCAAGTCAGATTTATTTGTATAGCGCTTTTTACAACTGTTGTCATCACAAAGCAGCTTTACATAATTAGTAATTAATAAAAGACAGAGACAAAGAAGAAAGAAGAAATAACATAAGACATGATGGATTAAAGACCCCCAGTGAGCAAGCCAATGGTGACAGTGGCAAGGAAAAACTCCCTTAGAGCTGGAGGAAGAAACCTTGGGAGGAACCAAGACTCACAAGGGGGACCCATCCTCCTCTGGACAGAACTATTTAAACATTAATGATAAAAATTACCAAACCAGATACAACAGATAGTTAATAATGGTGATATTAATAGTGGCAGATAGTTACGAGTCCAAGTGGCAGATAGTTACGATTCCTTTTTGTTTTAGGTTTTAACATGGTCATTTAACAGGTAGCAGTGGTAGGGGGTGAGCTGCTGGTCTGCTATGGGTGGTGGTGGGTGGGGGGCCTGCTGGTTGGACCGGTAGGTGGCAGCTGGTTTGACGCAGGTAGAGGGGACCTCAGCGGGCAATCTTCCAGCTGGTCGGGCTGGGTGGCCATTTACTCAGAGAAGGTAAAAAGAGAGGGTTAGTTCTGAGAGGAATTTTATGGAGAGCAGAGAATGTTGGGCAGTATCAGATTGTGTCTGACGACTCTGGCAGGTCTGATTATAACAGCTTAATTAAAAGGAGAGAACCAGAAGGTAACAGACACGGGAGCACCCTGAAAACGCATGCATCTATCTGCTCCATCGTCAACAAACCTGAGTGATCGCGTGTAAGCAGCGAGACGACAGCTCCAGCATCTCAGTGTACTACAATTCCCTGGGTCCGCGAACCCCTGGACCTGCAACCTTTATCTAAGAAACATTAATTACCAAAAGCTAAACTAAACATATTTTTCAGCTTAGATTTAAAGATTGAGACTGTGTCTGAGTCCCGAACATTATCTGGAAGGTTATTCCAGAGTTGGGGTGCTTTATAAGAAAAGGCTCTTCCCCGTGCTGAGGTTTGCTGAATTTTGGGAACGAGTAAGAGTCCAGCACCCTAAGATCTAAGTAGAGATCTAAAGTGATGGTTCGTAATATGTAATAAAATCCCGCAGGTACTCAGGAGCGAGGCCATGTAGGGCTTTATATGTTAATGAAAGAATTTTGTATTCAATGAAGTAAAGTGCTGATAGAACTGGACTGATATGGAACTCCATATCTTACTTCTGTGTAATTTGAAAATAAATCTTTTATCTTTAAGAAAAACTGATAGCGTCCTGTTAGATTTGAACCATGATAGGGCTGTTCCTGTGATTCCAACCATTTTCCCTAATCTTTCTAGTAATATAGTATGATCTATTGTATCAAAGGCTGCACTAAGGTCTAGTGGGGCTAATAAAGATACATGACCTTGATCAGAGGCAAGAAGATAATTTGTAATCTTCACTAGGGCTGTCTCTGTGCTGTGATTGGGTCTAAATCCAGATTGGAATTTCTCATACATGTCATTCTTACTCAGGTATAAGCAGAGTTGTTGGGCCACAGCTTTTTCTAATATCTTAGATACAAATGTTAAGTTGGAGATGGGTCTGTAATTAGACAATACACTGGGGTCAAGATTTAGTTTCTTGATTAAAGGTTTTATGACTGCTATTTTAATCAGAATCAGAATCTCTTTATTTCACCAAGTATGTTACCCATACAAGGAATTTGTCTTGGTGAGAGCAACACGCATGACAAGTAACAAAGAAACACAGAACACAGTCTTAAACTAAAGGAAAATGACACTAAACAATAAATAGGGTAGGGGATAAATTAAAAAAAGTAGAAAGTACTAAAGGTAATAAAGGTAATAAAGAGCTGAAAAATATATTTACAGAAAAGAAAAGGACATCTGTACAGGTGTGCAAATAGTCATAGTGCAAAATAGGCAGAGTGCAAATAACTGTTCAGTCCGGTTTGGTACAGTTCAGTTGTAAGTTTAGAGGTTTACAGTGGGAGGTGACCACTGTGATTGAGGAGCGCTACAGCTCTGGGGAAGAAGCTGTTAGCATGACGTGTTGTGCTGGTTTTGATGGACCGCAGTCTTCTACCCGAGGGGAGTGTCTGGAAGAGGAGGTGTCCAGGATGTGAGGGGTCAGATGTAATCTTGCCAGCCCGCTTCCTCATCCTGCTGGAGTAGATCTGCTGAAGTGATGGCAGGTTACATCCTATGATCCTCTCTGCTTTCCTGATGATGCGCTGGAGTTTGGTTCTTTCTTGTGAGGTGGAGGAACCAAACCAAACCAAAAGGGTTTGGGGTACATGTCCAAGGCTTTACAATTGTTAAAAGAGATCTGTAATATAATTGGGAGTATTTCTTTTAGCAATTTAGAGGGAATTGGGTCAAGTGGACAGGTTGTACAATTTGCTGAGGAAATAATTTTTTCTAGTTCTGGCTGTGGAAGGGGGTAGAAGGCTTCCAGCCTTTGTTCTACAACTAAGTTATGTTCAAAAACAGCTTCACCAGGTAACGGCCATGTTTGATTTAATAAGCAGGGTTGGATTTGTTGTCTAATATTTTCTATTTTATCATTAAAATAGTTTATAAAAACATGACTGGTTAAATATGTTGGAATCTGGGGTTGAGTTTCTGCCTGGCTTTTAGTAAGTTTAGATATCTCACAAAAAAAACCTCTGGGATTGTTTTTGTTTTTCTCGATCAGCAAGGCCAAATACGCTAAGCGAGCTTTAATGAGTGCCTTTCTATATTGACTAAGGCCGTCCTTCCACGCAGAGTAGAACACCTCTATTTCACCTCTAGAAACTAGAGCGCCATTTACGCTCTAGTTTCCACACTGTTTGTTTTAAGATACGAGTATGATCACTGTATCATGGTACAAGCCTTTTTTGCCTTGTCATTTTACTTTTAAATGGTGCTTGTCTAAGGTTGATCGGAGGGTATTTTCTAGATCGTTTGTTAATTTAACTAGCTCCGTTTGGTCTGACGGAGTGTAAGCTAAGGTCGATAGGGGTGAGAGGTTTTTAGTAAACTGTACAGCGGTCATTGCGGTTATTGTGGGCTTTAGACAGTGTTGGGGGGGACAAATTAACATTTTGCCTTAGATGTAGCTCAAAGGAGATTAGATAATGGTCTGATATTACTGAGCTTTGAGGTATAATATTTAGATGATCGATGCTAACACCCAGGGTCAGGACTAAATCTAGGGTATGGTTACTGTAATGTGTGGGTCCAGTTACGTTTTGTGTGATGCCGACAGAATCTAAAATTGATACAAACGCCTTTGTTAATGGATCGTCTGTTTTTTTCAAAATGAATATTAAAGTCTCCTACTATTATAACTTTGTTGCTGCACACTGCCAAGTCTGCAGCAAAATCACTACATTCTTTAAAAAAATCAGAATAGGGCCCTGGAGGCCTATAGATATTAATTAGTGTGAATGCATTTTTTTTCTGTGGCTGGATTAGATATATTAATGTAGAGAATCTCAAAAGAAGTGAAGGTGTTAGTGTTTTTGAATAATATCTAGTGTATTCTGGTAGATTATGCATACTCCACCCCCTCTGCCTGATAATCTAGGGCTATGTACATATTTATAACCTGCGGGGGTGGCTTCATTTAGTGCTGTATATTGATCAGGTCTAATCCAGGTTTCAGTGAGGGAGAAAATGTCGCATATAATTTCATTTACGATCACTGCTTTCAAGGTTACTGATCTAATATTAAGTAGGCCGAGCTTTAAGTCTGTTGTTATCGTTTGATTGCAAGAATTTAACACTGATTAAATTATTAAAACGAGCTGATTTAGATATTCTATGTTTAGGTTTAATTCGGGGCACAGACACAGTCTCAATACAGTGAAACCTGGGTGACGCCTCAAAGCAGCTCGCAGACTGTCGGTTTAGCCTGTCTGTCTGCAGCCTGGTCCCGGCTCTGGATTGTCAGCAGTCTTTTACACTCCTCTGCCGACTAACTAGCAGACTATGGGCTATGCTACACGAAAGTAGGGCAGCACCCTCCCGCGTGGGGTGGACGCCATCCCTACCTAAAAAACAGGCTTGCCTTCAAACTTTAACCAGTTATCTATGAAGCCCACATGATTTTCCGAACATCACTTGGACATCCTGCGGTTCAGCGCTGTGAGTCGGCTGTAGGACTCAGGGCCGCGCCTCATTGGGATGGGACCAGAGCAAATTATGGGATCGGACATTTATGGGCCAGTTTAACCACCTCTATAATATTATCCTTCGTAACTTCTGACTGCCGCAGACGAATATCATTGGCCCCTACATGAATAACTATCCTTGAATATCTTCTGTTTGCTAACCGCTTAAGGTTGCTGCTAATGTCCAGCGCTTTGGCTCCCTCGGCGGGTGTTTCGCTGAGCGGGGTAAATGTCCACATTCCACTCATTAAGGTTGCAGTGAAATATGAATTGCTGCTCCCGCCTTGCAATCCCTCCAACCTTAAGGTTAAGGTAATTTCTTTAGCACATCACTTCATGGAAAGAACCCTTTATCATTTTCCTTAAATGTGAAGGTAGGATTTTGATTACCAGCACGACCTGGGATTCTCCTTTAGCTCTCAACTAAGCCGATGTAATAGTAGCTCTTGCTTTTGGTAGCAAATTTTGCTACTACAAAATCACCAACTGACAAATCTGAGATGTCTGGTTTATTCTCAAACCTGTAACCTGTAACCGTAATCTTTCTCTTTTTGTACCTGCAAGGGTTGCCCTGTCATTTTTTCTGTCCTTTGCCACAGATTTTTCACCAATCACATCAAAAGCTTCACTCTCCATCTCATCAAGGGGTGTTGAGCCACACTCTCTCTTCCTTTTGTAGTTTCTTGGCATGTGGTTTCTTGGTCTCGTGCCGCCGCGCGCAGGAGTTCATGAGACTTCAAGTCTTTCAGTCACGGTCATGTCATGTTGCTTTACGGACTCTTATAATGAAGAGAACTCTTATGTTGAATTTTACGTTAATGTTATGTTCAGTATTCACGGTTGTGTTAATGTGTTTGTGTTCACTCTTGGATAATACGTTCCACCTGTGGCTGATGTATTTAAGGAGGGCTAGCGCCATGTTACCCTCCTCCAACTCCGGTTGACTCGGTGTTGGATCTTGTGTGCCATTGCTCAGACTGGATCCGTTGGGCTCGTCGACGGCCTTTGGGAATAGAGGCTAACCTCCTTAGCCTAGGGAATCCTGTGTACCTGCCCAACCGTTCTGACTCTCTTATCTAAGGACGGAATGTACCGTAAGGATCTGTAGGGGCTGGTTCATGTGAGTGAGCTTAACTCGTTTGGGTTCGGTAGTTGTTTCCTCAGCTCTCGAGTCAAGTAAGTTCATAAGCCCCTGACTAGCGCGGTCTTTTGTGTTTCACCAGGCACGGCCTGTAGGTTTTGGTTAGCGTTATCGTTATGGCTCATCCCTGACACGCTAGCCTAGCCCTCGTCTCGTCAGCCCCAGGTGTGCTCCTTTGCTTTGCCCAGATTACGTTGTCACGTTTGTGTTTCTATGCTACATTCCTCCCTTTAACGTTTTGCTGCTTTATCTTGTGTTCTGCCCCGTTTATTATTTAATAAACTCTCTCGCTTTGATCCATTCCCTGCGAGTGTTCACTCTCATTGTTGTCAGTCCCAGCGGATCATGACCGCATGATAGCTTTTCTGATGTATTTGGAGTACCTGTAGCTACACTGTCTCCTAAAAAACTCAAGAAAAGTAAATAAACATATTATTCCATTGATGCCCTTTATCATATTACACTGAAATACCAGTTTGTATGTCAGACATGTAACCTAACTTCTGGCCTTATGGTGAAGTTAGTTAGACCACTGACTTAATTTACCCCGCAACATTTGACTCACTTTGCCCCATAGCCACCATTTTAGAAAAAAGTTAAATAGCTTACCAATTTAGGCTAACATTTAGCTAAATTATTTGCATGTTTTTATATGTTGGAAAACCAGCAACATGCATAAATATTTATAAACCTGGATAAATTTGCTTTGATGTTGCTGCCATTTTATGTAATATGCTGAAATTTTACTTTGAGTTACTTTGTTTTTAAAGTAAATTGGTGCTTACCAACCTTCCCATATGCTTCTCCTTTTTACAATCTGTCAGAAATTATGGGTTGTTCCAAAATATATGATCTAATGACAATAAAAGTGCATGATTTACAAGATACAGGATGAGGGTCAATTTACCCAATTGAGTCATGCTTCTGAGCCCCCCACAGCACCTTGTTTCTTCTGACAACAAATTATCTCTCTCTCTCTCTCTCTCTCTCTCTCTCTGTGTGTGTGTGTGTGTGTGTGTGTGTGTGTGTGTGTGTGTGTGTGTGTGTATATATATATATATATATATATATATATATATATATATATATATATATATATATATATATATATATATATATATATATATATATATATATATATACACACACACACTGGAGATCAAAATTAGAGAGCAATTTATGAACACTTGATTTATTTTCAGTAAAATCTCATTTGAATCTTCATTTGAAGGATTTTTTGTTAGGGGTTTACCATGCCACTTGAACAGCGTTTAACAAATTACCAAAGTACTTTAACAAAAATCTTTGTTTTGCAAAAAACACAATGATCAAAATTTGTGCTTTGAATGACTTCAGCACATGCGGCCACAGGACATCACTAGTCTCTCACAGTGCTCTGGTGTGATTTTGGTCCACTCTTCTTGCAGTTTCTTCCTCAGTTCGGTGACTGTAGTGGGTTTCTTGGCCATAACTTTATCACCAAGGATTTTCCAGAGGTTTTCTATTGGGTTTAGATCAGGACTTGGAGCTGGCCATTTCGTTGTTTCAGTGTTTTCACATTGAAACAATGAAATGGCCAGCTCCGAGTCCTGATCTAAACCCAATAGAAAACCTCTGGAAAGTCCTAAGTACAGCCCTACTCAAAACAATTTTTTTAATGGCTGAAAACCGCAGATATAATAACTAAGTATTTATGGAGCTCAATAGAAATTGGTCAACAAACACTATTAGCTGGATGCACATGTGTAGCTTTTGAGTACATTTATAGCAAGAGTAAACTATTACATTTTCTCATACATACTCATTGTAGCATTTTAAAACAAGTGATATGTCCAAAAACAATGTATTACACTTTGCTCTGCAGCATAGCTTTATTTCATATGAAATAGGCCTTCCTTATGCACAAAAGATTCAGCTACCTCAGTATGATGGTTGTCTCTGGCTGAGCAAGATATTTAAGGTAATATAGAGGAATGACTTTAGATTTAACAAGCATTAAAACCTGTTAATGTAGTCAATGCAAAAGTGCGAAGATTTTTTTTTTTTTTTTTTTTTTTTGCAGGTTAAAGCAGCATTTTGTGAGAATAGATATTTCTTGCTCAATGGGCTCCCCTACAGTCAGGAAGTGGAATTTGTGCTTTAAAACTCCCCTTAAGGAGGGCATGCTTACATGCATTTCTCAATCTTTGAGATATTCAAAGCCACCACTGAAAGCGAAAAAAGCATGTGGGACATCGCCATAGAGGTTATATTACTGTATTTTAGATGAGCAAGCAGCAACAACTAGCAGCACAGTTCAAACAGCTGACCTGCACTGGTTAACTTCTAAAATCACGTTGTACTTACAAGCAAAATCATATGTAGAAATGTCTGTAGAGAACTTGAAGGCAGCAACATTTGTGCTCCCATCACTCAGAAATATCATACCACACTGGTTAGTTTCTATAAACACTGCAGAGATTTTTTTAAAGCCTTTATCTTATTAAGAGTATGTGGCCTGTGATTATATGCAAAATAGGTCAGAGTGCACTATAGAGCCTTCCGATTGCTGATCTAACTCAGATTAGACAAATATCCTCAGTATTGTCAATATGAATATATTGAATTTGGTCCAGATTACACAAAGAATCTCAGAATTTCAGTCAAATCACAGAGAAAAGCATGTACCTGCACTTATGATAATTATTTACCTCCAGGGTCTACAGATTATTTCACACAACTGGCCAGTAAAGAAAAAAATATGTATTTTGTTTAATATACATGTAATTGCAAAGTTACAAGGGCTAGTGCACTGCATAAAACTCAACGTTTCAAATGGCCATTAGATATTTTTGATTTTCTTGTATAGCACCCACTAGTGGCCATAACGTCACTGGTTAATAGAAATATATATGTATCTCTCTCATTCAGTTTCATCCAGATTGGTGAATGTTTAGCCATTGAAAAGCATGTATTAAGTTATTGGATGGCCAATTGCCGAAGATATAGGGTATACAATGCCAGCTTCATTGGATGTTTAGTCTCTGAAAAAATACAAAAATATATATATATTAAAAAAACAAATAATTGTCTCTGAAATATATATAATTTACACATTTCAGACTAATGCAAGTAATTTGATATCACGTGAGGATTGGTCAAAAATTCTAAGACTAGTTACGGATCAAACCTTTTAATGCTGCACTATAGCACAACCATCAGGTAAATGAAAGTCACTTTTGGGGTAAGTCATTTCACGTTTGGGGTTTCTGAGCAGACCTTATAAAGTCCATCTATACAAATATAGCTACCAACTCACCCTGTACAAAAGTTACACAGCAATAAGAACACAGACCTGCATTAATGAATGATTGCAATTTCCTTATTGAAAGTCATTTAGAGAAGTGTTGTGCTTTGAACCTGCAAATTTTTCCATGTATAATTTCACTAGTAAAAGTGACACATTTGTAGGCTACTATTACACCTTACTTTATGTACTTCTCAAAAGTGCATTTAAAAAGCTTAAAACTACCATTAAACAGTATCAGCCATCAGTCAGTCTTTGTAATTTAATAAAATATCTATTAAGCCATTCAGTACTGTGTTCTAGCACCAATCACCACTGTGAAATGTATAAAAAAAATGTAACTAAATTCCCTTGTAGCTTCCTTTTTGGACACAATTGCATGTGCTTTATCAGTGTGACCCAACTTCTTACATCCTTAAATAAGAGCAAAAGCATAACCAAAACACACCACCACACATGTTAAATGTTTACATTTTATTTGGCAAATAGGGAAGGAAAAGGTAGAATTGAAAATAGTTTAAATGCGGTGTAAAACACAAAACAAACAAACAAAAAAAAAACAAACCACACAGTTACCTGAACTCTGTACAGTAAAATCACACAAACAAGTACTATCAAGACGATCTAAATTCCTTAGTGCTTTATCCAGGTGTTAAGCTGCCAAGTGCTAAGCCAAATTTAAATGAACAAACCATCATGTCCAAAGAGTTCACATTACACAGCCTAGAAACTCCTTGGAAATGTACTACGAACTGTTCAGAGAAATATCACTGTTTTAGGACAAGCAAGCCAAAAACAATTTTGGACAATTAAGAAAAAAGCCTTTATTAATCCAAACGTTTGCCTGTACATAGGCTTGATGTATTTTAGAATCCATGCAGAAAGAAAACCTGATATATAAACATGGGAATTTGAGAAATGCCCTGCTCAGGAAAAAGGCAACCATCAACAAAACTGCTTAATTATGTGCAGTGGTAACAGTGAACATAAGTGACTTCAACCTTTGCTAATTTTTAGATTTTAATAATTTAACAAGCGATTCATTGCAGTAAGCAGCAGTCACTTCTGTCCAAGTTTTACAGCATTCCTCTTGAGTTCTGAGCAAATCTCAAGTGACCTCTCAAACAAAAATGCACAGCAAATTGTAGGGTGGAATTATTTTAGAATTAGTATACTGTGCACACCTCTGGCACATGCCCAATATGAAGAGGAAAAGGAAACAATATGAAAAAGGACTTTAAAAGTGTACCCAAGGTATGAGCCGGGAAAAGATTTATACCTGTCCACAATCTATGATTTTTATAACTTTACTTGGTTTACCACTTTTAGAACCTAGCTCACCCATCTGCTTCACAACATCCATGCCTTCTCTGACAAAACCAAAAGCAACATGCTTGAAGTCTAAGTGCTCTGCTTTTTTGAGGGTGATGAAAAACTGGGAGTTGTTTGTGTCTCTGCCGCGATTGGCCATGGACAGTAGGCCTGGTCCAGTGTGCCTTACATCAAAGTTCTCGTCCTCAAACTTGCCCCCATAGATGGACTTTCCACCAGTGCCGTCCTGGTTGGTAATGTCTCCACCCTAAGACACGAAGACAAGAACATCCATCACAAACAAAAAGGTTTTACCCTTGGTTTAGTGTGTCGGTATCATAAGATATGATGTGTACCTGGTGTGGATGTTAATGTATACAAACAGCAAACTCAGTCTCAGTAGTATTTACAAAATACAATTATTTTGAATATGTATTTCTTGCTATATAAACTGTGAAGTCACATGTGCTAAGGTTACTTAGTACATTTCCAGGAATGTAATGCTGAAAAAAATAGGAGGGAAAAGAAAATTAAACTTACCTGACACATGAAGTCAGGGATTATTCTGTGAAAAACTGATTCACTGTAACCAAAGCCTTTCTCTCCAGTGCATAAAGCTCTGAAGTTTTCTGCAGTTTTAGGAACAATGTGAGAGAAAAGTTCAATAGTGATCTTGCCAAGAACATCACCATCAGCAGCAACAGTGAAAAAGACCAAGGGGTTGTTTGGTCTAGAAAGTTCTGTAATTCTGGAAGACTGTGAGACATCTGCTTGACTCATGCGAACTTGACATTCTATGAAGGCTTTCTTGAAGGACTCAGCAAGTTCTGGGCTTTTGAATTTGGCAGCAAGCTGTTCCACCTTTGCATCCCCTTCTGTTTGGCAGAAAAAAAAAAATCAAAATAGAATTTAAAGCCCAAATTTAAAAGGTATATTGACAGTAAATCATGAAGGATAATGCTTCATTGTTGAAAGAAACAAACAAGACTTCTAGAAATCCATTTGTTTTAGTGTATAAATCCTCACCAGTGGGTCGCTGGCTAAATGCAGGTACTGCAAGTGATATGGGCTATGCAACCAAATATTATGGTGTTAATTATGTTACAACTACTTGCTATACTTTCTTACCTAAAATGGGTTATAGAAGTTCGAAGTGGTTAGGTACATGTAGATGTGAGTATCAAAACAAAACTGAAATCTCATTCCTCTTTTGATCTCAAACTCAGTTCTGCATATAACAAATAAAACTGTCTTTTTTGGACTACATGTCAGCAACATTACAGACCGGCTCCATTTAGTGACTTAAATTTCAGACACCAAACTACTTTAGTCAAATCTCCTTTGGTTAACCATGCAAACGGGTGGACCCTGCTATGTGTCTAAATATGAATGTAAAGTATACTGCATTATCTACCAACATTGTTGAAATATGCAAAATGTTTCTATATTATGAATACAAATACATGTTTCATGTTACTTTTTTTTTTTTTTAATGGTCTACCTGCATAATCGTTAGCTGTCCAAACAAGTGCATTGGCAGAGGTGTTCATCGGTTTCAGTTCCATGGCCACTGCAATTGTGTGGTTGGCACACACCTTCAAGACCTGCTCACGCCTCATAAGCACACGGTAGCACTTTTTAACTGGATGGAAGAGGATCTTCAAGTCACCAACACCACGCTCTTTCCACTGGTTCAAATCACGGTCCCATCTGTAAAGCTTTGTCCTCTCTTTAAAAAAAATTTCTTCATCTTCTTCACCAGACTTCACTTCAACCTGGGGAGAGTGTAAATACAGTGACTTCCAGAGCAATGACGCTAATGGCATCAATGGTGTAATAAGAATGAATTCCGCTTTGCGAACGCCCAGGTGCCGCCTTAGGACGCACTCAATCCAATTATTACATATTTTATCACATGAGCAACTCACTGTTTGGTTATGGGATGTAACCTCTGGAAAGAGGCCTACTCCTCTGGATAGGCTACAAGGGTGTTTGTACTATGAAAGACATTGTAAAGTGGTGCAGGTGCACTGCAAAACCATGCTAATTTGGTCTACATATCCGAATATAAGGATATAACTTGTTCACCTTATATTAAAGTCATGCTGGTCACAATGTATTGGCAATATGTTAAAACGGGTCTACACAGCAGTTTTAGTTCACGGGTTATGTAATACTGTAAACTAACATTTATATAATCAATTGTATAACTTGTTTTTCATAAGGGTGCTGTTATTAATCACTGGAATTAAGAGTCAAAGGAAGACTGTGCCTGGTGGCTTAGTTCTTAGTTTTGTTAAAGATATAAAAGACAGGTTTCCCCCTTTTCTGAAGAGTCAGCTGAATGGAACTGCAGATCCAGCTCGGTGGTTTACGGAGACGTCTGTCACCTACCAGGACCGACAGGTTCTCCCGATCCAGTGAGTGGTGAGTAACGGCAAGTCATTGTGAAACTGAAAGCGTTCTGCCAAGTATGCTTTCGGTTTGTTTGTTTG
The DNA here is from genome assembly GCF_030463535.1 of Salminus brasiliensis. Classification (NCBI taxonomy): domain Eukaryota; kingdom Metazoa; phylum Chordata; class Actinopteri; order Characiformes; family Bryconidae; genus Salminus; species Salminus brasiliensis. Next base: position 35,061,719 of record NC_132885.1, on the reverse strand, counting down.
TGTTGATTATGAAATAAAGGGACGTTTTTATACGGAACCTCTGGTGTGGAGTTATTTGACGATCCTCCCTTTGATTCTAAATTTCACAAAACAAATGGTAACCAAATACCTTTGGTAGGAAAACAATAGGTTCAAAATGGATGTCTGCATTGTTGGAAGCCTCATCATCACTTCCCTCCTCATCACTGTTGTCGTTTTGGGGTGCTTTAGCACTGCCGAAGACTGCAGCCCCAGCATTTGCCCAAGAAAAGTTTGAATCTACAGGAGGGAGGAGAAAAAAAAAAAAAAAACCTGCATTGCTCATAACAATGGTCAGTGCATGCCAAGAACTAACAAAGCACATTTACTTTAAGCAGTTGCTTTAAATAAGCATGTCTATGAAAACCACATAACTAATAAATGCCAACCTTGTTTTCCAAAAGCAAATTCACTTGAATTCTTTGCCAGGTCTGCAAACGAAAATCCACTTACAGAGCTAAAAGTAAAACCAGGGGTGGTATCTGTGTGTTGGGGGTGGGGGCAAAGATTAGCCATTAATTGCTATTCAGCACCACCAATAGAAAACAATTACAGTTGATCACTATCATGTTGACAATTATGCACAGTATGACTGGTCAATATGTAACATTTTTACATAAATCAAACATTATATGCTTTTACCTTTGGTGATATTTGAGACATTTAGTGTTTCAGCTACATGGATCTTTGTAGAGAGGTCAATGGGGCAGCCATTATCTGCTGTGGCAGTATTGTCTGGGGAAGCCTTGGTGGTTTCTTTGCTGATCTTTATGCTGTTTATTTGACCCTGAAACACAAACATTGCTTACTGAGCTTTCTTTGCTGATCTTTATGCTGTTTATTTGACCCTGAAACACAAACATTGCTTACTGAGCTTTCTGGTTGTTTACTGCCAGGTGGCCTGACAGTTACATAACAGTTATTATAATTAGGTGTAATTGAGTGTAACTAAGCACTTCAAAATAAGAATATTCATTTAAAATCAATTTATTTATTTATATATATATATATATATATATATATATATATATATATATATATATATATATATATATATATATATATATATACATACATACATACATACATACACACACATATACACATACACACACACATACATACATACATACATACATACACACACCTCAAAAAAATAAAGGGAACACTTGAACACAATAGAACTCCAAATAAATCAAACTGTCCAAGAAGCAACGCTGATTGACAATCAATTTCACATGCTGTTGTGCAAATGAAATAGACAACAGCTGGAAATTATTGGCAATTAGCAAGACACTCAAAGGAGTGGTTCTGCAGGTGGGGACCACAGACCACTTCTCAGTACCTATGCTTTCTGGCTGATGTTTTGATTACTTTTGAATGCTGCTTGTGCTTTCACACTTGTGGTAGCATGAGACGGACTCTACAAACCACACATGACTCAGGTAGTGCAGCTCATCCAGGATGGCACATCAATGCGAGCTGTGGCAAGAAAGTTAGCTGTGTGTCAGGACACCAGGAGATGTGGAGGAGGCTGTAGGAGGGCAACAACCCAGCAGCAGAACGGCTACCTCCGCCTTTGTGCGAGGACGAACAGGAGGAGCACTGCCAGAGCCCTACAAAATAACCTCCAGCAGGCCACAAATGTGCATGTGTCTGCGCAAATGGTTAGAAACCAACTCCACAAGGATGGTATGAGGGCCCGACGTCCACAATGGGGTTGTACTCGCAGCCCAACACCTTGCAGGACGCTTCGCATTTGGCAGAGAACACAGGGATTGGCAAATTCGCTACTGGCGCCCTGTGCTCTTTACAGATGAAAGCAGGTTCACACTGAGCACATGTCACAGACGTGACAGAGTCTGGAGACGCCGTGGAGAGCGATCTGCTGCCTGCAACATCCTTCAGCATGACCGGTTTGGCAGTGGGTCAGTAATGGTGTGGGGTGGCATTTCTTTGGAGGGCCGCAAAGCCCTCCATGTGCTCGCCAGAGGTAACCTGACTGCCATTAGGTACAGAGATGAGATCCTCAGACCCCTTGTGAGATCATATGCTGGTGCGGTTGGCCCTGGGTTCCTCCTAATGCAGGACAATAATAGACCTCATGTGGCTGAAGTGTGTCAGCAGTTCCTGGCCGGCCCGTTCCCCGGACCTGAATCAGATTGAGCACATCTGGGACAACATGTCTCGCTCCATCCACCAACGTCACGTTGCGCCACAGACTGTCCAGGAGTTGGCGAATGCTTTACTGGGAGGTCTGGAAGGAGATCCTCATCAGGAGCATGCCCAGGCGTTGTAGGGAGGTCATATAGGCACGTGGAGGCACGTGGAGGCACGTGGAGGCACCCCACACACACACACACACACTTTGACTTGTTTTAAGGACATTACATCATAGTTGGATCTGCTTGTAGTGCGGTTTTCCACTTTACTTTTGTGTGTGACTCCAAATCCAGGCCTCCATTGATTAATACATTTGATTTCCTTTGATTTGTGTGTGATTTTGTTGTGTGTGTGTGTATATATATATATATATATATATATATATATATATATATATATATATATATATATATATATATATATATATAGTATTGTTAAAAGAAGAATAAAATGCCACCATCAAATTAATCTGGGATTCAATAATTTCTCAGCAGTACCAGAAAATTATTACCATGGATTACTGAATCAATGCAGTGTGGCATAGAGGCAAAAGAGCCCGTGTGTGTGTGTGTGTGTGTGTCCATTCACCTGAGCTTGTTGTACCTTCCGAAGCTCTGTTCCAAAGTCCTCTGGCCTGTCAGGCTCAGTATCTGTATCACTACCTGCACCACAGAAGAAGGTGGGAGGGAGCTGAAGGCTCTTGGCTTTTCTCTCCTCTTCCACTGTTGGTTTCTTCTCCCAGACAAGTACACAGTCAGGGTCCTTTGCATATCCACTAGCCTGAGCTGTGCAACAGTTATTTTTTTTTTTTTAATTGAATTGAAAATAAATACATAAAATAAGATTACACTAAGCATTCATGAACAATTAGGGTTAGGGATGAAATTGGGATGATGCAGCTGGCGTTTTCATACGGCAATTTAATAAACCAACAAAAAAAGCTACAGTACACTTATGTTGCATGGATTCACACTGAAATAATTCAACTTACCGTGGAAATGTGTAGGCAAATCGCAATACAACTTTCCGTCCAGATTCCTTACTGCAGTTTCATAGTCTTCATCTGCATGAAGCACAATTAATTGTTTGATGAATTTGCATTGTAGGAAGTACAAATGTATTATATACACACAAACCATGACTCATGGTGGTAGTTATTAGAAAGCCAATAACCGTCACCAAGTGTGTTTTGCTAGTGACATTATCCCGATGTGGATGTTTAACATAACGTTGACAAAATGCAAAAGGGAATGTTAATTTGTCCTCAGAAGAAAGCAGCAGCAGCATTGCAAACTTACAGATAGGGTATCAGCAGTCAAAGTAATGTATTTTGAGAAAAATCAATTTACTAGAAAACTAGATTCTAAATTTCCATAATTGTCAGGCTTTCCAAAATATGTGGTAAGCCTGTAAGGATACAAGTGTTGGCAACCCAAATGTCATTACACATTGGGAAATATGCATTTTCTGTACTCAAGTACATGACTACATGAAGCAAATAGAAGTAGTAAGAACATAGCAATGGAAATTGTTAGCAAAATCTTACCATCAGTTCCATCACTCACATATCCTGGCTCACTTTTGTAAAGAAAGAATGCAGGGGGCAGCATTAACTTTCGGGCTAGTTCAGCTTGCTCTTTAGTTGGCTGTCGTTCAAACACAATTTCAATGTCGGAGTCACTCTGGTCTTCAACATCTCTTATATCTGGCTCACTCTGAGAAGGAACTGGGCAGGAGAAACAAATTAAACCTTGGGATTGATATAAACAAAGGCTACATAAGTAAATATTTAGGTTAGAATCATTCATTATTAGACAAGAATGTTCAAACCATTAATTTAAAAGTATCACTTTCCTTGACAATTACCATACTGAAGACATGTTTTTTATTCCTATGTGCAGTCAGTTACAGTGGGGCAAAAAAGTATTGTCAGCCACTGATTGTGCAAGTTCTCATTCTTAGAAAGATGAGAAAGGTCTGTAATTTATCATAGGTACACTTCAACTATATGAGACAAAAATGAGAAAAATAAATTCCAGGAAATCACCTTTTTTTTTTTTTTTTTTTTTTAAAGAATTTGTATTTGTAAATTATGGTGGAAAATAAGTCTTTGGTCAAGAACAAAAGTTCAACTCAATACTTTAACATAACCTTTGTTGGCAATAACAGGACAAACATTTCCTGTAAGTCTTCACCAGGTTTGGACACACTGTAGCTGGTATTTTGGCCAATTCCTCCATGCAAATCTCCTCTAGAGCAGTGATGTTTTGGGGCTGTCGCTGAGCAACACAGACGTTCAACTCCCTCCACAAATTTTCTATGGGTTCATGGGTTTCTATGGCTAGGCCACTCCAGGACCACGAAATGCTTTTTGCAGAGCCACTCTGTCGTTGCCCGAGCGGTGTGTTTGGGATCAACGTCATGCTGGAAGACCCAGCCACGTTCAATGCTTCAATGCTCTCACTGATTGAAGGAGGTTTTGGCTTAAAAATCTCACGATACATGGCCCTGTTCATTCATCCGCCCCAAAGCATAAGGTTCCCACCCTCATGCTTCACAGTAGGTATTGTGTTCTTGGAACTCAGCATTCTTCTTTTTTCTCCAAACATGACAAGTTGAGTTTTTACCAAAAAGTTCTATTTTGGTTTCATCTGACCACATGATAGTCTCCTAATATCTATATAATCCTCTTCTGGATCATCCATATGCTCTCTGGCAAACTTCAGACGGGCCTGGACATGCACTGGCTTAAGCAGGGGGACACGCCTGGCAGTGCAGGATTTGAGTCCCTCTCGCCATAGTGTTTTACTGATGATAGCTTTTGTTACTTTGGTCCCAGCTCTCTGCAGTTCATTCATCAGGTCCCTCCGTGTAGTTCTGGGATTTTTGTTCACCGTTCTCAATCATTTTGACCCCACAGGATGAGATCTTGCGTGGGGCCACAGATTGAGGGAGATTATCAATGGTCTTGTAGGTCTTCCATTTTCTTACAATTGCTCCCACAGTTGATTTATTCACACCAACCTGCTTGCCTATTGTAGATTCACTCTTCCCAGCATGGTGCAGGTCTACAATTTTTTTTTCCTGGTGTCCTTCGACAGCTCTTTGGTCTTGGCCATGGTTAAGTTTGGAGTCTGACTTTGAGGCTGTGGACAGGTGTCTTTTATACAGAAAACGAGGTCATACATGTGCCATTAATACAGGTAACAAGTGGAGGACAAGAGAGCTTCTTAAAAAAAGTTACAGGTCTGTGTAAAAAATCTTGCTTGTTTGTGGATGATCAAATACTTGTTTTCCACCATAACTTACAAATAGATTCTTTAAAAATTTCTTGTTTCTCATTTTGACTCTCATAGTTGAAGTGTACCTATGATAAATTACAGACCTTATCTTTCTAAGTAGGAGAACTTTGTAAAAAAGACAAACTAATAAATTAATGTTAACATTAACGCGAAGAAAAAGTATGACTCACAACTAAATTAAAAAGATACACTACATGTCCACATATTTGCAGACACTTCTTTTAATTAATGAATTCAGCTACTTTTTCACCTATTGCTGACACTAGGTCAGCTCGTCTTGTCCCTGTAGAAAAGTGTTGCCAATAGAATGACTCCCTGGAGCAGATAAACATGAATCCCTTAGCACCATGCCTAATGCCTGGGCAGAATAACCTTAATACCCTTTATTTTAAATAAAACAAGAATGAGCAAGTATTAATACTTTTGTCTGTATAGGGCACCTGTGTTGTAGGCTAATCTCAGCATGTTTGTAGTTATACTAACTACTAAGTATTTAACAGTTCACTTGTGCATCTCCATTGTTAGCATAAATTCAGTTTTCTGCAAGTACACGCATCATTTTGATTTTAGGATTCAAAATGTTTTGGAATCTCTGCATTTTCACTTACCATTTATATTGCACTAAAGGGCTAATCTAATATCTTGTAATGTCAAGCAAGTGTTACCATTTTTACATCTGCTGACGTGTTAAAACATACCACCTCTGATATTTCAACCAGACAAATATGCATGCAAAAATTGCTCATGCAACTAATCAGTTATTTGCCAAGTAGTCTTAAAACCCCCAAACAAGAAATGTTAAAGCTTAAATAAAAAAGCCAACTCTTAACTAGAATAAGGTAAACAGTGGGTCAAATACCAGTGCAGCAAGGCCCTTTCAAACTTATAAAAATGGTATATACAATTATTTAGTCCTTTGTACGACAGCAGGCATGTGATTGAAGTGGGCTGGAAGTTTACAAGTATTTCAATTATCTACAAAACAGGTTTAGATTGTCAATAATGAACCACACAATTTTAACAGACTGAAAAGAGGGTTTGCTAAGTGTATAGCAGTATTTTTATTTACAATAGTTAAATCATGTGGGGCCCGTTATAATAAGTCATTCTGCATGTAAAAGCAGTCACTGAGCTTTAAAATCAAAAGTTTATCAGCTTTAAGAATTACTACATAAAACACTGACCAGTTTAGGAGCAGATTACTTTATCTACAATCAATATCCAACAATTATAAATTGCTAATCTGTTAAAATAAATGTAATTCTTAGCTAGTCACAGTTTTAGACTTAAAAAGCATGCAGTTTTTTTTTTTTTTTTTTTGCACTAATAGATTGGTTCCTTGCACTATAAATATATGCCAGCATCTGGTGACAGCACAGGTTCCTACATGTCACAAATCAGACATGCAGTGACAAAATACCTTGAGTGTCAAATTGGGTGGCAGATGTGCATGTCCAAAAAGCCATAGGGTTATCTTTAAAAAGCCTAAAATCCAATCCTAAAAAACAATGGTTGGTTGGTGAGAAGTGCTACATGTGGACAGCTTACACCAAATTAATTTGCTTTACTAATGGGGGTACCTTGAGATATCTAATCAAATGGCCTCTTGCTTTTGCTACTAATACAATCAACACTCTAAATACAGTAAACAAGATTATGTTGTACACTGGCAAGGTCAGTGCAGTACAGCTGGTCGCTTCATGTGACTAGATTTTAGCCACATTTACACTTGGAAGTCACATGAGTCTCAGGTTAGTCAGATCAAAACCTACATTTGTGTGAGACGGAATATGCAAATTACAGCAATTACTGGTGTTTCAGTAGTACTATGAGTTTTGCTTGTGGAGTCGTGAACAGACGGATGCATTCACAGTGCTAGAACACGTGGCTTAAGTGCAAATTTTGGAGCAATCGAATGCGCTTTAAAAGCGTTTCCACGTGCATTACGCATAATGTGGCTTTGCGTTGACCAGATATAATCCTGAGAGACAGATGAAGTGACCAGGTGTACCTGGTTACCAAATGAAACTTGAAAATGAAAAGGGGGGGGATGGGGGGGGCACGTGTTCATAACAATAAAACAATAGTGATCTCATACAGTATGTTATCCAAAATATATGCATGGTCAAACCTAAGAGAAATTGTTTCCAGCGCCATACATTTCCCAACAGCAAAAATCCAAAATCAGTCTACAGCAAGCTATTTTAGGCTAATACACTAGGCAATGTCGATCGCAAATCATAAGCAAGGCAACAAACATTTCTATTGTAAGAAACCCTCTAGTCTGTCCTTTACCTCCGCTGCGTGTTAGAAAGACCCCATTCTGGGTGTCTATTTGTAAACAAACATTTTTCTATCATGTTTGGCATTTATAGAGAATAATTAAATTCAATAAAAAAAAAATCAATGCAAACCTAGTAAATTGGTCTTACCTCTTTCTGGCACTTTGAATGGACAAATTACTGATGTTGGACTGCTTCCATAGGTTTGAGAGTCAGAAGTGATGCTTGATGCCTTAGTCCCAGGCATTGCTGCAGGTTCCAGAGACATGTCTTTAGAGGACACTGGGCTTCCAAATATTTTCTGTACAGAATCCGAGCCAAAAACAAATTTTGGAGGGGACACCACCGTTTTAGACATGCTTTGTGGGCTGTGGGTTTCCGCATTTTTTCCACTAGGAGTATTACTACTACTTTCATAAGAGTGTTCAGTCCGTTCTCTGGTGGTCTCCTCAAGTACTGCAATGGCAGTTTTACCACAAATGGCCTCTTCTGAGGCCATAGCCTCTCTAGGAGACACAGATGGAAGGAAAACTCCCTTTTCCTGAGCATCTTTGGCTTTCTCAAATAAATCTTTGAAGGCATTTGCAGTTTCCTGTAATTTGAAGCGCACAGCTAACTGCTCAACTTTTCCTTCTCCTTCAGCAAAATCATAAGCACTCCAGATCCAAGACTTCTCAGTTCCTTTCATTGTATCAAGCTTCATCTCTGATGTTATCCAGTGGTTTGCACACAGTTTGAGGACCTGGTCCCGTCTCATCACAAGCCTTGTGCGTTTAGTATCATAATCTTGTAGAATTTTGAGGTCTCCGATCCCTCTCTCCTTCCACTGGCTAAGGTCTTTATCATAGCGATATAACTTTGCTCTGTGACTGAAAACTACCTGTTCATTTTCTTCTCCAGTTGAAATCTCAATAAGATCAGGCAAAGGCACAACTGGCTCAAAGTACTGGCCATCCCTCTCCTCTTCTTGAGTCATTTCTTGTTCATCATCTGTGCCAACAGACGTCCTGCTCTGGTTTAGCTTAGCTGGGGATTTTGAAGGACTAAGCACAGGCTGGAAACTGAAACTAAACCCAGCAGATGATTCTCCAAAACGGAACAAATGTTTTTGCAATGGGCTGCTTGCCATTGGAGAGGCATAAATGGAGTTGTCTGCACTTTCATCATGAACGTCTTTTTGTAAATCATAATTGTCCCATTCTAAGGTAGACCCAGCGCTCTCAGAGAGTGGCTTGATCATGACTTCAGAAGTGTTGTTCGTAACTGTAGAACAGTTTTCTTCTGCCTTGGCTTTATTCCCATCATAAGTCAAGAATGACTTTAGGTCCATAAGACCAGATTTCATTTCTTCAGCTTTCTGTATTAGATGTGCTGTTCTGCTGGAATTTGTAAGCTTGTGAGGGGTCTGCAAAGGAATGTCCAACAGGAATCGCTGACACTCCTCAAACTTCTGTTTGAACTCTTCTGCAAGTTCTGGGGTTTTAAATTTGGCAGCCAATTGTTCCAACTTGGCATCTCCATCTGAAAAATCATTAGCTAGCCACATCCAAGCTCGGTCTGATCCAGAAAGGGGCTTTAAGTTCATTGTGGTAGTGATCCAGTGATTAGCGCACACCTTCAAAACCTGCTCTCTTCTCATAAGAACTCTAAGTCGACCATTTGTACTATTTTTAAGAAGTTTAAGGTTCCCAACCCCCCGTTCTTTCCACTGCTGAGTTTCAGGATCAAATCTGAAGAGCTTAACACGGTTTGTGTAGAGACAATTCTCATTCTCTTCCCCTGTGACAAGTTCAACTTTCTCCGGCATTTTAACCACTGGTTCAAACTGAATATCATCATTCTCTTCAGTTTTATACATATCTTCCTCATCTTGATCAAAAATATCTGCCCTCTGGCCATGCGAAAACGAAGTAAAAAGCTGCGCACCAGCGCCTTCAAAGCCTCTGAAACTGGGATCATTTTTGCCAAACTGAAAGTCACCTTGTGAGGACTTTGCCAATTCTGCAAAACTAAAAGAATTAAACTTGCCTGCTAGAAGTGGATTGTCATCATTACTAGCTGCGTCCAGTGACTGAACAGAAGAGGATGGGCTTGCCTCATTTTCTCTTTCTTTGTGCTGTTCAGCAATATTTTTTAGAAAACTAGCAGCAGATGAACTCTGTACTTGATCAACTGACGACTTTGATTCTGGTTCCGTGAGACCAAACTTAAATCCACCGGAAGGTACTGGCATTGAAAAAGAGAAATTTGAAGTGCTCGATGTTTCAACCTGAGCTGCAGAAGGCTCAAATTTAAAAGCTGTTGGTGTGATTTCTTTCTTACTCTGACCAAACTGAAAAGTACTGCTTGCATTAAAGCTCGTTTTAAATACCGTTGGGGCAGGTTGGGTATGTTTATCACTCAAGCAAGGTGGTGTTGGGACAGTCAAAGAGCCCTTTGCATTTGCACTAGGTTGCTGGCATGATACACAGTGACTAGCTGTACCCTCATTTCTTACTAGACAACTGTCACAATCCCATTGTCCTTCCTTTTTACCAAACATGGCCAAACTACTTAGGGGTGCTTGATTTTTTTCACTGCTACATGGGGTCTGGCAAGAAATGCACTTTGTGGCTGAGGCTTCATTCCGAACTAAGCAGGCATCACAATCCCATTGACCCTCTTTTTTGGCAAAGCGATCAAGACCAAATGAAAAATTTGATGGAACACTTGAACTGCTTACCACTTGCACAGAGGAAGTTGGACTCTGCTCGGACAGAGAATTCTCTGAGTGACCAAGCTTTTTTTCATTCTGACTGGATGGTGAAGGTTTTTGTGTCCCAAATTTAAAAGAAAATGGTATCTGAGCCCCAAATCGCTTTAAAACTGTATCAGAGCTGGCATCCTTAGCAGTAGTTCCAAATGTAAAGGCTGCTGTAGAGAAAGTATCAGCAGGGGCATTTCCAAATCCCTCTGCTAGTTTATCTTCAGATTTTGTTGGGTCGCCAAGATTAGGACTATTACAAGCCACACATGTCTTTGATGACTGACTGTTCCTTACACAGCAGACATTGCAGTCCCATTCACCTTCCTTTTTGGCAAACTGACTTTTCAGATCCATTTTTTTGCCTGATACCTGCAAAGATGACTTGGAGTCATTTTCCTTCAGCTGATCTTTCATTTCCAGACATTCCTGCATGGCTCTCTGCGCTTCCACAAATTTTAGTTTGAATAAAGCAGCCTCATCTGCGGTTTTGAAGCGAATAGCCAGTTGTTCAGTCTTAGGCAGTTCATCAGCATAGTCCATAGCATACCACACCCAGGATTTATCAGATCCTGCATTTGGTTTTAAAACCATGTCTGCAGTGATATAATGATTTGCACAAATTTTCAGAACTTGCTCCCTCCTCATTAACACTCGAAATTTACCTGAGGTTTTGTGTTTCAGAATTTTGATGCTTCCAATTCCTCGCTCTTTCCATTCTTTTGTTTCAGCCTCAAAACGAAACAATTTTGCTCTATTACAGAACATCTCCTCTTCCTCCTCCTCGCCCGTTTTTACATCAACCTTGTCAGGTAGAGGCACAATGGGCTCAAAATGAGGACCATCCTCATCCTCTTCAACATGGGTGCTGCCATCACTTTCCATACATTTCTCATCATTTTCCTCAATGTTTTCTGTTCCAGACTCTGGTTTGGTCACATCTGCGAAGTTTAATGTTTGGTCAGGTTTTCCAAAGACAATGTTCTTGCCCTGGGAACAATCAGCAAATGAAAATCCTGAAGTGGTTTTACTACCAAATGTAAAGATCCCACTTTGGCTGGGTGGCTGGTCATGTGCCTGAAGCTTGTGAGCTGAATGTCCTTCAGCTCTGGGTGGGATGTCTGAAGTCAGAAGCCCCAAAAGGCTTTCATTGTTATTTTTCACATGTGTCGATGAAAATGTAAAGTCTCCATCATTTGATTTGAAATTTGAGTTGAACTTAAAAGCAGTTGGTGCTGGAGTTGTCTGTGCAGCCCCAGTAACAAAAGAGGGAACTTTAGAAGTTTCAACAGGAATCTGTGAGCTGAAGCTCACCTTTAAGTCTGACGATTTGCCATCACAGCTCTTATAAGACTGGGCAGGCATGACTGGGGGTTTTGTGAAGTATCCAGGTTCTGGCAAAGCTGGATTGGTAGAAGATTGAGAAACATTATGACTGCAGTATTCATCACCGTAAGGAGAGAGTAAGGTTGTGGCAGGTGACTCAAACCTAAGCGGGGTACCAAAGACCTGATCTTGTGGATATATGCATGCAGTTGGAAGAGGAGGGGTATGTGTTGGTTGCTGGTAGGCATACATATGTTGCTGTGGGAGACGATTCACTGCATAGACAGGTGCCTGTAAAAGAAAAATACTGTACTAAACCATCTTTCTTTTATAATTATTTTTTATCACACTTGGAACATTACTATAATTATAGAGATTTAGTTTGAAGCCATATGAATGCATTACATTCATACCTTTGTTGGGGTCACACTAGCCGCAGGGCGAAGAAGATACTGAGAGTTATATGCAGGAGACTGATTGTAGTAAACTGAAGGACCTGTGGTGGCAACTGAAAAACCAAGCAAAAGAAGAAAGTGTGTTCTTTCAATTCCAGTTAATCAACTTCACCATTGTCTAAACTTTAACAAGTCTGGTTTCAGTCAGCCAGACTGTGTGACAAGCAGAATGTTAAAGCTAATGCTAATTAGAGCTCTCTCCTGAGCAGTTTAATGTTTGCAACTTTTTCAGACTGACAGTTTAACATGAATGGCCAAGTGAACACTGAGAACAATGTTAAATCAATAACAGCGGTTTAAGGCAGGCAGTCAATGTATTGCTCATGTGCGTACAGTTCTTTAAAGAGTTTTTAAAACATACGCAAAACTATTTTGTAGAAGACAGACTTGCATCTAGGTGAGTGCGTATACTAAAAAACTTATTAGAAGTATTTAGAACTGACCAAGCCTTATCAGGCTTTTAGACTGACCAGTTAGCGGCACTCCATGGAATGTCTGTGATGCTGAAAACGGTTCCTGGAGGGTTTCTCCTGAGTAATTTCCAGTATACACTCTACTATATGGGGGTTCTGTTGCCTCTGATGTATTGTGCCTCAAGTCATGAACCTCATTCTGCAAAACAAGAATTCAAAGACATTAATTCAACTAAAACCAAGCCTAACAAAGTCTTAGTTTTTGACATTGTGGTAAAGTGTTCTTTTCACATTTCAAATATTTTACATTGCTGATTAAAAGCGGACCTTTAAAGCCTCAACTTGGTCACAGAGCATCTTCAAGAGTGACTTCTGATCCTCCACCCAATGAGGGGGTGTCTTGGGAGAAAACTGGAAAAAAGAAAACAAAACCATAAAGTATTACCTGAGTACATAAAAAACACTCTTACAGAAAAACAAAACTGTCATACCACTGGTCTTTTGGAAGGAGAGAGTACACTTGGCTTGGCAGGGGATGACATGGAAAATTTGTGAGAACTAGCCACAGCTGGATCTGAGAGCGATCTTGGGCTGGAGGTCATTGGAAGTCCATCAACTCTGTCTAAAGCCTCTCCACTCTCTCCAAGCTGATTATTGACCTCATTTAGTAAATCCACAATCTCCTCCATTGACACAGGCAGCTAAAACACAACACAAAAAAAAAACTTTAACTTGATTTGATCCTTGCTTAGCAACAAAAAAACTAGAAAAGGCATTTCAGCAACAGACCTTTTCCAGATCATCTGTACTGGCATGGTAGATCTTTGATAAGTATTTTTTGAACTGCCGAAGAAAGTTCATACACAGGTCTTGAGTTTCTTCAACACCATTTCCTGCCTCCTCAGAAAGTCTCTGATAAATCTTCAATTCATTCAAATCAAACAAAATGACAAATCAAATCAATGAGCAGACAGTAAATACAACTGACTAGGAGCATAGAACACTGGCAATTAAAAAAAAAAAAAAAAACATTTAGGGGAAAAAAAAAACTAAGCAAGAAATTCCAAGCATCAAATAATTAACTCAATTACCCGAGCAAGATGCCAGTTGGAGGAGATGCAGTCAAGTTTCTCAAGCTTCAAGATGGCCTGGTCAGTTTTGCCCTCAATGTCAAGTAGAGTGGCAAAAGCAATCATGGCCTCCTCTTCATACCCTTTGACTTCAGAAACCTAAAATAAACAGAAGGGTACAAACATTAGATTATCTAGTCAATTGGAATCAAGGTCAACACCTGATCTCAAATTCATTTGTTCGCATGTCACCATACCTGTATATCCTTACTGTTAAAATGCATGAACATTGGATCAAGGGGTTCAGCAATGCTGCGCCTCTTCTCAATTTTCTCCAACAAGGGAAGCACAACATTCCAGTAGTGGCAACTACGGCCAACATACTCTTTCTGGTCATAGTAAGAGTTCACGCCATCACCCTTTAATAAATCAATTGACAAATTATGCATTTAATATACAAATCCTAATATTTGAGGAATTTTCCAAACCACCCAAGGCTGGGTGACAATATGATGTGAAAACGTGTTTAATCCATAAATAAATGTACTGCTGCTGTAAATGATACTACAACGAGGACGTGGCAACAGTGATTTTAGAGCAGCCAAGAACAAAACAGGAAAGTTCATTATTATTACACTTTATTTAACAAAAGACAGAGAACCCAAGCCATTTTAGGATTAACTTCACCAACCGGTGGCATTTTATCATGGTAGGGTGCTTGTGTTTTCCATGTGAACAGGTACAGGTTAAAATGTCTGTTAGTGAAAAAAACTCAAGGATGTTACAACATTAGTGTTTGTAATGCAGGCTAACCACTTTTTGTTTATCTGTTTAACTCCACCACTCACCATATGTATTTAAAGTCTTTTAATCTTTATTATGTCTTAATGATAAAACTCTTTCACAATTTGAATGTTCAGTATTTATTACAAACAAAATTCTATTTGGGAACTACCCAGTGTCCGGTAAAAAAAAAAAATTACATTATAAATGGTGGGCAAATGTTTATGGAAGATTACAGTTACGTCATGTTGATGACGACGACAACCACCTGACAAACATTAATATTGCAACCGGGAAACAGTAGCACTTTTGTAGAATGACTCATACAGTAATAAATTACCGCTATGCTGAGGTGTCTGGACCAGTGAATGAGCAGTGCAGGCTGAAGGCCATGTTTCTCTCTTGCTCGCAGTGTGTTCAGGCCATGCTGGACAATCATTCGCAGTTTAGCAGACATATTGGGTCTGGAAAAGATAAATTAAAACAGACGTACTATAAAATGCAAAAGTTTCCAAAGTTAACCAAAAAAAAAAAAAAATAATAATAATCTTCATTTTGAAAATTGCTTTTCTTTTAATATATAAAATGGACTCACCCTGCTTTTTTATGAATGAGGCTGTAGACGGCATCCCACCACTCTCTCTGTCTGTCCGAGGACAAAAGCTTAATAAGTTGCAAGGGCAAGCATCTTGGCTCATGCAATTGGGAGTTAGCAGAAATTTTCGCAGTCTCTTGTAGTTGTGTGTAACTTGTGAACACCACACCACATAAAAAGACCTGAAATAAATAAATCATGTGTCAAGTGTTGAACACATACCGGCACATGGTGAGTGAACATCTGCTGTGTGACTTAACGAATACCCATACATTATAACAGTTTAAACAGTTTGACGGCATAGGTAATTTAAAATGATTCAACCCTCATTTGCTGGCAGGTCAAGGTCGAGGAGGGACCACTGCCTTGCACAAACAAGCAAAATGTTGAATTTGAAAAAAAAGCACCTGTTATACAGTGGGTGATTAGGTATTGAACACATTACCTATTTTCTAAGTAAACATATTTCTAAAGGTGCTACTAGCATGTTTCTTACCAGATGTCAGTAACAACCCTTCCAATCCACACACGCAAAGAAATCAAACCATAGATGTCCATAAATTATGTATTTTATCATGAGAAGTGACAGGGAAAACATATTGAACACATGGAGAGGTGCACTGGTGGTAAAACTAGTGAGTGAGTTCTTAAGACCTTTGTAACATTATCATTGCAAAACACTGATTGCACTGGTTACATTTAGGCTAGACAAGCCTAAATGATGAAATTCTGGAATAATATGGTCTGGTCAGATAAGATCAAAATTAAACTCTTTGGATGCCATAGTACACACCATGTTTGGAGGTCAAAAGGCACTGGATATCACAAACATACAAACATTGAAGTTTGAAGGTGGGAACATCATTGTGCTAGGCTGTTTTTCAGCATTCATATAATTGAAGGATGAATAGACAAATGTACTAAGACATTCTTGATGAAAATCTGCTGCCATCTACCAGGACGATCTTGAAGGCCTTTGTATAAAGTATTAAATACATTTCAGTAAGAATGTTCAATTGGATGGGTTGTTAGACATACAGTGAAGAATTGTATCAATACAAACTTTAGAAATACATTTAGAAAACACTTAGAAAATTGGTGACATTCAATACCTATTCAACACAAATACCTATATAGCTACTATAACCACTAGTCTGATTTCTTTATTGCAAACAGCTAAAAGTTTGTAAATTTGCTAATAAACCTAGTTTTCAACTGCACATTTGGCAAAAAGAGAATTTTGTGTATTAGCATGTTCTTTTTGCACCATGCTACCATGTTGAAGAAATACCAAAAACCATGGGAAATCTGAGAATCAGTGCCACTAAACCCAATTTATTTTTGAACCTATGACTTATCTTGGTGTTCGAACATTTAATTCCAAGTGTATATGAAGTTTCACAAACCCATAATTTCTACATGTCATGTTAAACAAAACTTTACCTCAATGTCAAGCAGACAAATTGACTCTGGGGTGTTGGTGTCTAGTTTAAAGGTCTCCAGAGTGAGGCGAGGAAAGAGCTGCTTAAGCCAGTCTTTCAGGGCTGGCTTCTCAGCCATCATTGACCACTGCAAGCCCAGCCAAGTTAAGTATTGCAAATCTCCATAGTGCAAGACAGAACCTGAGAACACAAGCAAAATTGTTCAATTACATGCAAGAGGGGGGGGGGCGCTCTACTGTTCTACACACTACTACTTCTCAGTTTACTTATACACAGAATCAGGATACATCACAGTTTTTATTGCACCAATAATTAAAGCCTCCCCTAATGGAAAAAAAAAAAACCCCACCAAGAATCATTTTTGGATCATTTCTATTGGTCAAAAAAAAAAAAGTGACAGCAACGATAACCAAAATTATGAAGCAGCTTTGATGCCAATTAAGAAAAGAATGCCAAAACATGCTTGTTTTTAACTTACCACTGTCCCACTTGGCAAGTTCGTGTAAATCTGGTGCCTGTGCAGAGATTCCACTGATGGCATCGCTTCCAATGAATGAAAAACTAGCAGAGCTTTGTGACCCAAACAGCATCTCCATCAGACTTTCCTGCCCACTCCTGTTCCCAAATACCTCCACCACCTCCTTTACTAAGTGTGCCATCTCCTGGTTCAGATTCAGCAACATATGGCCTGCTTGGCTTTGACGATAACAAGCTAATGACTCTAGAGGTTTCTGTGAGGCCTGGTCACCTTTCTCAGGCTTTATCTTTGGTCTGGGAACCTGGGAGAAAGAACCATTTAAAACAACCATTAAACAGTTACTATAAAATAATGAATGTTCCGGATATGTGGGCATTTCTATTCAAGTCTGGATAAAACATTTAACTTGCGACACTCCACAAATTAAGAGCCAGTGCAACCTAATAGGTCCTGTGGCACAGAAAACTATTTCGCCCTTTTTCTAAAAAGAATATGATGCCATGGGCATCTAAAGCGCAGGTTAATAAACTTCTTGCATTTGTGATTACACAAAAAGGCATTTATTTGCATCAGCCTTCTTGGTCAGTAGCAGTTTATTTTTGCAATTTCACAGAGAGGTTAGGCTGAATTTAGGGTTGAAAACGCAAATCAGATTTTACATACACAATATTAGGGAGCCCAGCAAACCTACTCATTCATGCAATACTCAATTGGTTCAACACAAAATCATGCAGGAAAGCCCAGTCATGTTGAACCTTTAGACAGATTATATTTCAGATCTGAGATTTACCCTTAAAAATCATTACTAAATAGCAAAAACACCCCACACAAAAAAAAAAAATCTGGCTTTCGGCTGCTCCAGCCAGGCTTGCCATTTGAATTGCTCAATCTCCTTTTTTGTGTGGAGTGTTTTTGCTTTTGCTTTTTAAGGTACAACCATAAAAAAAATAAATTACAATTAAAAAGTTAATTCTTGCTGTGGTTTGTCTAGCGGAAGTCGGAACTGATGCCCATGCATTCTGAATGAAAAAATTAAAACATGGATTAAGAATTACCTGATATGCTAGAAGGTAACAAAAAGCTGCTAAATGAATAACAGCTCTCCACTGATGTTCTTTTTCGCAGGCCATCTTCAGCAGGAGGGTCCCAGAATAAAGATATAGATGGCCCCTCATTTCTTTGAAAACCTCTGATAATTCATCCGGCACATTTGTGGCAGTGGATTTTAAGCAATGCATAGCATGGTCAAAACTAGAATCACAAAAATAACAGGCATACATATACACTACAGGTTAATGTTACCATTTGAGCTGGGGGTCAGATACAGCAGTTCTTATCTACAAAGGGCTATAGGTATAAAATGTTGCAAAAGTTGCATTTCATATCACACACAAATATATATATATATATATATCAAACAGCTTACATCTGAAGTGCAGCCACACTTTCCTGGCAACCCTTTTCTGAAAGTGTGAGCCTCAGAAGATTACAATGAGCCAGCAAAAGCTGCGTTTGAAATTTGCGACACACTTTCTCATTAGAAGATACACTTGGGTGAGACAGGTATTCCTGTAAAAGATGTATTTTAATGGTTAGTTTCACCCACAGACACCAGTTCACAATTTTATTATTTTATTCATTATTTTGAAAACTACAAAAGCATTTAAATTAAGATGGCAACAACAGTGTTAGTAAGGTCAGAATACTGGATGACCACCACTCCACCTCATCCCAAACGTATTGCACCCTTCTAGCCCATGCCTGGCTTTAGGCATGGTGCAAATAGGTTAATAATTATCTGCCCCAGAGAGCCCTAATCTATTGGCAATACATTTATACAAGGACTGGACATGCTCCAAGTATGCATTTGAACATTTGTCAGCAAATTACTTCCATTAGCTGAATGCATTTATTAGAAAGGCTGTCCAAACATTTGGACACAGTTTTCTTCAGGGTCATCAATAGCTACACTTGGCTTCTGTCCAGGATTGCTCATATACTGACACAAATGGCCTCCTTGGGCTAATAAGTGTATGTACACCAGAAACCGCTGTTTTGCTTTTATTTTTAATAAAAAGAGGTTTTGTTTTTGTTAAAATTAAGATTATCTATATAGTTTCTCATACTTGCATGTTTCAATTTTGTGAGAATTGTTTCTGCCTTAAATTTAATTATAGTTAGTGGGGATTTATTTTTTACCCCACTGCATAGCAGGCTATTGACATTTAAAAACAATTTGCTTATTACTTCTTAAATTATCTTTACATTGTAAAAACTCTTAGTTTTTTTTATTGAGATATTTAAACTAACCATCACTTTGTTGAATATTTAAACAGACATTCAAATCTAAGCGAGCTTAAAGGGAGCACCCCAGGATTAGCGTGAGCAGCAGCTCATACAAAATGTTTTTACATACAACAAATGATCTAGCTCCAATATAAATATTGATTATGTCTACTAAATTACACTCTTATTGGGGTTCTGCTGATCTCTTTAGATCACTGTATACTTTATGCTTTATTAAATGGTCAATAAGTAGATTTCTGCTTTTTTAAACAAGAAAATTAAGGTATTGAGTTAAAATTCAAGCCCCCTGACACCTCTAAGCTTAGTAGTATCTTAGTACCATCTATGCTTAGGTAGTACCCTCTGGATCAGAGCAAAAATGCTTTAAAATGTAAATCTATGTATACTGTGCCCATGGATAATCACATTGTTTATGGTATCAAGAAAAGATAAGAGATTTTAGCTCAAAGACAAAAGTGTGCATAATGAGTATGAGACTCAAGGGAGACAACCTTTGCTCTCCATTGACACACCAGAGTGATGTCACTTCAAACACGTGGCCAAGCTCTGTGGCGCCAGACACATAGCGATGGACCAATCGTCGTCTGTGTTTGCTAGTTCTGCTGTTTTCTGATTCTCATTGTGCTGGGCTGAATAATAAACTCTCATTGTGCATCAGGTTAGCAGAGTTAAGTCTTTACTTTGCTTCCAACACGCTATGAGGGTTAACTTTTGCAGGTAATCCAAATTCTGTGCTGCTACTCCAGTAACATATAAGCCAGGATTTTTACAGTACAACACATTACAAAGCACCAAGCAAAAAAGCAATTTCACAAACCTGGATAGTGCGGACAACGGTGGTGTACCAGTATAGGCTGTGTCTCAACAATCCAGCTTTTTCCACAGACAGACAATGCCTGGCTGCATCCTCTAGGCGTCCATCAGAGTAGTAGAGCTGCACCAGTTTGCTGTTTACATGGGCATCGGAAGGACGCAGTTGTAGTTCTGACTGCAGTAGATCATACAGTTGGTTCCATCCTTGCTGTCCCTTTGCACTGAGCAATTTCTCCTACAAAAGTTCAGTGGAACAGGTTGTATGTACAGATCATTCTTAAGGAGTATTTTTAACAATGGTCTTAATGACATTACAGTAGAACAGTGATATTTATACAGTTTTAAATGTAAATGTATTGAAGTCAAACCTACAACTATGACAGAAACATGAAACCTGGTCATTAAGCACCCTTTCCTACCAACCTGAACAAGATGAGTGTGATAGGTATAAAGGGGTTTCTATAGAGAACTGTTATTTCCTTCCTTTCATGATTTTGGCTTATTAGTTCAAACACTACCGCTTAAGCACAAAGGTAAACAGGTCAATTTGAGCACCTTTTTGTGTATTGTTGCTGTAGTGGCAAACCTGGCTTTCAGGAGGAGTATGAGTATAGGTCAATAGAAGTTTAAAGCCTGAAAATGTTAAATTTAATTCCTTCACAAACTAAACATCAACATAAAAAATTTAATAAACAACTAAATTAAGAACGTTGTGCATTAAGGCAAGAGGCCATATAACACTGGAATAAATAACATTTAACAAACTAAAACTAAACTTAATACCTATAAATAACAAGGGAAACTCCCCAAACTTACCAAAATCAGAACCACCTACTTAAATTACTGGCCTGGCCAGTTATCAGTCAGCCCCTAACATTTCTTTAGTGATCTTTTTTTTTAGGCCAAAGCATTCCTTTTATGATTAAAAAGGAGGGTATTTGCAATAATTAGGGACACGCAATACCCCCACGAATGAGACTATACTTGGCAATAGCAATAGTACTCTTAAAATTATCATCACATATTGAAGTGATAAATATTAGTTTTTCAATTTTAAATGGCAAAAGTACCAAAACCTATAAATGCCAGTGTTTGGAATGTCCCTTCTTTGCATTTCCCTGTAACAGAAGCTGACAGTCGTAATTGATTTAGATAAGCTGACTGCAATCTGAGCAATCTGTATTTAACTCTTCAAAACAATATTAAACTGTGCACGCAAGTTAAATACACCTTGGAGCTACTACAGTAGCGTACTGACCAAAGCAAGCTTTAAATAAAATAAAATAAAATAATAATAACTAAAAAAAAAAAAAAAAAAAAAAAA
The DNA here is from genome assembly GCF_030463535.1 of Salminus brasiliensis. Lineage (NCBI taxonomy): Eukaryota > Metazoa > Chordata > Actinopteri > Characiformes > Bryconidae > Salminus > Salminus brasiliensis. The sequence continues at coordinate 35,040,205 of NC_132885.1, read as the reverse complement.
AAAAAAAAAAAAAGAAGTCACCAACCCTGAGGTCAAAGACCGCAGGGTGACCAGGAAAGAGCTTGGCAGCCTTCTCCACCCAGAATTCTGCCCTGCTGTCCAGTTCTGGTTTACTGCACAGAAGCTCAGCCACTTTTAGGACCAAATCTCGCTGAGCTGGATTCAGATCCACAGAACGCTATTACAGGTGAAACAATGAATGGAAGGAATTCATTAACCTGACAAAATACATTTTTTAATGTCACTACATTTTAATTGGACAAATCATAAAATCATCATTACAAACCATACAATGTTCTAAGCATAAGGTGACAGTTGCACAGAAAAGCCATACATGTTTTATTTAGCACACACACACACACACATTTACTTGTTACATACCTTGTAACATCCCACAGCTTTTTCAATTTCACCTTCTCTTTCATACAGCTGACCAAGAAATCTGTGCGCTTTGGGATCCCTAACTTGTACTGTTAAATAGGCAGATACATGTCTGCGGAGCAAAGTGAGAATACAATTAAGGTTACATTTCACACGAAGAGTTTTAAAAATAGTTTTAAAACAAACTTTAAAATAACACTACCTTTTAGCAAGTTCAAACTCCTTGGCTTCAAAGTACAATTTAGCAAATAAAAATCCTTTCACTGGTTTCTGGAAAAAAAATAAAGAAAGTGTGAATACACAAGCATAATAAAACCAGGCACGTATGTGAAACTCATTAAATTGTTGCTCATTTTTATAAATTGCCAAATTTTGCCCTGGCTGGTGTGGAGTTGATGGATGGCTGCATTGGGAGATATATATATATATATATATAAACAAATTCCCAACATTAGCTCGATACTGGTTTGCCGCGTTTTTCACAAGGAAAAAGCTAACGCTAACGTTTGTAGCTAGCTAGCTATACTGGTCAGCTAACACAGCGGAACAGTGTGGTATAGTGAAGTGCATACGAATTACCTCAGTGTCCCTCTAAATACGCCCACAGCAAACATCTTACGTAACAAATGTCTTTGCCCAGCAGCTGTTGATCACTAAGGTAGCTATCACTACCTAATACCAATCTAACCGACTGTTTTTACACCGGTTACAGCCCTTACCTTACTTAATGCTAACGCCAGAACGGTAGCAACACCATGTCCAAAAGTAACCAGACGATCTAATTCATCAGCTTTAATGTGCACTCACGACTGATCAATACCTCTGGAATACGTCTGAATGCCGTTTGATATCCAGAACGAATCACCCCAGCATCCGTACTGGACATCACTTGTTAGCTAGCTAGCTAGCTAGCTATTCTAACTATACTAGCGCTGATGCTTTCGTGTCTGAACTGAAATCCAAGTCCTAACAGCAACGTAACACAACCTAGCTAGCTAAATTGGTCCAAAGTCTTAAGATAACTAACAGTGCACAAAAGAGGGAACACGCCTAATTGATGCTGTTAAATTCGGTAAAAACGTTGGACGGCTAGCTAGCTAGCTAGCTAGAAACTTTGGGATATAGTGTTGCAATGGTGCTAGCTAGCACAAGCGAAGTTAGCCAACATAGCTGATGCTAACGCTTCACCAACCACGCACTCTCCGACCGGTAGCCATACCTCTGTTTGAGAAGGAGAGAGGCTCTGCACTGAAGAAATGTAGCGTTCGACGTCGGCTTTACTTCGCCTCATGACTGCGGAAAAGCTGCCTCTGTCTCTAGAATGGCTGACAATGTCAATTCAGTATTAAATCCACAAATGCTTGAGCATGCTAGAGCTTGAACATTCGTCGTAAACGCGCTCTTCTCTAAGCCTGAAAAAGTATGGCCTGTCTCGCTAACCTTATCGCGAGACTCCCATCCGCATGACGCAATTGAAAAACGCGTTCCTGCACATGTTTCTGCCTATGGGGTTGAGAATAAACTCGCCTCCAGACTCGCTGTCAATAGAGGAAGTTGCTTGTGCGCCATCAGTAGTGGATTGCTAAATGAAAAACATGGAAATGTTTTGGGTTTAATTATGTTAAATTATGAATTAATTAACAGATGAAACGAGCCACAATAACGTTTTCTGTAATGAATTACTCTTGAAAACATAAAAAGTGTATAAAATGTATAAAGAAACTTCTAAATGTTGCCTTTTTTTTACAAACATGGACACCTAACGTGGATTTAATGCAGGTATTAAATTTTAGTATCCTGAGTACAGATTTCAAATATTTGCATTTAGTTACAATACTTACCAATGTTTTCAGACAATACTATAGAAATTTGGATAAAAAAAAAATACTGTAACTTAGTTTCTATTATACTATTATGTGACTGGCTCTAAGCAAAAATGGTTAAAACAGGGTACTAAAAAGGGGTTATTTAATTCGTAAGAACAATGTACTCACTTAGTTGTATATAGAACCACTATTCATTCTTGCATGAAATGTAGGTTTTCAATCTGGTTTAAAAAATGAAGAGTCAAGAACAGTAAGGTCCTTCCAGAGTTAAGGAGCTTTATTAGAGAAAACTCTTCTTCATGCACTGTATTTTTCTAATGCGGGGAACTGACAGTAAAATATTGTGGAACCAAACCATTGATAGGGTTATACATCAACAAGAGAAGTATATCATAATCAATGCAGAATTAAACAGATAACCAGTGTAGTGGTGAGAGAACTGGAGTAATATGGTTAAAATGTCCAGATCTGTTAAGCACTGTAGAATCACTTTAAAAGACATACTGTATTTGATATGATAAACAATAAACAAATATATGCTGGTTATATGTACTACTGCTTTGAAGTGACAATTTCATAGTGAGATAATTTTACTCCTTTTTAAAAAGAAAGTCAATTATGGGGATTTCGGATGCCATTTACTCAAACACAGTGCAATATAATAACTCCATGTGTATGTAGTATGATAAACACTAAACCAATTTATGTTGGTTGTGTGGACTACTTATTAGACTCTTTTATAAACAATTTAAAGCAGTGAATATTACTTTGAAACTAAGGACTTTGTCTTCAGGTCTTCCTGTGCTATTACTCTTACCACTAAGTCACTAGTAGCCACGAAACGTTTGACCTCTGTCACTGCCAACAAAGGTTATGTTAGTATTGAGTTGAACTTTTGTTATTGACCAAATACACTGCTCAAAAAAATAAAGAGAACACTCAAATAACACATCCTAGATCTGAATGAATGAAATATTCTCATTGAATACTTTGTTCTGTACAAAGTTGAATGTGCCGACAACAAAATCACACAAAAATCATCAAAGGACATCTAATTTATTCTGTGGTGCAACGTGACATTAGTGGATGGAGCGAGACATGATGTCGCAGATGTGCTCAATTGGATTTAGGTCTGGGGAACGGGCCTGCCAGTCCATATCTTCAATGCCTTCATCTTGCAGGAACTGCTGACACACTCCAGCCACATGAGGTCTAGCATTGTCCTGCATTAGGAGGAACCCAGGGCCAACCGCAACTGTGCAGCCCTCCAAAGGAATGCCACCCCACAGCATAACTGACCCACTGCCAAACCGGTCATGCTGAAGTTGCAGGCAGCAGATCGCTCTCCACGGCGTCTCCAGACTCTGCCATGTCTGTCACATGTGCTCAGTGTGAACCTGCTTTCATCTGTGAAGAGCACAGGGCGCCAGTGGTGAATTTGCCAATCCTGGTGGCCCTCATACCATCCTCATGGAGTCGGTTTCTAACCGTTTGCGCAGACACATGCACATTTGTGGCCTGCTGGAGGTCATTTTGCAGGGCTCCTCCTGTTCCTCCTTGCACAAAGGCGGAGGTAGAGGTCCTGCCGTTTGGTTGTTGCCCTCCAACAGCCTTCTCCACGTCTCCTGGTGTACTGGCCTGTCTCCTGGTAGCGCCTCCAGCCACAGACACAGCAAACCTTCTTGCCACAGCTCGCATTGATGTGCCATCCTGGATGAGTTGCACTACCTGAGCCACTTTTTTAGGTTGTAGAGTCCGTCTCATGCTACCACGAGTATGAAAGCACCACCAACATTCAAAAGTGATCAAAACATCAGCCAGAAAGCATAGGCACTGAGAAGTGATCTGTGGTTCCCACCTGCAGAACCACTCCTTTATTAAGTGTGTCTTGCTAATTGCCAATAATTTCCACCTGTTGTCTATTCCATTTGCACAACAGCATGTGAAATTGATTATCAGTCAATGTTGCTTCCTAAGTGGACAGTTTGATTTCCCAGAAGTTTGATTTACTTGGAGTCATGTTGTGTTGTTTAAGTGTTCCCTTTATTTTTTTTGAGCAGTGTACTTATTTTCCACCATAATTTACAAATAAATTATTTTAAAATTCTACAATGAGATTTCCTGGATTTTCTTTCTCATTTTGTCTTGCATAGTTGAAGTGTACCTATAATGAAAATTTGAACTTGCGCAATCAGTGGCTGACTAAATACTTTTTTGCCCCACTGTACATCTGATTTGGGTTTTGTGGTTTTCTTAGCTTTATACTCAAGATGTGACCAGAGAACTGAAGAGATAATTTTTCATTTATGTATGTAGGCCACATCTTCACAGCAATTCTCACAACACATGTATATCATACATTAATTTTATTTACATGAATCCAATATGATGCAAGCACTAGACCATGTTCAAATGATTGTGAATGAAATGATTGTAAAGAAACACCATATAAATATGTGTATACATTCCAAGAGAACCTGAGGCCAATCAATGATTTTAATAGATTTTTTGCTGTATAGCCTATTCATTCAGCAAGTAAGAACATGTAACGACTGGAAGTATGGTGTAAGGGAACACGTCGTGCAGGGGTTTCAGACTCAGTTTTAATGAGCAATGAGAGCACCTCGACTTCGCTTGTCACAACTTCCCAGACAACACCAGTTGGAGAACCCAGGCTACAACCCAGCACAGTTCACCATACACACACACTCTCCCGCGTTTTCCTCCAAACTCTCCATCATTCGCTCTGGCTCTCTCCATGCACATGCGCGTGTGCTGTACCCCACCTTAAAGTGACCGTTACAAACAGCAAGGCTTATAAAGTGGTTTACATCTTTTAAAAAGTTGTACATACAGCAGCTGCTTTCATATGCAGATTTCCAGACTTTTCCTTTGCATTTTATTTAAGAAAGACAGAACAATGGCTCCAAATGTGCCATCAATTTTTCATGCACTGTCTGATAACATTTGACATAATGACTGTTCTAAGCCCATCTCTGACAGAACATATGACACACATTTAAGCAAATACTTTTTACTGAACAATTTAAGAGTTCTACTAAAATATTTTTGTAGCTAAATTATTTACTGTTATTCAGAAACTGCCTCAAACTGTCTATTATCTAAATTATAAGAGTTATGACAGACCTAAAAATAAACAAATAAATAACACTACTAATTCTGTGCTAAATTAATATAATGTAACATTTTGTTCTTATTATGGGTGGAACACTCATGAAGCCCCATGAGAGAACTGCACCACTCCTGAAAAGAAAAAAAAATCAAATTCTTGAAACTGTAAAAAATTACTTTGACAAGAGTAAACACAACTGAGAGAAAAGTGTACTGTAGGGCACTGCTAAGAAGGCTACATGATACATACATTAGCACTTCAGGACAACTGACAAACGTGCATAAGCATTTCTAAAACCTATTTGACCATTTTGTCATTGACTTCATGGCATTGACTGTCATAAACGTTGCTTATGTCAACTTCGATGTCAAGTGACATGGATTTATATGGCATTTTTTTATGACATGACATTTTCTGGGGTGAAATCATACAGCATGTTATGTCAACTGACTTTGTAGCTCTTTTTATTTTTTGCATGTCAGGGTGACATAACGCTGATGTGACACAGCTTACCAAAAGGCAGTTTGTAAAACTGAACACAGTTTCTTCAGTGTGACACAAAAATATATTACTGCATTTAACTTTCTCAGTCACTCACTCACCTCAAAACAAAACCAAAAAAGTATATATATATATATAAAAATAAGCAACTCTACCAAAGTGTCTCTTTTATGGTCACTTTTTCGGTCCCAAGCCCGGATAAAGGAGAAGGGTTGCATGTAGAGTAGCAGTTTCACCCCACATAACAGTCTTTTGTAATTTATGTAAAAATGGTTTATGTAATGTGGGTCTAGACAAAGCATTAAAGTCATGAAGTTATCTTGAGAAGTAACAGCCTATTTCAAAGGCAAAAAAGAATCAACAGAAGTTGTTCATTTAGTCAGAGTTTATTTGTAGTTCTACCATATTTAAGGTGTTTTTACTCCCTGTCTCTCCCACAACATTATTTCTTTATTCTACAGCTTCAAATTCAAGCAAATTAACAATTATGCAAATTATGTGATGACCTACCCGGGACTCCACCTTCCCCAGAAGAAGGTGGAGGAATCGAGGAGAGGAGCAAAAGGAATGGGCTACGTCCAGAAACCCCAGAAGTTACTGCTTTTTTCCTTCCGATCCTCCTTAAGGCTATTTCGTAGTTTTGGTAAATGATAAATGTTTATGTATTAATGTTCATGGATAAATTTTCCTTATTTTTAGAGACATGTATTCAGACATATGCAGTGAAGCCCTGTGGCATCCTAACCACAATGTGAAGCTTTAAGAAATTTGAAATTATGTATGAAAATAAGACATTCAACCACTATATTCTTTTAAGATAGGAAAAACCTATGTGTTCCTGACAATATGGTGATAGTGTCTATCTTTAGACTAGTGTGGCTGAGAAACAGTTTTACGGTCACTTTTTAAAATATAATCTTAATTGTGACACACAAATGTTTAATAAAAGTGGCTTTATGAAGAAAAACATAAAGCTTTCAGCCACTGGCATAATGTTTTATACTAGGCGATGATGTCTGAACTCAATGATTTAGGTATTTGAATAACTGAAACCACATTTTTCTATTAGGCTAACAATAAATGTTACTGAATAATTAAAAAAGGTTTTTGGACAATTCATCTGCTTTTAGTATATTTTAGTAATCTGGATTTAGTATATATTTATTTTTTATTTATTTGGCAAACATATGTACTGTCATGGTAACCTGCTTCTGGAGGTTACATTTTTACCTTAAATGTCACTGTAAATTTAATAAAAACATGAATTGTTTCTTAAGTTGATATTATTATTATTATTATTATTATTATTATTATTACTACAAAATAGTTTTTTGGTACATTCAAAATTTCAGATGTCTGAATTTGAGTGTAGTCTACACTGTTGAGCTGTGCTCTTGCAATGCCAATCAGAACAATATCGGCACCATGTCCCAGACAACATCAGGGACCTCATTCTGGACAGGTTGGGGCTGTCAGGCAAGTTCAAGGCCTGGATGTACCAGCATGACATTCTACCACGTCTGCTCTGGCCCCTGCTGTGCTTTGAGAGGAAGGTCACCAAACACCTGCGGAGGTGGCTGGGCCTGCCATGTAGCCTCAGCAGCATTGCCTTGTACGGCAGGAAGACCAAGCTGCAACTCCCTTTCAGAAGTTTTGAAAATAAACTGAATAAATTGAAATAAGGACTGGCAGGAAATAGAGAGCTCAAGAAGAGGTGGATCATTAAAACTGGGGAGAAGGAAAAACAATGCCCAAGCTAGGCTGGGAGGCTTCTGGCAACAGCAAGGGCCTGGCAGCTGAAGGTGCACTTAGGCAGGCAGCTCAAATTCCCTACCACCAGAGACATGCTCAGGTCAGATATGGTACTGATGTCTGAAACAACAAGACAAGTGGGCCTACTGAGCTAACGGCTCAAGCTCAGATGGCAAGCGTGTGCCAAAGCAGGGGATAGAAGACCTGGTGTGATCCTAACAAAGTCTGGAGCAGAGGCTTCGTAGGCCAATCACTCTGCAGGGCTCTCAAGAGGTTGGGGATCAGAGGGCTGCACAACAAAAGTCATCAGGAAGATCTCTAATGCTGCAGAGAAAGCATTGAGATGGCTGTGGATCCGAGGACTTAATAAGCTACTTAGACCATATGAAGACCATAACGAAGAAGGCTCGTCAGCACCTATACCACCTAACGACTGAGGGACTTCAGACTGCCCTCCAAGGTACTACGATCCTTCTACTCCTGCACCATCGAGAGCATCCTCACGGGGAACATCACAGTCTGGTTTGGGAACAGCACCAAGCAGGACAGGCAAGCGCTATGACGAGTGAGACGTTCAGCACAGCAAATCACTAGGATGGAGTTTCCTGACCTGCAGTCCATCTACAAGAAGCGGTGTTGGACCAAGGCCAAGAAGATTGTGAAGGACCCCAGTCATCCCAACAATAGACTGTTTTCTCTGTTGCCCTCAGGGAAACGCTTAAGAACCCTGAAGGCTAACACATGAATGAGGAGGAGCTTCTTTCCACAAGCCATCCGTGCCCTGAATGGGGACAGGGACTAGGACACTAAATTAAAATATCTACATACACAAACTGGACCCTCACTCACTACAATACACAACCATGGCTCGCGGAAAACTCACTACGGACAATAACGAAAATATTTCTTTTTAACTTACACATACACTCACATACAGATAAATATGTACATATGTATACATATATATATATATATATATATATATATATATATATATATATACACACACAGACACGCATTTCATCTGTATATATATTTGTATTTTTATTTTTTTTGCTTATATTTCTATATTTCTATATTTTCATATTTTTATATTTTTTTACTTAAATGTAACTTAAATGTAACTTATTCTATTTTTATTTTTATTTTATTTTTCCTTTGCACTTTTGCACTTTACTTCATTAAGTTAAGGTTTAGTTAAGTTTAAATTTAGATCTTTATTGTATAGCTTTGATGTGGGCAGACTGTCAAAAAAGCATTTCACTGCAAGTTATACTGTGTATTACTATGTATGTGACAAATAAAATTTGATTTGATTTGATTTGATTTGAGACACAAGCCGCATCAAATTTCTTCAAAGCTTCACATTGTGTTTGGGATGCCAGGGGGCTTCAAGTAGGCCTAAGATGCCATGGCAGTGTATAGGGATATACATAATGTATGTCTGAGGGTAGGAGGGAGTTAAATGTTTGTTAATGAACATTAATACATAAACATCATTTACTAAGACTACAAAATAGCCTAAATAGCCCATATGGCCACTTCTGTTCAGTTTACCAGTTGCCTCATTGTCACCACAAATCTATGTCACTTGACTTTGTTGTCAAGTTGACATAAGTTGACGGAGAGCGTTTATGACAGTTGACACCAAACAAACATGAACACAAATGCTTATGTTAGTTGTCATGAATCACTTGTAGATTACATGTAGCCTTATCAACAGTGCCCTACAGTGTTAAAGAGAAAAGAAAGCATAACACTAACCAGTTGCTGGCGACCCATCACAGGCAGATACCCATCTTTCTTTTTCTGTCCTTGGAGTTGGCCAATCTGCACTTTAGCTCCTCTGGCATTCTTTCATAGCATTGTTTACACACAGGCTTCAGATCCAACTCCACAAACTTATCTCTAAGAAATATCCAATAAGGAAACTGGTCAGAAATGTAACAATTTTCACAATATTGTGGTTTCAGATCAGATTATATTACATTATATATTTATACTAATTATGCCAATGAACCTGTGCTTCCTGAGCACTGGTACTCCTTGTCAAAGCAGGATTTATCAGATCACAATGTGTCAGCAGGAACAGTCTACATACTACATAAAGGGATATACGTAACTTACATGTCATGGCAACATTGGGCAATGAATTCTTTCTTTTTCTTTCTGTTCTTTTTCTGGGGCCAAATAAGTGTACAATAATTATTAACTAAAAACAAAAACAACTGCAAATTCCAAGATCATCAGTTCAAACATATTTTTTGCATGAGTACACATTATTGGAAGGTGTAGCCACTTTGCCATAGCCTGAAAGAAGACCCAAATTGTCACCCTCAGCTGTGAAGAAACTTGTTCTGGTGGTCAGTAACAACCCAAGAACAACCATGCTACAGGCCTGCAATGAACTGTAAATAAATATATATGTTGCATGTATTCTTTCCCAGCTTAAAAACACTACTGAAAGTGATGTAAATTTCTGACTGCAACTGTAGGTATTCAATTAAGGTTTGGTATCAGGATACAAATGTTTAATCACAGGATTAAAGTGATCAGCCACAATGACTTAGTACTGATTTCAAGTTACCCCCGTCCCTTTGGGATTTAAACTTTACTGTATGGGTGAAGCATTAAGATCTGTAGTGTTCTCTAGGTGCATGCCACACATGTACTTACTTGTGGAGAATATTATATATGGCCAGATCATTTTTTCTTTCTCTGTACAAAAATGAACCTTCTTTTCTTTTTGCCAACTTGATGCAAAATCAAAGTCGGGTAGGTCTGTTCAGCATTATTACATATGCTACAGAGCATCACAGGATGTTAACTGCTTACATGTATAATGTACACGTTTGGAAGCATCTCAATTTTTTTTTTTTTGCTTATATATTCAGGCTTCTCCTTTGTTACCCATCCATACATTAGTAAATACATGATTAATCAACAATCCCAATTATGTCATCAGTAGAAAAGAAATAACTAGATAAAATGATTTTATAAATTATGGTAACTATAATGATGCTGATGATGCTAAAGTTTGCTTGTACAAGACAGTACATGAGGCTTAAAGAAAACTTACTTGAGTTTCAACTTAGTACTGCAGGTAGAGCAGGCAAAGCAGCCGATGCACCAGGTCTTATTCAATGCTGAAATGACTGAAAGATCAGAGAATAAAACTGATATACATCCAGTTTTTACCTGCAGTATAAGGTCTGATCGTTGTTTTGAAAATTGGGCCCTTATTTATGAAATTCGAACAAAAGAAATTTCAGTGTAAAACTGTGTTTGTAAATATGAGCAAAAAATACTTGCTCCAGACTATGAGTAAAGTATATGTTACATATAAAAGACAAAAGCTGCGTTCAAAACTGTGCCCTATTCATTATCCCCTACGCGTAGATTTCGGACACCTCTTTATGTGTGTGAGCTCACTACAGTGCAACAGCATATTGTGTTACATAAGCAATCTGAACATCAGAGAAACTGCATGCAAATCTTCAAACCAAATGCCGCGATAAATTGTGTACAACAAACGACTTATTGCGATGCATTTTGGGATTTTTATAATGCACTTAAACTGGACTATGTTTTCGGACACCACTACAAAAGGATGAAACGCTAATGTAGTGCACTAGTGAACACTGAAGTCACAGCACCGGATACAGCTACTGAAAGTGTCATTTGATATGACTGCACTTTAATAATTCATTATTAATTCAAGTAAATATCCAAAAAAATATATATAATGTATACATACTAAATAATACATTAATAAATAAATTGTTCATACACAAACAGTTGTTTTAGTAATAGTTATTCAGAGATACTTCAAGTGGCCTGTACAGGGCAAATTACTTACTTAATTATTTACAGTTATTCTCTCAACTTTTATTGCCAAGGATTTGCTTCCTTATTTAGTTGCATTGAACCAGGGCTTTTGAGACAAAATACAACATCCCGTCTCAAAGATATTTTACTTACACAGCGAATCAGTCATGGAATAACTGAAGAAAACAGGTAGGATAGCTGTAACGTGATGCACCCATTGCCATGGAATTACCACAGAGTTACCGTAACTGTGTATTTTATCACCAATGAGTGGCAGTTAGCGCCTTCGTGTGCTCTACAATACAACAGTAGACAATAATCACACGGGTGCTGTTAATGAATGCAGCAGAAGAACTTTTAGTTACTGATAACGCATCCAACATGGTTGCTGCTACTGAACTGGTGAATTCCTACATAGGAAATGCTATGCCCACAAGCTTAGCAAGCGCTCAGTATTTTTCTCACAGCCCCAAAACCTTTTGACTTGCCACATCACTTCTATAAAAATTAAAAGAAATACTCGAAGTAAATGCATAATGGATCATTAATTATGCAATACTTTGCATTAAAAGTACCAAGTAGTCACACAGTGAGAAAAACAATATAGAAATAGAAAAAAAGAAAGAAAGATACACCAGGATGCATCAATAATTGTTTAATAATTGCATCAGCCTTCTGAATCAAAATTAATGTTGTAGAAGGATGAAGATCAGACTATCTACAGTCATGTGAAAAACCCCATGGAGACATACCATTTCATCTTCATTTTCACTTAATCTCAGTCACTAAAAAAATTATACACCCATAACAGCATGTTATGAAACTATACATTTTACAGCACCACATCACTATATTAACTGAAAACTCTGCAAAACTGATTTCTAATTAAAGTTGGTGTAATGATGTGCTCACATATAGTGTAGATCAAACCCAGGCTGCCGCACTGACAGGCCAACACTACTAAGTGAGCTGCAGTTGAAACCAGAAGTTTACATACACTATATACTATATACACTATATAAAAATACACATGTAATATGTTTTTTCTCACTGTCTGACATTAATTTAGAATAATTTTTTTTCCCCATTTTAGGTCAATTAGGATTACCAAAATTATTTTGATTTGGTACCATTACCCTTAAACTGTATGACTTGAGTCAAATGTTTTGGATATCCTTCCACGAGCTTCTCACAATAGTTGGCAAGAAATGGACAGAACTGGTGTAACTGAGCCATGTTTGTAGGCTGCCTTGCTCGCACATGCCTTTTCAGCTTTGCCCATAAATTTTCCATAGGATTGAGATCAGGGCTTTGTGATGGCCACTTCAAAACTTTGACTTTGTTGTCCTTAAGCCACTTGGTAACCAGTTTGGCAGTATGTTTCGGGTCATTATCCATTTGGAAGACCCATTTGCACCCAAGCTTTAACTTCCTGTCTGATGTCTTGAGTTGTTTCAGTATTTCCACACAATGTTCTTTCCTCATGATGTCATCTATTTTGTGAAGTGCACCAGTCCCTCCTGCAGCAAAACAACCCCACAACATGATGTTGCCACCTAACGTAACGTAACGATGGTCATTATGGCCAAACAGTACAATCTTAGTTTCTTCAGACTACAGGACATGTTTCCAAAAATTAAGGTCTTTGACCCTGTGTACATTTGCAAACATTAATCTGGCTTTTTTATGTTTCTTTTGGATTAATGGCTTCTTCCTGGCAGAGTGGCCTTTTAGCCCTTGTTGATACAGTACTCGTTTCACTGTGGATACTGACATACTCTTTCCTGTTTTAGATCAATTAGGATTACCAAAATGATTTCTATTTGCTAAATGCCAGAATAATGAGAGAGGGGAATTTTTAAGGCAATTTGTATTACTTTTTTCAAAGTCAAAAGTTTAAATACACTGAGATTACTATACATTTAAACAATTTGGGACAGCCCATATGATGATGTCCTTTTTCTAGATGCCTAAAGGTGCTTCGTTCATCTGTACAAATAATTATACACAAGTACAAACATGATGGGAATGTCCGATCATCATACCGCTCAGGAAGGAGACAGGTTCTGTGTCCCAGAGATGAACATGCTTTGCTCCGAAATGTGCATATCAACCCAAGAACAAAAGCAAAACCTCTTGTGAAGATACTGGCTAAAATAGAAATCATTTTGGTAATCCTAATTGATCTAAAACAGGAAAGGTTTATTCTAAATTCATGTCAGACACACTTAGGCCATGATGGAAGGCAGAAACAAGGGTGCAAGCGTTCCACCCACCGACAGTGTGCAGAACTCCATGGCGTAAACAGCCACCTATATTTTTCTCTGGCACAGGTGCACCTTCCATGGATCAGAAGGTCAAAGGTTTGTGTGGAGGCCCTTCCAGTGAGGAGGGAGATAATATACACCACCATAGCGCATTCTGATAGAAAACGGGAGGGTTGCTACTAGAAAGCAAGTGAGCACTGCAGGGGGAACCCTCTACAACCTCTTGGTTCACCAGCATAACGCTCAGGAGCTAGGAACAAACTGTGCGGAAACTAGAGTCCAAATGGTGGACAACCAAACTAGAGGTGTTTCACTCTGCCTACAAGGACAGCCTTAGTCAATATAGGAAGGCACTCATTAAAGCTTGCTCAGCGTAATTGGTCTCGCAGAATAAGAATAACAAAAACAATCCCAGAGTACTTTTTAGCGAGATCTCTGAACTTACTAAAAAGCCAGGCTGATACTCAACCCCAGATTCCAACTTCTTTAACCAGTAATGTTTTTATGGACTATTTTAATAATAAAATAAAACATTATACAACAAATCCAATCCTCCTTATTAAATCAAACATGGCAGTCACCTGGTCATAAAACCTTTAATCAAGAAACCAAATCTTGATCCTGGTGTATTGTCTAATTACAGACCCATCTCGAACTTAACATTTATATCCAAGATATTAGAAAAAGCTGTGGCCCAACAACTCTACTTATACCTGAGTAAAAATGACATTCCAATGAATTCCAATGAAATTCCAATCTGGATTCAGACCCATCACAGCACAGAGACAGCCCTAGTGAAGACTACAAACGATCTCCTTCTTGCCTCTGATCAAGGATATGTATTTTTATTAGCCCTACTTGACCTAAAAAAGGAACAGCCCTACAGTGGTTCAAATCATATCTAACTGAATGCTATCAGTTTGTAAAGAATAAAGATTTATCTTCATATCACACAAAAGTAAGATATGGAGTTCCGCAAGGCTCTATTATTTACATCATACATGTTACCACAGCAGACATGACGTTAATTTCCATTGTTATGGATGACACACAGCTCTATACATCAGCCAAACCTGACAATAAATTTATATAAAGTCCCCCAACTCTGGAATAACCTTCCAGATAATGTTCGAGAATCTGTTATAGTCAGACCTGCCGGAGTCGTCAGACACACTCTGATACTGCTCAACATTCTCTGCTCTCTATAAATCCATTCAGAACTAACTCTCTGTCTCTTTACCTTCTCCGAGTAAATGATCTCCCAGCCCGATCTGGTGGAAGACTGCCCGCTGAGTTCCCCTCTACCTGTGTCAGACCAGCTGCTACCTACCAGTCCGACTAGGGGTCTTAGATTTTTTATCTTTTGTCTTTTTATGTTATTTTTTTTTTTTTTCTGCCTTTTACTAATTACTGATTATGTAAAGCTGCTTTGTGACAACAACAGTTGTAAAAAGCGCTATACAAATAAATTTGAATTGACTTGACTTGGCTAGTAGGGAGGGCTCCTCTTGGAAAGGTTCAGGAGTCTGCTGGCTAGCAATCTGTGTTGCTAGATTTGTCAGACCCAGCAAATGGGAAAGGATTTTGCTGCAGGGCCTGCTCCTGCCTTCCTACGGCTACCCCCTGGCTAGCCTGCTCTAGATCAGATGGCTCTGCTGGGTCCATGGCTGGATCTTTCTATAATGAGGTGCTCACTTAAAATTGGGATCAAAACCAGGCCACTGCGTTGGCAGGCAGACATTCTACTAAGTGAGTTACTTCAATTAAGAAAATATGTTACAAACATAAATCGTTGAATTAAATAATGCATAACAGGTTCAGAAGAAGAAAAGCTATGTTATAAATACTGTAGCCCTTAGCCCTAATCTCACACATTTAACCATTATCTACTCATTTCTACTGTACAGTTATAATTTATGATAAATTTGCCAAACATGCCAAACTGCACAACTGTGTGACAGTGATTTATTTGGAGGTGCCCTACCTTCTCCTTCAATAACACGATTACAGTGGTGGCAGACATTCCCAAAGAGCTGAAATGACAGACATTGAAAATGAAAAAATTAAAAAAACTGTGTTAGGTATTTTTGCTGTTCACTGTTTTTTAAACAATTACATTTTTGTTCTTTTTGGGAAGTTACCAAAGAGTAATTAACTTTATCAACTAAAAACTGTATATATCTGTTAGTAATTTTTTTATCTCCATCGAGATTCAAAGACACTTTTAAAAATAATGAATTACATGTTAATTTCAATGTAATACTGTTTCCTGAATTCTATAGAATTATCTACAATCCTAATCAACATTCATGGTATTAAAAAAACTATTACATAAAGAAGTTATAAATTGTTTTTAAGTGATTTCATACTTTTAGATTGTTGTAATATATAGCATTTTTACAAATTGAAAATATTTATTTTACCTGATTGTAATGTGTCTCACAGTAAGCCTGGCTTTTGCGTTCATAATGCAGATGGCCCAGGAATGGCTTCTCACACTTTGCACACACAAAATGCTGCAGACACACACACACCTATGCATTAAGGTATATTCTGGTACTCATATGTTCGCACATGTTTTTAATTAATCATACAGCTTTTATAATTAGTTGGTTTGGCTGTTCCAGGTATGTATTACAGCTTCCAAATGGAATGCAAAGCAAATGTGCATGACATTATACACTTCATTATTTCATCTATATCTCTTCCTGATGGACTGAGGCTGCCCAGTTCCTCTGCTCGATATCTGGCCTTCTACATTTTAGTTAAGTTCAATTCCCAACTTAACTGTATAGAAGACACCTGCAATGTTCACATGCTCCTAACTTACTGAATTTACTAGGTTTTTTAGATTGTATAACCAAAGGCTGCAGAGTAACTATATTACCATATCCATGGCTCAGTATCCCTTATTTGCACTAAAACAATATATTGTGTGGACATAAACTTTTTACATTTAATTTAGTCTAAGAGGCTCAGTATAAGACTGTTAACAAGACCAAACATTTAAAATATTTCTCCAAAGGCAGAAACAGGTGTTATATGTATATATGTATATATTTAAAAATATTTAAGAATTCTATTCTTGTATAAATCTGGTACCTAATGAATTTCTCATTGGCTAATTTGTACCTATAAATAAAAAATAACCATTATAACAGGATAAGATCTATTACATAAAACAATATTTAAAAAAAATATTTTGTAGCATATTGTCGAAAGGAGCCTTCTAGCTCACCACCATTTGGTGGTGGTTGGTGTAGCGACGTGAGCAACCATACTCATGTTAGACGGAGGTTAAATTCCCAGACTGGCCAAGCACGCCACACAATACCAATAACACTACATCTGTGTAACATATGTAAGGAATTTTGCTGTATGAGTATTTTTTCTGTCTTTCATTCAGTCCTAACAGAACAGATTGCCTCGTACATTTCAGCCCGTAAAATACAGGTTAGTCAATTGCAACAGAGGCCAGAGGCCACAGTTATAAAACAGAATAGGGGAGACTAGTACTAGTATATGTACTAGTACTAGTACATATAGTACTAGTACTAGTATATGTACATAAACCAACAGAAATGTTACATGTTACCTTATACATGGGGAAATTTTTTTAACTTTCTAAATGTACAACCCTGGTTTGTATTTCATCTCTACATATTTGCATTGCTAGTTTTGCACTGATTATATTTTGTTTGCTTTATTCATAAACTAAAATGTTTTTTTCCACTGTGCCGTTGTAATGATTTATTAATACATATTGAGTAGGTGCTTTACCCAAACAAACACATGAAATGAATAATACATGTAACTGTTTGGTATGATTTACCTCCACATGCCACTGCTTGCCCATGGCATTCACTACTCTGCCCTCTATGGGCCTCCTGCAGGCCCCACAGATTGGCACACACATTTTGTCATGGCATGGCAAGCAGTAGAGCTCACTTTTCAATTCTTTAGCATCAGCGGTCAGTTCCTTTCTGTGGACGCAAAACATTTCCCCCAACCATGTAAGAATGTCTCAGGTAAATGAACACCCCTATCCTTTAAAAAATAAAGGTCCTTCAAATGGTTATTTGAGCTATGACATAGAATAAACACTTTTGGTTCCATAAACAACCATAGTTGTAATAGTGATGTGTGAATGTGAAGCCATTTAAAAGGTCTAAATAATCTTCAGTTGGCATAAAGGCAATTGACTCAAATTCGTAGAGAAACTGACTCTGATTTTCTTTACACTGATGATAACAGGATCCAGGGGTGATGGTACAATGCAAATATAGCTGTGTCTCTCCATGACCACCAACACTTACATTTAGTTATTTAAAAAAAATCTTCATATGTAATGTTGATAAATGTAAAATAATGGTAATGCAATACCATTCAAATGCAATAAAACACAATAAAATCTGTTCTCTTTGGATACTGTCTTGCTTTACAACAAACTGCATGTGGCTGGTGGTGGAATACTCACTCAGTTCATACTGTCTCAAGCAGGAAATGAGAACTATGTGACCTGAACTATGTGAAGAATTAATGTCATACTAAAGTTGATAGCTGACTAATTGACCAATTGAAAATCTGGAAAAGCATGGTAACAAAACGGGAGCCTGTTTTGAACACATCTGCCCACGCCCTTAATGGCATTGCATAGCTCTGACAATAGTTTTTGTAGTGTGTATTAATTGGTTTCATGGAGTAATTGTTTTACCATCATTGCATACAAATGAATAAGCAAGAATACCTAATTTCTGTGTCAGGAAATGAAATTATAGATAATAATAATGAACATGCTTATACTGAAACATTTAAAGAGGTATGTGTGCTGACACTCACCCGCAGTTGTTGCAATTAAAGTGGTCAGGGTGGTAGGGGTCATTCTTGAAGATCAAGGGCTGTTCATCAATCACGGCATGACACTTCTGACAGACATACTTGCCAATGCTGCAAGCTCTCTCACGGTTGTGGCATGGGCGGCACAAGTGTCTGGGCAAAATTTAAGTATCAGTATACGCAGACAAATTTCAGTTTCTCTTGGGATGCACACACACACATACACACACACATTAGTGAGCAAACATGCACACAGTGGAACAGTGAGCACACATGCCCCGGAGCGGTGGTCAGCCATCGCTGTGCCTTGCTTTAGTTGCAGATTGTCAAACCAAAGTATTGTCAAGTCAAGTCAAGTCAAGTCAGATTTATTTGTATAGCGCTTTTTACAACTGTTGTCGTCACAAAGAAGCTTTACATAAATAGTGATTAATAAAAGACAGAGACAAAGAAGAAAGAAGAAAATAACGTAAGACATGATGGATCAAAGACCCCCAGTCTTGGATCAAAGACCCGCCAATGTCGACAGTGGCAAGGAAAAACTCCCTCAGAGCTGGAGAAAGAAACCTTGGGAGGAGCCAAGACTCACAAGGGGGACCCATCCTCCTCTGGTCAGAACTATTTAAACATTAATGATGAAAATGACCAAACCAGGTATAACAGATAGTTAAAAATGGTTTTAACATGGTTACTAAACAGGTAGCAGTGGTAGGCGGGTGAGCCACTGGTCTGCTATGGGTGGTGGTGGGTGGGGGGCCTGCTGGTTGGACTGGTAGGTGGCAGCTGGTTTGACGCAGATAGAGGGGACCTCAGCGGGCAATCTTCCAGCAGGTTGGGCTGGGTGGCCATTTACTCAGAGAAGGTAAAAAGAGAGGGTTAGTTCTGAGAGGAATTTTATGGAGAGCAGAGAATGTTGGGCAGTATCAGATTGTGTCTGACGACTCTGGCAGGTCTGACTATAACAGCCTAATTAAAAGGAGAGAACCAGAAGGTAACAGACACGGGAGCACCCTGAAAACGCATGCATCTATCTGCTCCACCGTCAACAAACCTGAGTGATCGCGTGTAAGCAGCGAGACGACAGCTCCAGCATCTCTGTGTACTACAATTCCCTGGGTCCGCGAACCCCTGGACCTGCAACCTTTATCTAAAAAACATTAATTACAAAAAGCTAAACTAAACAGATGAGTTTTCAGCTTGGAGTCCCGAACATTATCTGGAAGTTTATTCCAGAGTTTGGGGGCTTTATAAGAAAAGGCTCTTCCCCCTGCTGAGGTTTTCTGAATTTTGCGAATGAGTAAGAGTCCAGCATCCTGAGATCTAAGTAGTCTTGATGGTTCGTAATATGTAATAAGATCCCACAGGTACTCAGGAGCGAGGCCATGTATGGCTTTATATGTTAATAGAAGAATTTTGTAATCAATACGGGATTTAACTGGGAGCCAATGAAGTGCTGATAGAACTGGACTGATATGGTCAAATTTTCTAGTTTTAGTAAGGACCCTGGCTGCAGCATTTTGAACCAGCTGAAGTTTATTGAGGTTCCTGCTGGAACAACCTGACATAGTGCATTACAGCAATCTAGCCTTGAGGTAATAAAAGCGTGTACTAGCTTTTCTGCATCCTGTAGAGATAAGGAGTTTCTTAGTTTGGCAACGTTCCTAAGCTGCATAAAGGCTGTCCTACTAATATTGGCTATTCCTACTAATATTGGTTATCCCACCCACTACCCCCACTGTAATTATTTTTTTCTATGAATACACTCCAACGCTCGCCTTATGATAAATTGTTTAGCACAGACAGCTAATAATCAGACAGCTTCTGGACTTAAAATACTGAAAAAGTCTGCAGTGGCACTGATGTCATCAATTGTTTTCAATTATAAAACTAATAATTGATCATCTTGATCCATGTGAGCTATTAAATTCTATACCTATATACCGCTACATACCTTCTTTTTTGTGCAAGTGCTGGTGAATTAAGATTGAATGAAGAATTAAAATGTATTAAAGTCAATCAAAATTACACTCTCTGCATCATTCCTGAATGTGTGAGGTAAATTCCAATTACCGCTACCAAGATCTGTCTTATGTTCTTGACCCCCCAATCACAATGACCCTTCGCAAAAAGCATTTGCCGCCTTTCGATTGGTGTTTTCGTCCAGTTAGGAAGGAAGTCAAAGGTGGAAAAAAAACAAACAGTAGCCGTCGCTACTGCTAAGTGTTTATGGCAGGAAGTGTGAACAATTCATCTTTTACCTTTTACCTGATACATTTTAAAGGAATGTTTGCTTTGACATTTTGACATATTTTAGCTTTTGCAATAAAAGAGCACTGCCTTTACAGACCACTGGCGGCTTTTTTTTTGCTTTTGGCTTTCCATTTTTTGTTATTATTTGTTCCACCTCAACAGCAAACAACTGTATTCTATCAGGGACAGGCTTTTGCCTTTACAACTCCCCATCTTTTATGGAAATTAAAACTCCATAAACCTTTGGTCTGCTTGAGCTTTTAGTTTAAACACTGGGGCTGAAAATATATCTTGTCAAAAATACTGAGAGATGTAGGTAAAATAAATAAACAAATACAATTGAAGAAACATATTTTAAAATTTCAAAACATTTAGAAATAATGGAACATGACGATGACCAAAAACATTCCACTAAATCCACTAAGAAAGAAATTGAGAATTCTGGAATGGTCTGAAATGCTGTGGAGTGATTGAAACAGGTTGTGCATGGAAGAAATCCTTCAAACATCACACAGCTGAAAAAAAATCAACCCATGCCTTGTGAAAAGACTGTAAGAGACAATTTCTTTAAGACTACAAGAAAATGAAATGGTCAAATATGTACAGTTTCATTAACTACAAATGCGTTAAAACACATTCTTCTCATTAACTACTCATTCTTCTCATTAACTACAAATGCGCCATATCTTGCGACTTTTTCTGGTGTTCTTAGACATTTGGAGACTCTGAGGTGAACACATGTTCGTCAGCTACTGTCTTCAGCAACAGGTGCTGCCGTGAGCCACGTAAAGTTCTAACATATTTAGGGTGTTTTTACTTATGTTTTTCTCTCCCACAACGTTATTCCTTTGTTCTACAGCTTCAAATACAATCAAATGAACAATTATGCAAATTAAGTGATGACCTCATTAAGCGACTTTGCGCGACTTTTAGGACAGCCAATAGCTACTTTCCTTACTGAGGAGTTGGCAACACTGCTTCAGTCCAATTGCGAATTTTATCTAAAATTACTTGATCTCTGCTCTGCTCTGCTCTTGTTTTTTGATGAGATCAGAGATGAAATTCAGACTGTTTCCTTTTTTTGGATGGCCGGTGGATGAAACAACTTTTATTGCTCTGCTGATGTTTCAGATGGGCGAGATGCTTAGTCTGTTTTTGAAGTACAAACTGAAAACATGATTCCTCTGCGTTTTTAGATTTGGAAAGTGTGCGCTTCTTAGAATTAGTCAATCCAGGGAAGTTTGATGACATGAATGACCTGAAAAGTTACTTTTATTCAGGGAGGTCTAAGCAGTCTAGCTCTGCTGGCTATTGAAAGGACACTGGTGAAGTCTCTGGAAAAGATGCCTACTTGATACGATAGGCCATTTTCTTAAAAATAAATAGAGGGTAGAATTTATGTATAAATATATTGACAACTTTTATGATGTAAGCTGACAATGAGCTTCCCTTTTTTGAAAGACCAGCAGCCACCACTAGGAAGAGAGGGTGGAGAATTTTAAGCTGAAGAGTTAGGTGGATTTTTGCTTTTTGAGGAGGGGCTTTGGCAAGGTTCCTCCTCCCTAAATGATTTCATAATTCCATTTATTTCACCCAAGAAGTAGGGAATAGGGTTACATCATCTATAGATATTGTTTAAAGAAAGATCAAATATTGACACATTCTTATTTCATCATAACAAACAAACTATTTACTTGGTTGTTCTAATTTTTATATGGCTGTACAAATTCTTGTTAAACCAGCTATCATAGAAGGTATATCTATTAGTATATCTATTGAGTCTTGTTAAAAGTGCAGTAAAAATTCATTCTTACTTGACTTGCTCTAATGGTGTTTTGGGCACAGATAGACATTGGGATTTAACAGGGGCTATTGCCTGCCTTACTGAATTGAACTACAGTTCATTTGGGATCCCAACTCCTTTTGTTGCTTACTTACATGCTATTAATTAGCATCCTCGTATCTGACAGATTCTTACCTTTATTTTAATTATTATATTATAGTTTGTGCTTGCGAAGGTCATGCCCAAGGGCCCAACTAGGTTAATAATTCACTAGGTGGACCAGGGCCCAAACTTGATTTGGTCCTTTTTTTATTTGCACAAGACAAATAAGCATGGTATGGGTGAGTGGGAGAAGGAGGGAAAAGATGAATAAAATTGGGAACAGACAGTCACATATAAACATTAAAATTAATTATGTGATGGCGATATTTTGGAGATTAGCATTCCAATTTATTCTGCATATTAGTATAAAATTTATTTATGCCAGTTTATAGAATAATCAGATATGTACGAGTAATACAAGTTGATGAAGGTAATGCCTTCTTTGATTGACTGTGGGGGATTCTGAAGGTAAAGCAATATATCATCTGAATATAGAGTTCTTTTGTGGATAATACTACAGGTTTTGATTACTGACTGTCATTCTCTCTGATGGCAGCAGCTAGTTGTTCAATAAATAATGCAAATTATAATGGAGAGGGTAAACATCCTTGCCTGGTGCCACAGTGTAGGGGGAAGCTTTGTCACTAAGAGTTAGGGACTCCCTAGGCTATGAGTACAGGATTTTAATCCTGTATATAAAAGATTGTTCAAATTCAAACATTTGTAGTGTTATAAAAATGAAGTTTTAATTAACTGTGCTTTCTCTGATCTAAAGGTAGAATAATTGTGGTTTTATTTTTGTTTTGAAAATAGTTTTTAATTTTGTTGTGAAAAATTAAGGTGACGTGTGTTATTTGCAGATGTTCTTGCTTTAATAATAAATAAAGTTTTATCTGAATGTATTAGGTAGACTGTTTCTAGTCTTGCTTATATGCCTTACTTCTTATTTCTTAGTTTGTACCGGAAATTATATCAACTGGAGTGCAAACGAAACATTAAGAACAAGAAATGCAACATATAATACAGCATATCTAACAATTACATGACCCTATGCAGAAAATGTCAATTTTAACAATAAAATAATGTCAGCTTTTAGTTAATGGAGAAAACTTTTCTCTATTGGTGAATTAATGCCTAGTATATTCCAGCTTGCTATTTTTATATTTGTATTTAGAAAAATAGGGTATAGTGAGCTGAGAGTGAGCTGTTAAAATGTATTACAGAGTTTTTGTTTGTTGTATGTTATTTGTTTCATTATGTCCACATATAGTGATCCAGACAGACAATAAGTGAAACATAAGGGAACATAATAAGGGGAGCAGACATTTTGTCAATGCATGTGTAACATGTAGGTTACAGAATCTTACAGTGATTGTAATACAGTTGGTTCTTCTAGTACGCGTCTTCATGCCCCAAGTCTAGTTTCATAAAACAGCTTAGTATTAATATCATCCTGACTGTTAAAGAATGTACTGATGCTCACTTTACCATTTGAGAATCATCTTTGTGCCAAGATGCTTGTGGGAAACCCAGCCCCATCCAATATTTAACTCACCTGCCTGCATTCCTTGCAAAGCCAACATCAGCAAGCACAGTCTGGCAGATATCACAACAGAAACAGTCTGGATGCCAACTATTGTTCATCGCCTTAATGACACGACCAATAATAAATTCCCCTGTGAACAGAAAATCCAGATCAAAAGTACTGCGGACATAATATAGAAAACAAACACAGAGAAAATAAACACACAGATTGAAAAAAAGATACAACATCACTAAAGGTAAAAGAAACAAACAAAAACGTATGTATTTTTGGATGTGTTTTTAGGCTTCATCAAAAAATACTTTAAATACTTACCACACTGATTACAGCAGGGAGCAAACAGCATCTGGAAATCATGCTCACAGTATTTTCTGCCTTCAAACTAGCAAAAGCAAATCAGATCAAGATCATATGTCATAAGTCATATGCCACTGGTGGCAACCACAGCAGTAGAATTTATGGATAGTCCTAATAGCTTTGCGTTATGTATCATTGCTCGGAAGCAGTAATCAGCAGGCTGAGATTAATAGTACAGTGCAAAAATGTGGAAAAAATAGATGTCTGTCGCATTCTTGGTGGTAAAGAATAATTACACAAAGACTCACCTCATAAAATAATCCTTCTGGAAACTGCTGGAAGCATTGTGCACATACAAAGCATTGTTCGTGATACAACTCTCCATTGCTGTTCACAATTTTCTCAGAAGTGGAGAACCCAGTTTTGCAGAGTTCACAAATGGCATTAGTGAGAGCATTTGCTATATTACTGTGAGTAGAAAAATACGGTAACATAAACTTATGTAAATTACAGTTTTCACTTCTGATGCAGTACATGTACAGAAAAAGACAGCTACAATGGTCCCTAGCCTAAGTAACTATAATGACACTATTGTGTAATGAAGGTGACAAACTTAAGTGTTGAAAGCTTCAACTAATCTAAATACAGACCATATGATTATGTTAAAATCAACCACTCTCATTTAAATTGATTAATTGTAATTACAAAAGATTGTCTTTTGGGCCGTTCAGAAGGAGACCATACAAGGTTTTGTCACCTGAGCCATCTCAACACACATAAGGTTTGTGAAGTTTAACAACCATTGGCTTTGCTGGAATAAAAACATGTTGCTTAAGTAGCTAGGCAGTTAACATTGACATGCCTGCAAGCCGTTTTAACCTACAATGTCACCAGCGATACAAAACCGTAAGTCATTGAATAGTCACTTTGCAATGGAATCACATTCATTCTTATATATAAATGGCATTTTGCTAGTAAAAAGCCCAATTAAAGATATTTACAATCAATAATTAAGTGAACATTTACACTGTTGTTCTGACTGGTAAAAAGCCCAGGCCCACGTAAATGCAATGTGGCTAGTGTAAATGATAATTTAAGATATCTAGACAGGTTTTCAGTTAACAAGCATGCACTTGCGTGCACAGCCAGGGGGCAAAAGTGCCGTTCAGTATATAGTTATGTATCATTATGTAATGTAACGTTAGTCAACTGCTGTAATCAACATAGATTCTGCACTATTTGCAAATTCTTGTAGACTCAATAATAAATTACAATTTCGGAGTTGGGTCTGTTTGTTTGATTTTCATCTTCTATATTCTATGATTTTTAGCAAAGAAATGTTATTCCTTAGAATATTAAACATTTTCCAGTGGTAGGTGCCGTTTACTGCACAACAATTCTTTGTCACTGTTGCTCTCTAGCATGAAGAGTGCTGCTTTCTGCCCCTTGGTTGCACACATTTCGGTAATGACATTGCACAGAAATCTGTCTAATCTAAAATATAGCATTAAATATTTACAATTCACTTTTTACTGAATCTGAACTTACTAGCGAACATAGAAGTCACAAAACTCCTTGTAAACCTTGACGTCACTATGTCTCCTCTGAGAATTTGAGAGAAGCACTTTGGCCTCTCCGTTGTTCTGTCCATGTTGGAACCTATTCAGCTGCACCTGTACAACTTCTGCATTCTGAACAATCCCTTGGTTCAGGTTCTCCATGGTGGCTGTAAAAATAGAATAATCAGTGAAAACACTCCAAAGGTAATCCACAAATCTCGGACTAAAACAGGTACTTTTGTCCTTGAGATCCACACTGAAACTGTGCTTTGACCCGTGAAGGTCCCCACCTCCTCATTTCTGTCTTCTCTCTCCCTTTCCCTCACATGGTAAAGGGCTGCTTTCAAATTAAGAGCCTAGTTGCCAAACTGTAAAATGGAGGAAACTGCAGAGATTAGTCCTAATTTGGTGTGTAAGCACAAACTATAGATAAAGAGAAGTATGAATAGACTTATGCATGCATCTCTCGCAAATATGTTATTTTGTATTTATGGTTGAGTATTGGAAAGAACCCAATTCAATGTAATAGAAACTTTGTCGTGCACAACAAGTTATTGTCAAAATGGATAAACATCTCAAAGCTTATTAGATTTAATTAGGTTTTTCTTTAGATATTATTAAGCTTGTCCGTCTCACAACAATTGCTACAAATTGTTTTAGCTGCATTTGTGGGCAGGTCATGGATAGGTCAGTGGATGGCAATGTTCCATAAAGATAGACCTCAATCTTATGAAGTAATTAGTCTAATAGAAAATAATAAAAAGACAAAATCTCGCAAATCTTAATCAGTTGATAGGGTTCTCTCGTCATACCAGTAATCTGCAACTAAAACACCCTTAAAAGCAACCCTTAAAGCATTGGCCCTTCTGTCAGGAGATGTGTTTAATCTCTGGCAATGCCACAGCCAGGAAAGCATAATAATTGGTCTGCCACAATGGAGAGGTTTATCATTTAAAAACATTAAATTTAAATATTTGTTTCAGACCACTATATTCAATATGCAAAGTTGTTTTTACTAGATAATAATACATTTAGTTTATGTCTTATTAAATAAACATATGGAGAATTGTTCAATATCAAATATCTTCCTACTTTAGTCTTTTTTAACTAATTAACCACAAGGGACTTTTAACAAAGCACAGCTTTCGTTCTTTGCAATTTTACCCTGACTCTACAAATAGACATGGACCATCTTCTCTATTTTAGGTGCTAGCAGCTGTCACCCTGTCTGGTGTGGGGGGTCACTCCTGCCTCTATTTGAAGAGTAACTGTTGTGTGTCACATAGCCTGCCAGGACATTAAACACTCCAGAGTGGGTATTGTGTAATCAAATAGAATGTGAAGTCTAATTAAGTATTTAATTACATAGGGGCTTGGTGATTATCTGTAACACACAGAGGTACAATGTTATTCCAGTTCATATTTCAAATAAATGATCTGTTAATTGGTTTGTCCATATAAAATGTTTCACTTTTTTTGTCATAATACATAATACACATACATACATTAAAAAAAAATAAAATTATATATATATATATATATATATATATATATATATATATATATATATATATATTTATTTTTTTTTTTTATTTATTTTTTTTTTTTTATGTATGTATGTGTATTATGTATTATGACCAAAAAAGTGAAATATTTTATATTAATACAGTGGTTGACTGGCCATAGGATTTGGACTTTTATACGCATACACACACACTTGCATACAGTGCCCTCCATAATTACTGGCACCCCTGGTTAAGATGTGTTCTTTAGCTTCTAATAAATTGAGTTTTTTTCTAAATAATATAGGACCACGATGGAAAAAAAGAGTAAAATCCAACCTTTAACTCAAGTGAATTTTAAGGGGAAAAAAAAATCCCTGACTAAGAAATAATTATTCTTCATAAAATCACCTGTTCCACAATTATTGGCACCCCTAACATTTCTTAGGAATATATATGTAATTAAAGTATTTCTGTCAATTCTACAGTAGTTACGAAGTTGATCAGAGTATGTAGGAACATTTAATTAGTAATTCACAACTTCCTGTTTCCCTGGGGTATAAATATGACGTGACACAGAGGCCATTTCTCTTCAACATGGGAAAGACAAAGGAACATACCATTCAAGTAAGGCAGATGTGTGTTGACCTCCACAAGTCAGACAATGGCTACAAGAAAATAGCCACTCACCTCCACCTGTCCATATCTACTGTCTATTAACTATTAAGAAGTTTAAAACAACTGGAACAGTGGTAAACAAGCCTGGATGAGGACGCAAGTTTATTTTGCCACCACGCACAGTGAGGAGGATGATAAGAGAAATAAAAAGGTATCCAAAGCTCACTGTTACAGAATTGCAACAAATGGTAGCTTCTTGGGGTCACAAAGTCTCCAAAACAACCATCAGGCGCTATCTGCATGCCAACAAGCTGTTTGGAAGGCATGCACGGAAAAAAACCTTTTCTCACTCACAATCATAAACGCAAACGGTTGGAGTTTGCTAAGCAGTACTGGAACTTCAACTGGGACTGTGTGCTTTGGTCAGATGAAACTAAGATAGAGCTTTTTGGCAACAAATGCTCTAAGTGGGTCTGCCGTAACACAAGCACCTCATGCCCACTGTGAAATATGGGGGAGGATCAGTGATGCTGTGGGCCTGTTTTTCTTCCGAAGGCCCTGGGAACCTTGTTAGGGTGCATGGCATCATGAATGCTTTGAAATACCAGGACATTTTAAAACAAAATCTGGTGGCTTCTGACCAAAAGCTGAAGATGGGTCGTCACTGGGTCTTTCAGCAAGATAATGACCCAAAACATATGGCCAAATCTACACAGAAATGGTTCACCACACACAGAATCAAGCTCCTCCCATGGCCATCTCAGTCCCCAGACCTCAACCCCATTGAAAACCTGTGGGGTGAGCTGAAGAGGAGAGTGCAGATGAGAGGACCCAGGTCGCTGGATGATTTAGAGAGATTGTGCAAAGAGGAATGGTCAAAGATCCCTCTATCTGTATTCTCCCATCTTGTGAAACATTATAAGAGAAGATTAGGTGCTGTTTTGTTGGCAAAAGGGGGTTGTACAAAGTATTAACATCAGGGGTGCCAATAATTGTGGCACACATGATTTGATGTTAAACAATTATTTCTTAATGTGGGATTTTTTTCCTACTGAATAAATTCACTTGAGTTAAAGGTTGGATTTTACTCTTTTTTCCATTGTGGTCCTATATTATTTAGAAAAAAACTCAATTTATTAGAAGCTAAAGAACACATCTTAACCAGGGGTGCCCATAATTATGGAGGGCACTGTATATAGTCTGACCTTGGGATGAATTTGCTGGGATGTCCACTCCAGGTAAGATATCTTGAATGTTTTTCTTCTGTGAATAATCTCTCTCAATGTAGGGTGTGATGATGGACAAATTGTTTGGAAATGGCCTCATAACCCTTCCCAGATTGTTGGAGAGCAACAATTGCTTCTGCTTGACCTGAATGCTTCAGACCAGCAGACTGCCAAAACCTCTTTTTTTTTGAGGTGGTCACACTTGCTATTGATCAAATAATCAAGGGCATTTGTTTAGCAGCACCTGACTGCTACTTACCCTCTTAATTCCTGTGTAAGCAGTAATGTTGTCATGTGGTGTTGTGTATACAAGGTTGTATTTTCCAAATGTTTATGTCCTGATATATATATAAAACACTCATGCTACCTGTCTCTCCTACTATAAACTATAAACAAAAAATTTTGTACTATCCACCTTCAAGACTGTCAGAGTGATCCCCATTCTGAAGAAGTCAACTCTAGACAGTTTAGTCATCAACTACTGATCAATTTCTCTTTTTTCTTTTGCATTCTTTATTCTTGCTTCCTGTAGTTGCCTGCATCAGATTTAAAAAGAATGGACCAGCCCCTCCGTACTTGATGGTCAAAACTTGATTTGTACCAAAAGTCCTTTGAGCTTCGAGTCAAGCTTGGAGCCTAAATGGTAGATCCAACTTCCCCTGGGTGTCCAAATGGCAGAATGGCAAATGGCAGTCTTCTTTGGGTTTTTTAAATGTTTTTGAAAAACAATCAGCTGAATTGTATACATTTGTGGCCAAAAATTGAGAGGGTTTTTTTGTTACAAAGTTTGCTGCCTCAGCTTTTTATATCCTTTAGTTCATATGGTATCCTGAAGTACAATAATGAACATTTTATATGTTTTAAAACTTTTTATTGAGAAATACATCCTGTTGGACTGAAATGCATTGGCTGGATTGCAGCAATTTTTGTGATAAAGTTCATTTTGATGGCAAAGAATGACTTTTTTTTTTTTCACGCCCCTTTTCTTGTTACAAACTCAGAATGCTAACACCACAAATGCTGTGCCGCTCCCTTTGTCCAGGAGACTGGTTTCTTTCAGTTAATTTAAAGGATTCTTACTTTCACATAGGTCTCGTTCAGTTTGGCTCTGTGGGTCTTTACCAAGTGTGTGGAAGCTGCACAAGCCTTTCAAGAATTTCAGCTTATAGACGCCTTTCAGACTATCTCGGCTGCAGGGAGAGATAGTAATACTGGTTTTCTATCTCTACAATTTGTGGTTCAGTGTAAATTGCATCAAGTGCAGAAAATAACATATCTGTGACAAAAACTAAACTCTGTTTCATTCCGCTCCACACTTTTACAAGAGCGTGTGATATAATTCAGGCACTGCATATCTTCCGCAGTGGTCAGTCTGTCCTGTCCTGTCTCTTGGGCCTGCTGTTGGTTCTCCTCAGCCTGTTAAGGATGATTTGGTTCAAGCTCTACGTTTATGCACTTCGCTGTCTCTCTCTCTGTCATGTCATGGTATCAGTGCTTAGTGACCCTGAGATGGAAAAATTCATCAGTTTTTGAAACTGGCACCCCTCTGGGTATGGTACTTTCAAGAGCGGTGGCAACGACAGATACTTGACTCTCTGGTTGGGGCGCAGCTTTCAGCAGCCATGCAGTAAATGGCACCTGGCCACATCATCTGCACTCCCAACATACTTTCTCAAGCTTTTAACAGCCTTTCTGGCTCTAAACGTCCCTCTTCTCCAGAGCTGTTCTCATTCGACAGACAGCACTACAGCGGTAGCTTACATAAATCGCCAGGCAGGCACGTGACTGGCATGCAAGTTGGCACGCAAACTTCTACCGGGAGCAGGGTGTGGTTCAGCTCATGTGGGCGGATTTCTTTTCCAGTGGGAATCTCCTTTGACTCATACCAACCACTTTAGCTAGAGTAACAAAGGCCATCTATCCTCCTGGTTGCCCCATTCTGGTAGGGGGAACCCTGGTTACTTGACATTATTTAGCTCCTATCAACTAACTTTACCAAGCGATCTGCCAACAGCTTCTTATGCATCACTCCAGGTACCAATATTCGAACCCTGCACTCAATCTTAATACACTGGCGCACAAATCTAATTGCCCTGCTGCCACTAACAATGGTCATGTTGTTAACCTATAAACACTTATTATCAAATATACCTGCTAAAGACCCAAAGCTGGGTCTCCACAAGTAGCAACCCTACAACGACATCTTCTCCCAGCAGAAATTTAATACAACTTATGTCCAACGCCCATCTATGGCCAACTATCGCCATGCAACTATATCCCATCTCATCCACTGCCCCGTTTCCTTTGCAATGCTACAGTTGCAGGCCGTAGCTCCTCTTCCTGTCCTTGAATAAAGCTAGTAACCACTCACCTTTTCTCTGGTGACATGGCCTTACTAAACGCTTTCCATGGATGACACTATCCCTGCCCTCCCCTATTTGTGCTCCAATGCCCTCTTCGATGATTACACTGCCTCTAGGGATTCCATTTCCTTTTTTGCTTTTGTGTCTGGCACTGCTGCTTTAATCAGCCAATCTTTTGATCCTGCTTATGCGCCTCTGGCCGATTCTCAATCTGCGCCTGTACTTGCATTCCTGTGGACTTATGGAAACATTATCAGTTATTAGAACTACAAAAACCATGAGTGGCAACATTACACGAGGCAGAAACCCAAACTGCAAATGGCATAATTTTAATTTACCTCGCTACCTGCTCTTTATGACTAAGTGCTGCAAAATACCATCTCCCTAAGCTCTTAACTGGTTGTCATTCCTCTACTATCCCACCTGCAACCTCAGTAGATAGAGGGAGCCACTGAATAACAATATAGTGCTTTACTTTGCAAGCACTATATTCAGAAGAAAAAGCCAAGGGATAATACAATCAATGTTTTGCTTTGCAAGCACTGTAATAAAGCTGAATAAAACTGCCATCATGAGTACAGCTGTATTATTATGCAAAGAAAACAATATGAATACAGTGCTGAAATTCATCCTCCTCTGGTCAGAACTATTTATAAATTATTGATAAAAGTCACTGTATAACCATACAACTTCTACAGACACTATGAGAGCAAAGCCTGCGAGGCTAAAGGCTAGCCCTAGCCGTACGGCTATACCATCGCTTTTCCTCACAAATGTTTGCTCCCTCGAGAATAAACTGGACTACATTCGACTGAACTACCCGTGTACGAATAAATCACTCAACATGCCCATTATCCTTTGGATGATAAGCTGTTTTACTTGACTTTTTTGCCCCAGCAATCTGATTGCTGTGTCTATGGGCTCCCGGAATGATAAACTCGGACCAAGGTGTATCCTGTCTAGCATTTTTAACTTGTCCCACTGTTTTAGGGTTTTCAGGTTCTTAAATATCTCCGTTGTGCTCTCTCACCATGATGGTCTCTTGCCATGCATGTCATGGGAAAGAACCTGAGACAAAATCCTCTTGCTGTTTATCCTGATGTTCCTTCAGCAACAAAACTGGTAATACACTTTGACCAGATGGCAACAAACGGCTATCCTAAACGGCAGACTCCTTCACAGGACTAATTTGTGGTGGGATGACAAGGGTTCTACAGCTTGGCACTGTGTACTCACATGGTGTGTTGAACAGCATCCTCTTTGAAATGTTCTGCCTCTTCCAGTAAAATAGAGCTCACTTAGTATCTTTTGGCTAACTTGATCACTAATGACGGCTTGCCTACTCAAAGCCTCAGGGCAGTGAGCATACACACACCCAGAGTGGTGGACAGCCAACTCCAGTGCCTGGGGGCCTTGCTCAAGGGCCCCAAAAGTGGCAGCTTGTCGAGCCCCGTGTGTCAGGTAGCTGAGCCACTACTGCCCCTTAAAATTCCCCACATTTGGGGAATTTGTAGGGGTCAGCACAACCGTAAATGTAAAGGCTGAGCCTCAACCTTGGTGAACCACCTTTTTGATCATGGTATCTCCCCTCCCAGGTAAGTATGCTACTGGTTGTACAGTTATAGGAGCATGACTTGACTATGTAGGACACATACACACTTTTATTGCACTTCTTCTTAATTAATTAATTTATTTATTTATTTTGGCTTCTTTTAACCCAGTTCTCATGGGTTGGTGTGCAGGAAATAAAACCCTGTTTTTTAACCATGACTTTACCACAATCCAATTTGGAAAAAAATAACCCAACCATGGTGCTGGGACTTTGGCAGCTCAACAAGGTAGCACTCCCTCACAAACTGCCGTGGTCGTTTTGCCCACACCAAGTGTTCCTGCTTGGGTAAAAGCGTGACAGACTGAAGTTTAACTGTTCCAACCGTGCTGGGCATTTCTTTACCTTTCCATCTATGCAGACCAGACAAGATGTCCAGAAACTTTCAGACTGACCCGAACTCTCAGGCAGGCTGAGAACGTCAGTTTTCTTAAACTGACGGCAAGTGTACTTAACACTGGAACCCATAAAAGTTTGGTTGCGTTGTCCAGGAATGACTAATGTAGAACTCCACCACAGCCTACTAGTGTAATGATTGAACACATTCCACTGGGTTGTAATGAAATTCCTTAACTCTTAACGCCTGTGTAGAACAAGCTGTTGTTTCCAGTTTCATCACATTTTGGAACAGAATGGCACGTCAGAAGCTTTTTTACAACACTTCATATAATGACAGACCATCATCAATAGTGACAGTTTGGCCATTTTCACTCACATTGTCCCCTCCTAAATGGAAGTGTGCAAGTTTCCCTGGTGGTGTAGCAAAATTCTCAATTTCATTGAGAGATGGAAAAAACAGCATTGGGACAGTCTCTTTGTTGTTGGCCAATGTCTAAACAGGTTAAATATTGTTTATCCCCTCATGCAGTGTGAATAGGTAGAATGTGATGTGCTGCTGCAAACTCAACAAGGTTACATCACGAGCCCATGGTGACCCATGTGCCCCAGCAAGGTTGTGAGAGGGCTGACTAGTATGCTGTAACACCCTCTTTAGCATACTGAGGACACACTCTTTTGCATTTGAGTAAGATGCACCACTTCCAGTGGTTTTGGAGATGTTATTGGAAGCACAGCTGTGTCACAAACTCACAGCTTGACCCTGACGCTCGGCAACAGCTGAATAGATGGATCTGGGTCATGGCAACGGTTTTATGTAGCAGACGTCATTATGAGAAACAGCTATGGACTTTGAAAATCAGCTATATAAACACAGACTAATGAACAGGAGACATGCACTTATTGTGTTGGCTTGCAATAAACACGCATCACATTACTTCAAAAACTCCAAAACTACAAAAACTCAAAAACTCCATACAATGTAAAAAAAGTGACCATATAATGTGATACAGTGGTCCAGTGGACACTATATCTGTCCATCTATAAGATGCATCAACTTTGTTGGTCCACTTTGTAGATGTAAAATCAGAGACTGAAGCTCGTCTGTTGGCTGGATAGTTTTGATTGGACCACTTTTTTCAGTCCAGTAGTGGCACTCAGGTGTTTACAAACATCAGCAGTTTTGCTGCGTCTGATCTACTCATACCAATGCAACACACACTAACACACCACCACCACATCAATGTATCATAAAATGTATCACAAAATGTTGGTGAGAAACCACATTTGAAAACAGGAGATCAAATCATTGTGGACTCTACTGCAGTCAGTGTACTAGAAAACAAACACTGCCTTGACATTATAACTGTGTTCTTGAATAACCTTAACTGTCAGCTTACTCACCTGGTTCTTGCTCTCTATCCTGCTCTTTCTCCCCCTCTCTCTCTATTCGTATTCCTCCCACTTTGAGCTGCTAACCAATTATCAAATGCAACAAACAAACAATGAGTATTTCATCTAAGAGAAAAATAAATAAATAAATCCACATCAATTTACGTTATAGAATCATCTGTTAATGTATTATCATTATGTAACATTAATTAGCTAATACACATACAGACAGCACTACTCTAGCACCTTGGCTAACACAGGTCAACCAATGGCACAGCAGCTATAGCTTCTCTCACTGCTTTTTAAACATTTCATCATTGGCCTGCTAGATAACAATAAAAAAGATAGTTACTTCTAGATAACAATAACAGAATAAAGAGTGCATCAGAAATATGGACTGATGATGACTGCAATGCGATGGTTCTGAGTGTACAAAATACTCCTTGGTCCTACCATATTCTCTCTATGGTTTTAACATTTCCAGCGTGTCAGAGACAAATTAACGTTAAAAGAAAAAAATATATATATAACTATAGAATTATAATCTTTAGGGGTGCTGGGACTCAGTTTATGTCTAAATGTTTAAGACTAAAAAGGGCTAGCTACGCCCCTGTTCTTCAACCAGATTTGTACCAGATTTGTATCTGAGGCAGTGTGGACAGCAAGGCATCAATTCAGCTACCTAGTTCCAGTTTCACTGTTTCAGTGCGCATGCTCAGACACACAAGTAGCTATGAACTGTGACGTTGTGACGCATGGTTGACGAAGACGGAAATGAAGCAACTTCAGTTTACTGAGTTAGACACCTTTAGCAACGTTGTTTGAAAGATGCTTGCTAAAATTAAGGTTGCTTAAAAAAATCTGTCTACTGTCTACTGAAGTAAAGCTGACGCTCGCAGGTGTCAATATGGAGGTAGCTAGCTAGCTAAGTATCATCATTTCAACGAAACTCTAGCTATCTCTGTTTTAAATTAGCGGTAGCTAGCTAGCTAAGCTAAGGGATATAGGGAAACACGCAGCTCAGTGTCAAATTGACTATTGAACAAAATGGTTAGCTAGTAGCTAGCTAACCCACTTGTTACTGTTTTCATAGCTGCCTTTCAACACGGATAATTTAACGTTACTTCATCACATCTCCAGGTAGTTAGCTAGCAGCTAGCTAGCTAACGTAGCTACTTATCTGCTTAGCCAAGTTATCTTGATATGAGGTTGGAGAAGTTGTTGTTTTGAACTGACGATGTTCTCACTCTGAATTCAACTACCTTAAGTCCAACTAAAAAATAAAGTAGATTGAAAATAGATTTAAATAGCTAGTTAGATAGCTATCTAATCTGTCTGCGTTCTGACTGCTTTAATTATTTACAGCGAGAAACTGATGTGGAGTGTGTGAATCAACCCCCAGGTCTAGGAAATGGAAAATCTAAGGTGAACTATGTTTTAATTTGAATGATTTGAATTACTGTCTAAATTGTGCATATATGCATCATATTTTCTTTCCTTGTAATGTCTTATTATAGTTGGACACACTGTCCAAAGAAGACCTAATTAAATTTGCAAAGAAACAGATGGCTGTACTGCAGAAATTAAAGTCAAAATGTACAGGTAAGCAGTTAAACAGTATTAAGCCTTGGTCTTTACAGTTGCTTCTGATCAGACTTCTTCCTAAGTGTCACCTATAAATTTGTTTTTGCTATTGTTTTGTTTTGTGTTTTTTGAAAGATTTGGAAAAGGAAGTTGAAGTGCTTAAATCTCTTCCTAGTGGGACTTCAGATAGCTCAGTAATACAGGTAAGCATTTAGTATGTGTACAAATAAATAAATGCTAATGATATAATGAACATATGACAAGTTTCAAAAGACTCCCATTTGTACCCTTACAACTTAAATAACTAATTTAAACATTTAGGAAACAAGTAGCGCTGTTATAAATGTTATGTTCTGAAACAGGAACTGACTGAGAGAATGGATGCTGTATTGCTTGAGAAAGCTGAGACCCATCAAACCTTAGTGTTACTGCGGAAAGAAAATGAAAAGGCCACAAGACATGCAGAAGTAAGTCCAGTTACGCTACAACAAGCTTCCAAGCCCTGGTCCTGGAGTATCACCTGCCCTACATGTTTTGGTGTTTTACCTGCTCCAGCTATGAAGCTCATTAAGAAATCTTCCTGAGTTTAAGATGGTGGGTTAGAGCAATAAAATGTGTGTGGCATAGTTGCTCTAAAAATTGTCTTCATTTTGTCTTCATCAATTGTCTTCTAAAAATTGGAGCTTCATGTTCTCATTTTTATGGAAATAAGTATAAAAGAGAAAGATTGTTAAGGTAGTTAATGAGTTTCATTATATTATTGCATTGTATTTACTATGTCATTGTTGTCTTTTCTATATAACACAAATGATACTTAAGCCAGTCTTATACACAAAAGAGACAGAATATACAGAGGCCACCCTTAGCTATGGTTCTGTACATTTATACATTTTTAAATAAGTTAATGTAGTAATATTGTATTATAAAATCTTCCAAATATTGATCCATTAGAGAGCATATGTTGTATGCACACTTGATGCATTTGACATTATATGTTGTATGTACACTATGTAACGGGCAGCTAATCCACACATATAGATAAAATGGATTAAATTGAGATTAAGTATCATACAATAATACTAAACATAAACATCATATGTAAAAGCTTTTGGATGTGACACATTATATTTCCATATTATATTTAATGAAACAAGAATTACTTTTTACGGTTAGACTAAAAGTAAAAGACATTGCATTATACTTTTGTTAATAGTTAGTTACAGTTGAAATTGTAGTTTTGGTCTTTTGATTATATGTATTTTTCACAAGACTTTTTTTACATTAATGTGTAATATTTCTCAACAGCAGGCCATGGGAAACCTATTTGCACTTCAGGAAAAAATGAACCATGCAAATGAAGAGCATTTAGAAAAGGTTAAGGTTATGGAAAAAAAGTTTGAAACTTCTGAAGCAAAGTATAGAGAAGAAATTGAGAGTTTAAAAAAATTGGAAAGTGAGCAAATCAAGAATGAAGAAATCCTAAGGCAAAGACTAATTGAAGAACTTGGCTCTAATATCGAAGCAGTTCGCCAGGAATATGAAACTAAGATAACTAACTTGCAGCAGAATCTGGAATCAGCCAAAAAAGAGTGGGCTACTGAGAGTCAAGCTCAAATTAACATGTACCAAACTGCGCTTAGAAAATCACAGGAAGATCTTGAAAGTCTGCAAGAGAAGATTGCAAGTCTGAGCAAACATCATGAGGTGGAGGTCAGAGATCTGGAAGAGCAGCTTGAAATGAATGCTGCACATTTGGAAATGGAAAGGGAGAGGCTTTTATTGCTCCATGATGAGCTAGCAGAACAACTAGCGCTAAAAGAGAGCTACCTTCAAGATGTCAAAGAGGAAGAAGAGGACCTAAACAAGGGTGGAGCACAGAAGGCTTCAGGCACTATTGTGACTGTATATTCCTCAACAAAAGAAGAACCAGATAATGAGATAGATAAGATGAGACAGACACTGCAGGATTTGCAGTCCCAAAACACAATGCTCCAAGAAGAGCTTACATTTCTCAGGAATGTAAAGATTGAGCTTGAAAGTGAACTGCAGCACCTAAAGGAAGAGTTTAGTATGGAAAAGGAAGAGCTAGAGTTCAAGTTCAATGAACTGCAAATGACCAAAGAAGAAGTTAGCATTTTTCTGGAGAAGGAAGCTTATACTGAAAATGAGCAAATAACCATAAGTCATGTCCAACATGACCAAGAACTTCAAGCACTAAAAGAAGTGCATCAGACAGAAATGAAGAAACTAGAGACTCACTTAATCTTTAATGCTGAACGTGAAAAGGAAACTATTATTCAAGAGGTAAAGAAGTTGTGCAACCAATGTGAGATGCTTACTGAGGAGAAAAAAACTGTGATCACCGAATATGAACACACCAAGGAACAACTTAAAACTCTTGAGTTGGAGCTTGGTGACAAGACAACTGATTTAGTGAAACAATACAATTCTATGAAGGAGCAAGCATTGTCAGTCCAGGAACTACAAGAACAACTAAGTGAGAAAGACAAATTGATAAAGAAACTAAGTTTAGTGCAAGCTCCAGAGATTTCAGCTCTAAATGATCAAACAGTCTTGAACACAATCTCAACTGCAGCAGAAGGAGAAAGAAAGCAGAAGGAAGGTTTTGTTCAAGTGCGTGACGAAAACCACGTGACCATAAGCTTGGACAAAGAAAATAAGGTAACACTGGAAAATGTAATAACAGAAATTCGGCACCTAAAAGATGAATGTACAATTGGAGAAATTGACACTGCCCAGCTCAGCCTTAAGAAGTTAGAGAATTTGTTAATGGTTTTGGAGTGTGCCTTGGGTGAGAGAAAATATCTTACGAATTGTATAGCTGATTTGGAGGGCCAGCTGTCTTCAATTTGTGACAAAGACCAACTGACCAAACATGGCAATGCCTTAGTAGAGAACTGGAATGCTCTTAAAACAGTAAAAGTGGAGTCTCAGGCCACAATTGGAGAGCTCAAAATAAGCATGGCAAATCAGGAAAATGCTAACATACAGAAGGACTTTCATTTGGTGTTGGAAGAGAGAGATATTTTAAGGAAGAATATGGAAACGATTGAAAGAAAGCTTCTTGATACGCAGACACATATGTCAAAAATACTTGAACAGAAGTATTCTGTAACAGTAGTAGACAAAAATGACATTTGTGTATTGGTCAACGATCTCTTGTCTTTGGTTAAAGAAGAACAAACTTTTTTGACACAGCTGCTTAATAAACAGTTTACAAGTATGCATTCCCAGGAAAGCTCTCAAGAACAAGCTGGCCCTAGTCAAGAAGGACAGCTACAAATGGCCATTATAAATGAAGATGCAGAAGGCTTTCAAGATGACCACACTGAAATGCCAACCCAGAATGTGAAGGATTCTCAGGTTGTTGAGATTACAGAGGGTCTGATGGTCAAAGAACATGAAACTCCAGATGATCCAGGTTCCCAAGAAACCGATGACTTTAAAAGGTTCCAACAGATGCTTGATGCAAAAGATTTAAGAATAGCACAGCTGAAGGAAGAAATTGCACATTTACAAGTAAGCACTTACTCTGTTGAAGTTTTTATTTCCATTGTGATTCTATAGAAAATTATTCATAATTAATCTCAAATGTACTTTTTTACTTTCAGGAGTCAGAATTGTCCACCCTCAACAACCATATGAGGCAAATAGGTATGCTCTTATTTTATTTTTTTAATCAAATGTTTTTCTACATATCCTGTAATTCATATTTATTGATAGTCCAGTAAAAGCGCAAAATGCAGTATTAATAGTTTTTAATACCTTTTAACACAGCACATTATAAAGTTATCTCATTTGTACATACGTTTGATCAATACATTTTTAAATAGCAATAGCTGTTGTAGGATTGAATGTTATTTTTTCATTTATTGTGTTACAGCTGTAAGTACAAGACAGACCACAGTTTAAACAAAGACTCGTATGTAGTTTTATGATTACCCAATAATTTATCTGGTCATTTTGACCCACTTCAGGTCACATCAGGTTTCTTGGATATAAGTGTGGTCCATCAGTACCTTGTTTAACACCTTTTTAAAAATTTCAACCCTAACCCGGGAAAAAACATCGCTTCTAAGTATTTTTTGTTTGTTTTTGTTTGGATTGTTTCTTCTAATCCAGTAAAAATAGACCTGGATGACCAGATCCATTTGATTGGGATTGGATCTGATCCTGACCTTTTTAAAGGGATCAAGTATCTGCTATTATGCCCATTATCAGTTTTTCTTTTCAGTGCTTGGTTTACAGTCTGGTCTACGTGTCCTATACAAACATTGTCCACTGTGTGCCATTTTTCCAAAAGTTAACAAAATTATCAAACAAAGCAGTGTGTGACTGTTCTGAAATAAAAAAGGAACACTTTGAGCTAGCTGCCTTTCATCCAAACAGGCATGTAGAAAGTGAGTGACGGAGCCTGGTGGCTCCAGAATTATGTGCATTTAAAATACAAAGTGTAATGTTTTATTCAGTTCAATGTAATGCTTTGGGTGCCTGAAGTTAAAGGTCATAAATAATTTTAAACAGGCTGAGCAGACAGATGTTAGATATGTATACACAGAAAGGTATCAGATGGTTAAAACTAAATCTAGGACATGGCTATTCTCGCAAACCTAGGGCTGTTTTTGTAGCACAGAAAGTCTCACGTTTAATAGATGTTAGAGTTTGAAATTTAACAGTGGAGATAATCTCTGGAGGAACTGTTTACACAGTAGTGAAAAAAGAAAAGTAAGTACAGATGACAAAACATGGTTAGAAATGTTATTTGTTCAAATTGTGCTTTAATAAATGTGATATTTATAATATTTTTGCAGAACATTTTATTAGTGCTTTTGTATTCACTTTTTTGTGCACTTAGTATGCAAATATTGTGCATTTTTTGTGTTATGACTAACATTTTTTTAATAATAATTTTTGTAGAAATTCTTGAAAAAGAAAGTAAGGAGAAAGATGAACGCATGAATAAAATAAAAGCTGTAGCTCTGAAAGCAAGAAGGGAACTGGAGAACAGCAAAAAAGAGGTTAATTTTTTTTCCCCCTACTTACCGTCATGCATTTATCTGTTATGTGTTGGGATTGTTGTTAACCAATGTTTGCCTGCAAAGTGTAAGATTTGTGATCTAAATCAAATTAGCTTGCACATTGCACCAACCCAATATAGGCTTCTGAAATGAAAGAAGAGTTGAAGACTTTGAAAACTGAACGAGACAAGCTGTCTGACACTCTGAAGGTTATCATTCACGGTGCTGAGGATTACAAGGTATAAATCTCTTATTTAAACAAAAGCCATGTCTTGTTCTTTATTTGAGCGAATCTTCTACAGGAACAAAATTATACACCTCAAACAGTCCTATAAACATTTATTTCTAGATTGAAATTTGGTTGGTTGATTTGGCTGATTATATGTTATGTCTGAATTTAATTCACAGAATCTTATAATTGATTATGACGTACAGACGGAGTTATTGGATAAAGAGAAGGAAAAACTGGAGACAGCAGAGAAACTTAATGAAGACTTAACAAAACGATTGCAGGCAGCCATTGAACAGGTAATGTATACATGCAACAATGTCAAATTTGCTATTTTTTTTTTATTCTGGAAAGTTGTTGGTTCTGTACATTCTTACAATTTCCAGAATTGCCTCTCTCCCCCAAACACTGCACAGCAACAGATCATGTAATTTTTTTTGTTTTATTTATATTATTTATAATTTATCCCATCTTATTTTCTTTGTTCTTTGTATGTTTTAGAAGAGCCTATGATTAAAATAGATGTGAGGTCTCTAATAGCAATTTTTGGACATGACTTAAATTTGCATAGTTGCAGAACACATATATATATATATATATATATATATATATATATATATATGTATTATATATATATATATATATATATATATATATATATATATATATATGTATAATATATATATATTATATATATATATAATATATATATACATTATTATTATTATTATTATTTATTTATTTTTATTTTTATTTTTTTTCTTTTCTTAGAATGCACCAGAATTTTCATATTGTTTATTCACGTGTAGACAGAAAATCATACATGGGCACAGTTTAGTTGATCACGGTCAGCCTAGTCTGAACCAATCCAGTCTGAACCAATCCAGTCTGATCTATTCCAGTTTTAACTAATCCAGTCTAGTCAAATCCAGTCTAAAACAAATCCAGTCTGGTTAGGAATGTTTTGAGAGAACCTTATATACATTGGGAACTGTGGGAGGGGAAAGGATGATGATGAGTTTAGGGAGGGGTAGGAGGGGGATGAAGGTGAGGGTACTTGGGGTATCAACATGGGGGGGGGGGGGGGGGTTGATGGTTATCTTACACGCCATTTGATGAAGTTGAAACCACATGAAAGTAATGTTAGAAAATATGGCCCTTTCTCTCAGCTCATACACCAGTCAGAATCAGTTAAGCTTAATAGCAGCTTCTGACATGTTATGACACTTGGAGCTGCTTAGCTTCACTAACCTTTTCTTTGGGATGCTTGCTGTGACATTTGTTATTCATTATGTTTAGCTATTCTGCGATGAATTACAGTGTAATTCATTACATAAAATCTTAACAGTATATTGACTTTAATTCCATGCATTTACAACATGAAAATAAGCCCCCTAACCATTTATAGTGTTTCTAAGTATGTACTGTGACAATCTTAATTAACCACAATTTCTGTGGATAGTAATGCAGGGCAGCCTTTATCCATGTTGATTAACCAATGTGTTTGCAGTACAGTCAACACATTTTAAAAGAAAAGAAAAACTAACGTTCTTTTTACCTGTCAGCATAAGCAGCTGTCATCGGAGAGGGAAGACCTGATGGCCCGTATCGAGACTCTCCAAAATAGTGTTCGACAGCTGGAAGCCCAGACACTTGAACTGCACAAGTTGAAGTCTGGGTTAGAGAGAGACCTGGAGACAGAACGTCTATTAAAAGAGCAAAAAGCAAAGGTACAACAGATTGAAACTACAATTTCTACAACTACACAAAATACTGCAGACACAACATGTGTCAGTATATTTACAAATGTTGGTTTAAAACTCCCCTGTTACAGTTTTAGTAAATTACTTTCTGGGCAAGATCAAGTATGCTTGTACCTACTAAAGGAAATTTCATTGGTTATTATTTTATTTCATCTGCAGTGGTCTCATTCAGTCATCTCTGTGAACAATTATGGCTATGTTTATCTAGTTTGTAATGTACAAATCTTCATTTACATTATGCTGATTTAAAAGATTTGACAAGAAAGGTGACACCAAACATATACTGACCATTTTGAAAAGTCTGTTTGATGGACAATCAGCTAATATAAAGATCTCAGCATCACCTGCCATCATGGAGTCAGCATTGCACAAACGACAGATGATGTTGAAGATCCTATAATTATAATAGATGTGAGGTCTCAAATAGCAATTTTTGGCTTACATTTGCATAGTTGCAGAACATAAATATATAATTTGTGTTAAAATATATAAAAAAACAGTGTATTACTAACATATACTGACCATTTTGAAAAGTCTGCTTTAAAGGAATTAAAGTTTAAATTGTAAAAGGCTGTTTCTGTTCCAAAGTATAGAATTCA
Source organism: Salminus brasiliensis (assembly GCF_030463535.1). Taxonomy (NCBI): domain Eukaryota; kingdom Metazoa; phylum Chordata; class Actinopteri; order Characiformes; family Bryconidae; genus Salminus; species Salminus brasiliensis. The sequence continues at coordinate 34,995,887 of NC_132885.1, read as the reverse complement.
TGTATATGAAAAGTATTTTAGTGGCCTGTGGAACTAAAAAGATTTTTACACAACATCAGTATTTTAAATTTTGTGTGCATTTACAGTGTATATTTGGTGTGTTTCCAGGATCACCAGTCTGCCATTAAAGAAACTGAAGAGCTGAATGCTTTACTTCACAAACAAAAGCAGCAGCTGCAGCAGACAGAGCAGGAGTTGGAACAGCTCCGGAAGGCATGTTCTAAAACTTGCAGAATAAGATATATGGCTTTTAATAACAGAGTTCGGGTTTGTTTTTCATGTCATGGTTAGAATATTTAAATGCTCTCATTGTTTTATCATAGCAGTTATTAACATTGACCCTTCTGGCTATATAAATATTGTACTATCAGAAAACAGTATTAACTCCCATTAGGTTACTCTTTAATCACGGTGGGCCGTTTGGTTTTGTGCTAATGTCCCATATTTAGGCTATCTCTGCAAGGTAAGCTTGTTCCACTATACCTGTGGTTTTCAACATGCATGCTGCAGCACTTGGCTAAACAGTTTTGTAATTGTGTATTGTGTAAGAATTACTAGATATTACAAGGGCTGTACATTGCTTATTCTCTGACAGTTTGATTTGATTATCATTCTTTCATTAATAATTCAGTTTATCATGAAGTGTCAAATAATTCTTAATTGAACTGAATTGAATGAACACATACTTTTTATATTAAATATGAAATATTATGACAAATTGCTGCACATAAATGAACAAACTGGAAACTGAATAAATTGTGGTTAGTTCTCTAATGGTTTTCTGTTCTCTGTTTTGTTTTATTGTCTATAGGATGCTCAGCAAAGTACTTTGCTGGACATGGAGATGGCTGATTATGAGCGGCTTGTCAAGGAGCTCAATCACCAGCTTACTGAGAAGGACAGACTGATTGAGGAGCATAAAAACCTCACACAAGCTCAGAGAGACAAAGAAGAGAAGCTGACCCAAGAAATAGGTGAGATTTGCAACTTACATAGTCACAGAATTGAAGGTTGTGGACCACAGACTCCATTTAAACAATAAAACAACACATCACTGGATCATTTAATATGGGAATTGAACTAATGTTTTTCCAATTTGTGGAAATGATCTGTGATTGATTTAATTGATTTTAGATTACTTTTGGCAACAGACAATGTGTAATAAATGACAATAAATTTCATTAAAAAAAACTTTTTGTAGATTTCTTCCCATTCCCATAATCTAGTAAATATTTCACAGATTGGAATGGCTGACTGAATGACTGACAATAACATTCAACACTCTTCTCCGATTTGTGTGCTTAACAAGATTCTGTGACTTGTTGTGACTTAAACTGAGTATGTGGGTAGGTATCATACAGCTATTAGAATAATCTTTAAATCAATTATTGGATGCCCCCTAAGTAATACTTCTTAGCCATGTATGATACTGAGGTAGTAATCACTAAAAGTTACTTTGTGGTAGCAGGAATTAATAAAATGTTGTTCTTTCCTTTGCTTATTTCTCCTCAGAGTCTCTGACATCACTTGTGCATACTGCTGAGGAAAAGGCCTCAAAAATGAAGCAGTTGTTGGTAAAGACCAAGAAGGATTTATCAGATGCCAAAAAAGATGTAAGTTGTAGTTTTCCACTGGCATTCAAAGTCTTTGACGTTCACACCAGATTGTTTTATCTCTAGCTGATGATATTTGAGACATATGCTGTTTAATCAGTACAAATAAAAAACAAATGTCAAATGTCACGCATGTTGCTTAATGCTATTGCACAGGATATTACAAGTGCTAAAAAAAAAAAACACTTTTGAAGACAAGTTGTTTGTTTTGATGTCAGGAAGCATCTCAGATGAGCATGCAGTCATCTTTGAAAGCAGAGCTGGAGGCCTGTCAGCAGCAGCTTGAGAATTATAAGGTAAGACCTTAAACTGTACTGACTATGTTTTGTGTTCCAGTGTGTAGATCTCAGCCCCAATTGCTGCACATCTATCAGTCCTCCCATTCTTTAAATTATTATTATTTTATATTTTATTGTTTAGGGTGGTACGCCATTCTCAGCAAACAATGAAGGTCTGTCTAATAGAGTGAAGCTTGTCTCTCATTTATTGTAGAATTCTGAAGGTACAAAAAGCTGTTACTAAACAGAATGTTTTAAGGGAAGTTTCATTTATGTAGATCACAGCAAACACAATGCCTGGTCAGGCTATTTGCTCAACACTTTCAAAAGGGATTATTTATTTGTCATTAAGGAAGTGAAACTGTGTTTTGTGTGACACTGTAGTCTGTTAGTGCATTATTACAACAGTTATTGTTTTGTGTGTTCTGTCTCAGATTCAGTGTAGCGAATTGACAGCAGATCAGCACAGACTTCAGAAGCAGCTGAAGTCTGTAAATGACCAACATCAGAAGGCATTCAGCTCCTACCAGCACCAGCTGGCTACTTTACAGAATGAGCTTAGCTCTAAAAAGGTACTTAAACATTCTTTTATCTCTGTGTGACAATACCTGAAAATACATGAAAATAGAATCAGGTGCACCACATCAGCTGCAAATGATTAGTAAAAGGTTTTACTTTTAAATCAGATATTAAGTTTGGTTTGATCTTTAATGGTTGAAGTGAGTAGTATCACCTTTGCGAGATCAGAGAGCTTTATGACTCCTTCAGAACGAAGGTTGTAGGTGCGTATGGGTGTGGGAAGAGTTTTAAAAAGATCTCAAAACAATTAGAAATCAGACATTTCATGGTATGTAAAACAATTTACAAGTAAAACCACTCCCAGCATAGTCATCCAAGCACGCTTAGCCCGGTAGCAGACCGCAGGATGCATAAAGAAGTCTCCAACAATCCTAAAATATCATTACTGCACAGGTCTTGGCACAGTTGATGTCAAATTACAGAATCCACTATCAGAATGAGACTTCACAAGTTTCATAAGAGGTAGACAAGGACCCTTATGAAACAAAAACACGAACATCAGGGCAAGACAAATTTGAGAATAGAGACAACAACCAGGACTTCTGGAACAATGTGCTTTAGACAGATGAATCCAGAGTTTAATTATTTAGATGTTTGGCTGGTATGGGACTGCTTTGCTATAGCAAGTTGTGGCAAGCGCTCTATAATGGAAATGTCTATGAACTCTTTATTGTATCAGAGGGTGCTTGAGAAAAGTGAGACCAACTGTCCAAAAACTAAAGCTGAAACATCACTCAGCTCAAAAATTTGCCATATATGTACTCACCAACGTTTCTCAAACCATTAGTAATTGTAATTTTTTTTTGTTATTTGAAAGAATCAAAATATGTGGTGTGACCAGAACTGGCCATTACTCCATCCATTTATATTTATTTTCTGCCTTATGTGGCATGATGTTGTGTATTCCTGTGCAAAATTGCATTGTATTTTTATTTCTATCATAATATACAAACAAACTTTTTGATAATGTCCATTAATGTCAGTTACAAAATATGATGTGGTGCAGCTATGAAATAAAAAACATTATGGGACCAGTTAAAAAAGAGAATTTTGCATTATGTTAAATTTGCCAAGGACCCATGAAAGCCAAAAGCAGCTTTGTAACACTCTCTAATTTGAAAGAAAAAAAACTTTTTTGTGGCTGTATAATTATAATTTTTACCTTTTGTGGAAAGCTAGCTTATTTAGTTTAGCTAGCGAATTATGTGTATGTGAATGTTGATTGAACTTGAAAATATCATGTAGCAAACATTGTGATTTAGAGGAAAAATTAACTGGCATTATGAAATAAAAGTCATTATACATAACAAATAAAATGCATTTTTGGATTAATGTTTTGTAAAGCCAAGTATGGCCTTTTGAATGGCAGCATATGCTGTATTTCTTTTATAAAAGAAAAAAGCACACTGTCCAATTGAAGAACATTTCAAATGTTGTGAATAATTTGACTTGCAGGCTGAACTTGATTCAACGGTGTCAGAGTTTGAGGGATACAAGGTGCGAGTCCACAATGTGCTCAAGCAGCAGAAAAGCAGGAGCTCCCCTCAAAGCGATGGAGAATTTTTCAAACAGAAGTGAGAATGCGTTATGCTCTGTTATTTATGTCAGGGTTTTCTTTTGTTGAGCATTTCAGTACAATTTCGATACATTCGTAAGTTCTAAACGAAAATTGTGTTCCAAATTAGATTTTTCATTTCTGCATTTGTGATATTTTAACAGTACTGTGTTTCAGCTTGATTTTGTTTTATGATGTGCAGTTTATCATTTGCGTGCATTCCTATACAACTTACTACATTTATATATTTCTGGAACCTGATTAAACTTCATCAGAAGTCTTGCTCAAAGTTCCTGCGCAGTTTGGGAATGAAAATTTGTCACATGGGGTATAGTGGTGTTCTAATAAGTTTTTTTCAAAGCTTTGACCATGTACATAAGCAGACCACAAGGGGGCTCTAAAGCCTTTGTTTCTCCAAATATGTAAAACATTGTTTTATATCTTGAGAATGGGAATTGCCTCTAGTGGAGAAAAGATTATCTTTTTTTATCCATAACCTAAGCTGTTGGTTACATTTAACTATATAATGAAATATGGACTTCTAAATCTAATCTATCTGTGATCAGGGACCACATGGAGACGGTGCTGGAGCAGTTGCGCTCTAAGCTGCAGGAGAGTCAGCTGAACCTGCAGAGCAGCATTACAGAGCTCCAGCAGCTTCACACTGAACATGACATGCTTTTGGAGCGGCACAACAAGATACTGCAACAGACCGTTGCTAAAGAAGCTGAACTGCGAGAGAGGTAGAACTTCCCCTTTTACTAGCTGAATTCTTAGAAAAAGCAAAAGAAAGGAGCCTTTTGGGAAAATGAAATTGGAAAAGAAACCTCACTAACAATGTAGCCATTTATGTTATCAGTGTTTGTTTCTAAAAACAATGGTTTATGTCTAAAAAAAAAAACCTGGCCGATGTTTGTGGTAAGACTATCATAATAGGTCAGTTTTTGTATTGTTTACACAAATATAGTTTATGGTCTTCCCATCTTTTAGTTACTGGTGTAAAACCAGTAGTTCTCTTCATATTTCGCACACGACCCTTTCCCTCTTGATACATTCAAATGGAAATCATTTTATGCAAAAGTCACAGTATCCATCCATAAAGCCCCATTAGAGCCACTACTCATAACAAGACACTGGCCTACAAATAAACCAGAGACACATGAATATAATTTAGGCCCACATTTACTACCTAAATGTGCTGTTTCTTTGTTTTTTGTTTGGTTTGTACAAAATTCAATGAGTGAACCAGAAAATGATCATGCTGTTATTTTTGCATTTTGCATTTTTTATTTGTCAGGTTACTGTCCCTGCATTCAGAGAATGCAGCACTGAGGTCTGAGTACAGTCAGTCAGTGACTCAGCTAACAGATCAAGCTGATGCCTTGCGCAGCAGTTTTAGGGAGCAAATGCACCACCTACAGGAGGAACATCGTAGCACAGTAGAGACACTGCAGCAACAGATCAGCCGACTGGAGACCCAACTGTTTCAGCTGCAAAAAGAGCCTGACAACACTGGTATGTATACAGTCCTGCCTCAGATGGTCAGATTGTCTGACTTTGTGTCGGTCATTGATAATTTTTGCATTTTAGCAAATTCATCTATATGCCCAAACTGAAGTATGTTTGATCTTCAAATAAGAGTTTCCAATTGAGTCATTTAGATGTTTTGAGGTCCCTCGTATTTAACCTTTAGAAGTCTAAAGTAATTATAATTGTGATTGTTTGACTATATTCAGTTTTTATTATGTATTTTAAATACTAGACGATATAGCTCCCACACCTGACCATTTAAATTGGCTGACTGTGCAGATCTGTATACAATACAGAGTCCTCTTTCTGTTCTGTAAAGACTGGCACCCTCTTACCTCTCTGCTGTCCTCTTAACACCCACTTACTGTCTGTTCCTTCTTTTATGCTCTGGACTGTAGGAGACAGCGCTTTTAGTGTAGGCTGGTCTTAAACTCTGGAACATTATTCCTGCTTACTAACATGCATGCAGTTCACTCCTCTTAAAAAGTCAAGTCAAGTCAAATTTATTTGTATAGCACTTTTTACAACTGTTGTTGTCACAAAGCTGCTTTACATAATTAGTAATTAGTAAAAGACAAAAAAAAAGTAACGTAAGACATGAAGGATCAAAGACCCCCAGTGAGCAAGCCAATGTCAAAAAAGCAGCAGAAAGGCTTTCTCAGCTATGTAGCTATGTGTTTGTTTGTTTTTTTTTGTGGTTAATGTAGCACTGAGTCCTTGTTTTATTTTGCATTAATTGTCTTATTTTAATATTACTATTATTACCTTCCACTCCTAATACCTTATTCATACTCTCTTTGCTTTGTGGCCTCTGACTGTTATTGAATGGTCAGAAAAAAAACAAGACAGTATGCACAACAATATTCATGATGGAGTATTTTCTCTACTTGTGTTTAATGAACAAGTTGTATTTAATGCAGGTATAGAATGCACATATATATATATATATATATATATATATATATATATATATATATATATATATGTGTGTGTATATATATATATATATATATATATATATATATATATATATATACACAGTCATGCCCGAAAGTATTCATACCCCTGGCAAAGTTTGACTTAAATTTACTTTTATTTAACCAGAAGTTATATTTTTGCCTTGAAACGACACAGGCATCTCCCAGGAGATAACACGATGATGTACAAGAGGCATCATTGTGGGAAAAAGTATTTCTCAGCTTTTATACACATTTGAACAAAAAGTGGCATGTCCAAAATTATTCATACCCTTTGAAAACTGTCACAGTATATGGGAAAATCCAAAGTTCTATACCATTCCAAATAGTCCAAGCTGTTTTAAAGCATCCTAATTACCCTGATTCATTGGGAACAGCTGTTTTAATCAACTCAACAGGAGAAAAACAGCAGCTCTCTGCAGTTGGTTTGTGGACAGTCATGGCTAAGACAAAGGAGCTCACTAAGGACCTGCGGCTGTGCATTGTGGCCGCTCACAAGTCAGGAAAGGGCTATAAAGCCATATTAAAATGTTTTCAAGTTCCAGTGGCTACAGTGCAAAGTATTATTAAAAAATACAAGAAGTTCCGCACTGTGGAAAATCTCAGAAGATGTGGTCGGAAGCCAAAAGTGACACCTGTGCTGGCCAGGAGAATAGTGAGAGAGGTGAAGAAAAATCCAAGGATCACCACCAAGGCCATCCTGGTGAATCTGGACTCTGCTGGTGGCGACATCTCAAGGCAGACAGTTCAACGGACACTGCACACTGCTGGGTTCCACGGACGCAGGCCAAGGAGGACACCACTTCTCCAGAAAAGGCACACAAAAGCCCGCTTGACCTTTGCAAATGCTCATCTGGACAAAGAAGAAGACTTCTGGTGTTCTGTTTTATGGTCAGATGAAACAAAAATTGAATTGTTTGGCCACAATGATGTGTACACCATTTGGCGTAAAAAAGGAGAAGCCTTCAACCCTAAGAAAACCATCCCCACTGTCAAACATGGTGGTGGGAACCTAATGTTTTGGGGGTGTTTTTCAGCCAATGGACCAGGGAACTTGATCGCAGTAAATGGCACCATGAAAAAAGAGCAATACATCAAGATTCTCAACAACAACATCAGGCAGTCTGCAGAGAAACTTGGCCTTGGGAACCGGTGGACATTTCAGCACAACAACGACCCAAAACACACAGCCAAAGTGGTGAAGAAATGGTTAGCAGACAAAAACATTAATGTTTTGCAGTGGCCCAGCCAGAGTCCTGACTTGAATCCAATTGAGAATCTGTGGAGGGAGCTAAAGATCAGGGTGATGGCAAGGAGACCCTCGAACCTCAAAGAGTTGGAGCTCATCACTAAAGATAAATGGGCAAAAATACCAGTGGAGACATGCAAAAAGCTGGTCAGCAATTACAGGAAGCATTTGATTGCTGTAATAGCCAATAAAGACTTTTCTATTAATTATTGAGAAGGGTATGAATAATTTTGGACATGCCACTTTTTGTTCAAATGTGTATAAAAGCTGAGAAATATTTTTTCCCACAATGATGCCTCTTGTACATCATCGTGTTATCTCCTGGGAGATGCCTGTGTCATTTCCAGGCAAAAATATAATTTCTGGTTAAATAAAAGTAAATTTAAGTCAAACTTTGACAGGGGTATGAATACTTTCGGGCATGACTGTATGTGTGTGTATGTATATATATATATATATATATATATATATATATATATATATATATATATATGTATATGTGTGTATATATAAATATATATATATATGTATATGTATATGTATATGTGTATATATGTATATGTATATGTATATGTATGTATATATATATATATATATATATATATATATATATATATATATATAAACAAACATATATCTCTTCTTATTTGTTCCAGGTTCAACCCCTGTGCTGCAAAGTAGAAAGCCCCAACTGGACAGAAAACTTGCAGAGCATCCTCTATTTGATTTGCAAAGCATGGCTCGTGAAGAGGGTGAGGGAATGGAAACAACAGAGACACAGTCTATTTCCATTGCAGGTACCCCTCCACCAACCCTTGAGCAGCTCCTCACCTCTCCAGACCTGAAACAAGGTATATTTCATCATATTTTATTACTTTTAGTTGTCTTTGGCTTATTTGAATTTTTTTTTCCTGTTTATGTAGTCATTTAGCCCATTGTTGGTGTAATTACCACATTACCAAAATATATTTGTGTTAATCTGCAAAATGGCACTGTGTCTTTGTGATGAGATGAAGGTTTATATCAGTGGTGTTATTTTTAAGAGCGGTCTATTCGCAATGTGGTTGACATGCTTGCCTTCCACTTGGGAGAGGCTCTTTTGATCTTTGATTCATTTATTATTCAAAAACAGCACTATAGTATACATCAGAGGTGGGAGTAAGTCATATGTGCGAGTCATAATAAAGTCTCAAGTCTTAACCTTAAAGTCTCAAGCTACTGATCTCGAGTTACTGTGGTAAAATTTACAAAAACTTATACAAAACTATAATGCTCTAACTCCAGTTTCCACATTTAAATCAGTTAAAAGACTGTGGTCATGAATAGCTTGCGAAGGCCTTCAGAAAGGTTGTTGTAGATGCAGATGAGTCTGAGAAGGAAATTAAAAAGATCTCAGAACAATTAGAACAATCAGCCATTCCACTGTTCGCTAAATCATTTACAAGTGAAACAACTGCCAACATCCGGCCGTCCTAGCAAGTTCAGCCCAAGAGCAGACCACAAAATGCATAAAGAAGTCTCCAATAATGTAATGTAATTTCTGGACCTTCAGATAGCTCTTGCTTGTTGATGTTAAAGTACAGCATCAGGGGCGGATCTAGAAAAATATTAATGGGGTGGTGAGAGGGGGACAGGAATTTTTGAGGGGTGGCAACATGGCAGGTGTGTATGTGTGTGTGTGTGTGTGTGTGTGTGTGTGTGTGTGTGTGTGTATATATATATGTGTATACACTGTGTGCAGAATTATTAGGCAAATGAGTATTTTGATCACATCATCCTTTTCATACATGTTGTCCTACTCCAAGCTCTATAGGCTTGAAAGCCAACTACCAATCAAGTAAATCAGGTGATGTGCATCTCTGTAAGGAAGTTGCCTAATAATTAAGCACACCTTATATAGGGTGTTGATGTCATTAGACATCATTAGACTTTGTGTGGTCTAATGACATCAACACCCTATATAAGGTGTGCTTAATTATTAGGCAACTTCCTTTCCTTTGGCAAAATGGGTCAGAAAAGAGATTTGACGGACTCTGAAAAGTCAAAAATTGTATGATGTCTTGCAGAGGGATGCAGCAGTCTTGAAATTGCCAAACTTTTGAAGCGTGATCACTGAACAATCAAGTGTTTCATGGCAAATAGCCAACAGGGTCGCAAGAAACGTGTAAAAAAAAAAAAGGCGCAAAATAACTGCCCATGAATTGAGGAAAATCAAGCGTGAAGCTGCCAAGATGCCATTTGCCACCAGTTTTGCCATATTTCAGAGCTGCAACGTTACTGGAGTATCAAAAAGCACAAGGTGTGCGATACTCAGGGACATGGCCAAGGTAAGGAAGGCTGAAAAACGACCACCTTTGAACAAGAAACATAAGATAAAACATCAAGACTGGGCCAAGAAATATCTTAAGACTGATTTTTCTAAGGTTTTATGGACTGATGAAATGACTCTTGATGGGCCAGATGGATGGGCCCGAGGCTGGATCAGTAAAGGGCAGAGAGCTCCACTCCGACTCAGACACCAGCAAGGTGGAGGTGGGGTACTGGTATGGGCTGGTATCATCAAAGATGAACTTGTGGGACCTTTTCGGGTTGAGGGTGGAGTGAAGCTCAACTCCCAGACCTACTGCCAGTTTCTGGAAGACACCTTCTTCAAGCAGTGGTACAGAAAGAAGTTGGTATCGTTCAAGAAAAACATGATTTTCATGCAGGACAATGCTCCATCGGTGCATCCAAATACTCCACAGCGTGGCTGGCCAGTAAGGGTCTAAAAGAAGAAAAAATTATGACATGGCCCCCTTGTTAACCTGATCTGAACTCCATAGAGAACCTGTGGTCCCTCATGAAATGTGAGATCTACAGGGAGGGAAAACAGTACACCTCTCTGAACAGTGTCTGGGAGGCTGTGGTGTCTGCTGCACGCAATGTTGATCGTAAACAGATCAAGCAATTGACAGAATCTATGGATGGAAGGCTTTTGAGTGTCATCGTAAAGAAAGGTGGCTATATTGGTCACTGATTTGTTTGTAGTTTTGTTTTTGAATGTCAGAAATGTTTATTTCAAAATTTTGTGTTATATTGGTTTACCTGGTGAAAATAAACAAGTGATATGGGTATATATTTGTTTTTTATTAAGTTGCCTAATAATTCTGCACAGTAATACTTACCTGCACAAACAGATACCCTCTTAAGATCACTCCAACTTACAAAAATATTAAGCTTTGATATTTATGAGTCTTTTGGGTTGATTGAGAACATAGTTGTTGTTCAATAATAAAAAGAATCCTCTCAAATACAACTTGCCTAATAATTCAGCACACACTGTATTTATGGGGGAAAAAAACTTTACTTTAATCTTTAGGGGTGCTGGGACTCAGTTAATGGATTTTTAGCACCCCTAAAAGGGCTTGATTGTTTTAACCTCTTTCCTCGTGACTCCTGGCTCCCTTGCTTCACGTCACTTAGAGCGGCAAGAGACGGATTCGTTTGGAAAACTATCATCTCGTGCTGCGTTCACTGTAGTAGACAATGTAGATTTGCGCTCGTAAAATGTCAAATTGGCCATTACTTTTCTATTAATTAATTGCTGCCAACTGGGATGGCAGCAGAGGTGTGAAGGCTTTCTTTTACACATCTGGTATGCACTGAGGATTCCAATCAGGAAAGACTCATAAGGTTACATACACTTGCCATTGTTCTATTTTACATTAAACAGATACCAAAATCCATTGTTTTCTTTACAGTTCCCTTTCGATTAATTATTTTTTTTTTGGATCAGCTCAAGGCTTCTATAAAAGAGACATAATCGAGAACTGTAATCTTTATTATAAGCTCCCTGGACAAAAAATTTACAGCTTGCGTGTTTAAAGTGGAAGATGACATTGCACAAGGATGATCAGGCTATAAACACCTGCGTGGTGGATGATAGGCTTCATAGATTGAGAAGTGCACTGAACAGTGCACTGAATGTCTTGTTCAATGTGTGGAAAATTGGTTGCAGCACGGGTAGTTTGGGCTGTTCTTAAAAAAAACAAAAAAACATTACATACATTACATACAAGTGTAACATTAGTGACTTGCGGAAAGATTTACACTCTAGTGGAATAAAGATAATAGAACAATACACATTTTTAGAAAAAGGAAAAAACATCCCAACAATTTTATTTTTAGTGTCATTGTGTAAGTGTAATTGATTACATTTTCATTTAAGAGGTTTAGTTAAATTAACACAGGTCAATATCACAGTTTATCGGTTAATGTTTCACGGTTCATTTTTATACCTCTATTGCTTGTTTTTGCTGTAGCGGAAGACAAACTGACTCTAAAGCAGTGTTCAGTTGTTTTGTGTTTGTGTGTTTGTAGAGCCCTTTGTGTGGCAGGTTGAACCAACTAAGGAGGAGCTGTCACAGAAACTCAACACAGTCAGTCGCAGCATGGAGCACATGAACAGCTTGCTACATGAGAGTGAGGCCACCAATGCTATTCTCATGGAGCAGAATAATGTGAGCACACAGACTGTCACATGTTTACTCATAAGCAAAGCTGCCCTGTATTTTAAATGCAGGAAAGCTAGGCACTTCATAGGATTTCAGCCAGTGTCATATTTTTCAGCTAGGTTTGATTATTTTAGTGTTGTCTCTATATACTAATTGCAAATTATGTAAGTAAATAATATTGAAGTCATTTTAATTTTAGAGCAGTCTGCTAGCTTACGTTTTTTTCATTTTAGCCTGGTCTCTTCAATTAAAGTACTTTAAGCAATTAAGCTGAAAAATGCTCAGACACTAAATATTTACCATACTTTATTTTTTGTGGAGTAACTGAAGTTTACACTCTAAATACAACAACATGGCACATTACACACTGAAGGGATATTGAAACCACACCCCCTGCATTAACTGTTCATTCCTCCATCCCATGTACAGCATATGTCCAGATCTAGTTCTAGACTGTTCTAGTACCCAGACACTCACCACTATTGAAAGCACATATTTAGAGCAATGGACTACCTAAAGTAATATTTTGACAACGTTCAAATCTTATCCAGAGCAACTTACAAAAAGTGCTTCACTATTTACTCTGGAATAACCATAGCTAGTTTGAAAAGACAAAAAATTTAAAGATACCTTTAAGTTTAGACATGCTAAACACAAGTCAATAAGAAGACCTTTATACACTACTTCACCCAAGTACTCTCAGAAGAGGTGGGTTTTCAGTCTGCGTTTGAAGACAGCGAAGCTGTACTTGAAGCTCGAATGGCTCTTGGTGCAGATCGGCCTTTGAGCATTGCCATCAAGTATGGAAGAGCTGGTCCATTTTTGGCTTTTTAGGCCAGCATCAGGGTTTTGAATCTGATGTGGGCAGCTACAGGAAGCCAGTGAAGAGAACACAGCAGTGGAGTGACATGGCTGAACTTAAAAACGTTGAAGTCGGCCCGTGCCGAGTTGCAAGGGCCTAAATTAATGGATGGTGCATAAATTAATGGCGTTGAAACATTTAAACAACTGTTAAATCAGGGTGTAATCTCATAGTTGCTTGCTATCTGGTAAATCAGTAAAGCTTAATGAGCAATTTAATTTGAAATTGTTTTTCAAGGCTAGCAGGCTACCAAAAGGGTTGGCTTACCAAGGCTAGCGTAGGCTATCTACCTATATTTTTCCCAGATATTGCAACCCTAGCAGCTTGTCTTTACGTTTTGACAGTTGTCTTTGCACTGTTGTTCTTTATGTATTCTCCCACTGCACTCTCTTCTGGCTGGTCTCCCTCTGCGCACCATCAGGCCCCTGCAACTCATCCAGAATGCAGCGGCACGGGTCGTCTTCAATGTCCCAAAATTTAGCCATGTCACTCCACTGCTGCGTTCTCTCCACTGGCTTCCTGTAGCTGCCTGCATCAGATTTAAAACCCTGACGCTGGCCTACAAAGCTAAGAACGGACCAGCCCCTCCGTATCTGATGGCAATGGTCAAAAGCCGATCCGCACCAAGAGCCCTTCGAGCTTCAAGTACGGCTCGGCTCGACCCGCCATCCCTCAAAATCCGCGGAAGACAAGCGTCCAGGCTTTTTTCTGTCCTGGCACCAAAGTGGTGGAACGAGCTGCCCCTGGGTGTCCGAACGGCCGAGTCGCTCGCTGTCTTCAAACGCAGACTGAAGACCCACCTCTTCAGAGAGTACTTGGACGAATAGTTCTATGGTCGCCTTATTGTATTGTGTTTAGCAATGTCTAAGCTTAGAGGTATCTTTTGAATTATTAGCCTATTTTAACTAGCTAAGGCTTTCCTGGGTAAATAGCAAAGCACTTTGTAAGTCGCTCTGTATAAGAGCGTCTGCTAAATGCCGTAAATGTAAATGTAAATGTAAATGGAGATGTAGCCTAATAGTATTGCCATAGTGCCAAGTACAAAGTTTAATTGAATTGCATTGCAACAAACCACAGTCATGTTGACCAAACCTGCAGTGGAAGTGTGAATTTTCTGTAGCGCAAATTGATAGTGTGCTTCGACTTAATAAATATATATAATAGTTTTTTCCCATTTTAAAACATGCTGTCTGACATGTTATTTAGCTAATGACCCTAGTGTTTTTATTTATTATACAGTCAGATACATGTTGCAAAATAAAACTCTTAACTTGCTTACTTGCTTAACTTACTCTGTAACTAACCCTAAACATATTTAACTGTGTCGGTTAATGCTTTCTTTGTAGCTGCTGAAGAGTGAGTTGCGCCGCCTGGAGCGAAATCAGGAGCGTGAGAAATCTGTGGCTAATCTGGAGTATCTTAAAAATGTGCTGCTGCAGTTCATCTTTCTCCGCTCAGGCAGCGAGAAGCAGGCACTCCTGCCAGTTATACATACCATGCTGCAGCTCAGCCCAGAGGAGAAGAACAAGCTGGCTGCAATTGCTCAAGGTAAGTTCATGTCTCTTATTTCTGTTACTGTGAAAATTGATTAATTGGCAATGTAGCGTATGTGGGAGTGCTATTATAAATCAGAAATGATTTATTAATTATTAAATGGTTGAATTGTAGGATCGCGGGTTCAATTAGTTATGACCAAAATAGATGAGGCACCACCTGGGACTCTCACCCAGGACTGTAAAACTTACTTTACTAGTTGTATCATTTTAGACCATCAATAAAGCTTACCTTGATTTACAGTTCGGCGTGGAATATATATTAATATTAATATCAGTCTCTATTCAAAAGGCAGTTCGATTGCTCCAGGGACCCTATCTCTTTGTATACACTCACACATGAGATGCTGGTTTATAATGAATAAAACATTTATTAAAATAAACATGTAATGATGAAAGAGAGAATTTCAGGTTCACAGCATTGGATATAGATATGTGTTCAGTGTAACAACACTTATCCCACAGAACATTATTCCTGAGATTGTGGTTGGAATAGTAAGGTGAGCTGTTTGGGAAAGTACACTGACTGCTGGGTTGGCTCAAGGCCGGAAGTCCGGTCGAGACTAGGCTTTGAGGTGTCCAAACGCCCGCGTCTCGCCCCTGAGGAATGTGGTTGCACTTCTAAGCAGACACTCACTGCTTCAGGCTTTGTTTCAGGTGGAGTAACACGGCTGCTATGGATGCTCGAGTCTTCCTTAGGCAGGACGTCACAATTTAATGTAGACTTGCTCAAAGGTTCAATTGGCCGGTTGAACTTAAAGATATCTCTATGGAGCTAACATGGTGACTAACAGAATGGACAAAAGAAAATAGACGAATAAAAATAAAATAAAATAGAAAACTTATTTCTCGTGAAGTTTTGGTGGCTTAAGTGGGTGGTGTGGGTGTCTGTGCGTGTTCCACACAGACCCAAAGGTTGTTACTCGCAACAATAGGTAAAGCAAATAGTCATACTACGGACTAGAGTACAAAACCAAAAAACATACTAAATAGTCATAAGAAATAAGACTTCAAACTAATAAGAGTAGAACATTCAGTGTGGTGGTGGTGGAACCACTAAAATGAAGAAAAAGAATCTATAATGAGGAATAAAGCAACTAGCTATATAAAGAGGATATTTTTCTTCCTCTTCAGTTAGAACAGTTACTTGAATGCTAAACTCTATCACTCGTGAGTATGAGGCACATACATTATATGAGTAAATATAGGTGCAACATGTAGAAGTTATAATACAAAAACAATCAAACAAACAAACATATACAGAGAAGGATAAAAATGCATTATTGTGATGATCACCATCTAGTACAGTGCTGTAGCTACTTTAATATAGTATAGTAGCTTGTTAATAAAGTTCTGAGATAGATTCTTCTTGGTAAATAGGGAGTTTTCTTGGCTTCATGATTGCACTCTTGGGCATAAGATATGTTGGTTACTTTAAGGTCTTGGTAAAGAAGCAGATGGTCTCTATCAGGATGAGGGTTCTCTGACGCCTGATGCTGTAATTTACGGTGTCCTGGAATTTCACCTCCTGCGATTTGGAAGAGAGGAGTTTCCAGGGTCTCTGCTCTTTAGGGTCACTAAGTGTCTACAGAAGTGGGTGAGAGTCGTGTTGTTAGAGGGAGAGGAAATGTGCAGGTCGAGCTGGATGGGTACATGAACACCAGTGGTGTTCTGTGCAGTTTGTGAATGTCCTGTTTGGTGGCAGAGCTGCACTCTAGGTAGTGATGACCGACTCCCTGTTGACTAACTCAACGATGACTGTGTAGAACTAAGCAGGGGCTCCCGAGGCAGGTTGAAATTCTTCAGCTGGTGAAAGAAGTACATCCTCTGCTGGACATTTTTGCAATCGAGTTGATCAAGTTGAAATTAAATGTATTTGTATAGTTTTACAACTCCCTCAGAGCTGGAGGAAGAAACCTTGGGAAGAACCAAGACTTACAAGGGGGACCCATCCTCCTCTGGTCAGAACTATTTCTAAATGATTGATAAGTTACTGTACCACCACAAGACTGTTCTACTGCTCATGTGCAAAATAATCATTTCATAATATTTATAATAATCCTAATATAGTATAACTTAAATATAATCATAGCAGTGATGGTAAGAATAATGAGAGTAATGATGTTTGTAATAGTGGGGGATAGTCAAAAGTCCATGTCAGTTTTAACATGGTCTTTAGGCAGATAGAACTCGCAGGAGTGTGGGCCGCTGGTCTGACACAAGTGACAGGGGTGCCTGGTGGTCAGTCTGGTGCGTGGCCACTGGTTTCTATAAAAGCCTAATTAAAAGGAGAGCCAGAGTGTGGCAGAGCCATGGGAGCATCCTGAAACACTGGTCCCACTGTGACTGTCTGATTTAATACTAAATCTTGATAGTTTCTCAGTCTTTATCTAGCAGTTTTGCTGAGCTGAGGCTTGTCTCTAAAACCAGTGAATGTACAGATTTTGGCTGCATGGATCTTGTGCCTTCTTCCTCTCTTCAGGACATGCTAGGTGGGCTGGCAGGGTGACAGTCAGAGTTAGGGGTGGAAGGTGCTGATGTTAATGGGCATTTCAAACCAGATGATGGTCCTACCTTGTCTGGGTGGCAGCTTCTTGTAGGTGATGTGACGTTTGGGTTTTGAATTTAGGTTATGGCTAACATATAAAGTAAGTGTTTTGGTTGCAAATATGCAGGTTGATTGAATTTATAGATATTTGGTTAAAGACAGGGTGAGCAGACTATATAACTTATATTTACATTAAATCTTGGAACAGGTGAAGAAGAGGCTGCACCCTTCGGAGGATCAGGTTGGACCTCATATCTTCACAGTTGGTCTGGAATAAGATGAGACAAAACCATTCCACACCTGCTATCCACACATACCTACTTGTTTATATTTTTACTGTATGTTTATTTATATATATATATATATATATATATATATATATATATATATATATATATATATATATATATATATATATATATATATAACAGGGTACGTAAATGTTCCAAATTAAGAATCATTGTATAGACATTTCTTCACTGTAAGAATGCTATCTTTTGGTCTGTAAATTGGTCCGAGATGTTAATTATTATCATTGTTTACCATGATGCAGTTAAATTATATATATATATAAAACATTTCTAGTCTTTTGGTTTTCTTTGGTTGTTTTTTTGCATAAACCTTTCACTGCTTATGACTTGTATTGCTGCTTATATGTCGCATATAATTGACAACCTGGAGCTGAAAATAAACATTTTCCAGTAGTCTTGTAATTTTGTAATAATAAACAAAAATATAATCTAAATTGTAAAGCCAGACATAGCACTGCAGGGACGAGGAGCCAAACTTTTAGCATCAGAAGTGAAAGCATCCTTAATTTGTCATTTGTACTCTGTACGTGTATTTAAAAACAAAAACAAAACAAAAAACAATCATGTTGTGGTTTTGTGAAATGCTTTCTGAAGGCCTGTGTTACTTTAAATACCGAATGCACTTGAATTCATTGTGCTTCATGTTGAATCTGAACCTTTTCTTATTTGGTATTAATAACACAACCATACAAAAGAGTACACTCACTCCTGCTACATTCAGTCTGTTTTTTTTTTTCCCAGTTCGAACTGTATTTATATAGTGCATTATACAGTCACATAGTAGGACTAAGACTGGGTTAGAACTACGTACACTTTTTTAGTAATATACAGTTAGAAGTAGTAAATATAGTCTCTGTAGCAAACCTAAATACAATATTCAGATCAATCCTTATTGATAGTTACTCTTCCTAATAAAGTCATCAGTTTGACCTGTGCAAGTTTGGACATTCTTTTGCAAACTAATTTTATTTTATATCTGATTTATAACCATTTAATATTGATAAATTACACTTTTGCGGTTTCATACATGGTTTGTGTGCCCCCAACAGGTTGAAAATTCAATTCTGCTGTCTACTGCTAGTGGCATTGGCAATATTACATGGGTGTAATATGCAACAAAATGCCAGCAAAACCTATGTGTAAATGGCAAGCCATCTTTCAAAAGGTGAAAAAGTGGATGGATTCTGCAATAGAACAATGATTTTAAATGTGTGGATAGACCATAACTAATTGTGCCTGCATGACAACCAACAGATGCAGCAGGTGAAAAGTATTGATCACATCACCAATTTTCTAAGTAAATATATTTCTGAAGGTGCTATTTCCATGAAATCCTCACCAGATGTCAGTAATAAACCATCCAATTTACTCATGTCTATAAAAAAAACAAAAAAAGGTGTACAAAAAGCCATGTAAAGTCATAACACCCACTGAAATCCCACTGAAGTAATTTAGAAAGCAATTTGCAATATAATCAACTGATGTCCTATAAAACAAAGATCTCATTACCAAGGTGCCACATAAGAAACATCTCATGATGGATAAAACCAGTGAGCTTTCTCATAACTTTTGCAACCTTATTGTTGCAAAACGTACTGATGGCATTGGTAATGACCAAGTGCTCCCTACAAGATTTTAGAGGAGCGAAAAGGATTATCAGAAGAGTTGTCCAAGAGCCAAGGACACGTGGAGAGCTACAGAAACAACCAGGCAGGGAGCACTCCTGAGGACTTTCTTTGACTCAGTGGTGGCAGTCTGCCATCTTTTATGGAGTTGTCTGCTGGGGCATTAGTATCTCGACGGCAGACAAGAGGAGACTGAATAAACTCAAGAGGGCCTGGGATGCTTCTTAGACCCAGCGCCGGTGGTGGGAGACAGGAGGATGACAGCCAAGCCGGGAACCATGCTGGAGAACAGCTCCCACCCCATGCATGAGACTCTGGCAGCACTGGGCAGCTCTTTTAGTGACCGGCTGCTTCACCCAAAGTGTGTGAAGGAGCGGTATCGCAGGTCCTTCCTTCCTGCTGTCTTCAGACTCCACAGCCAGCACTGCTTCCAGCGGACCACATACACACATTCAGGGAATAGAGATCCCTCAATGTAAAAAATACAATGTGCAATTAAAAGTCATTTTCAAATAATCTGTAAATAATATTGTTATTGCTTTTTTACTTCTATTATTTATATTGTGTGTATATATTGGTAATTTATCTATGTTTTTGCATCTGAGTGTCTTGCTATCCCTTTTCTGCTGGGACACTGAGAATTTACCCACTGTGGGACTAATAAAGGATTATCTTATCTTAGAAAGACCTGAAATCAGCAGGTCATGCAAGGCTCCATTGCTGAAGAAAAAGTGAGAATATAGTCTGGTCAGATGAGACCAAAATGTAACACTTTGGATGCCATAATAATGTTTGGAGGTCAAAAGGCACTGCATATTATGCCACATTATACTAACAGTTTGGAGGTGGGGACATCATGGTGTGGGGCTGTTTTTGCAGGTCTGAATATAACAGCCTAATTAAAAGGAGAGAGCCAGAAGGTAACAAAGACACAGGAGCACCCTGAAACGCTGGCGTCCATTTGCTTCACTGTCCACAAACCTGAGTGATTGTGTGCAAGCAGTGAGACGACATCTCAGTAT
The DNA here is from genome assembly GCF_030463535.1 of Salminus brasiliensis. Classification (NCBI taxonomy): domain Eukaryota; kingdom Metazoa; phylum Chordata; class Actinopteri; order Characiformes; family Bryconidae; genus Salminus; species Salminus brasiliensis. The sequence goes on along the minus strand of NC_132885.1, from coordinate 34,975,692 downwards.
ACTACAATTCCCTGTGTCCATGAGCTCCTGGACAACTAAACAGATGAGTTTTCAGCCTAGATTTAAAGATTGAGACTGTGTCTGAGTCCCGAACATTATCTAGAAGGTCATTCCAGAGTTGGGGGGCTGTATAAGTAAAAGCTCTTCCCCCTAAGTATTCTTGATGGTTCATAATATGTAATAAGATCTCGCAGGTACTGAGGAGTGAGGCAATGTAGGGCTTTGTATGTTAACAGAAGAATTTTGTAGTCAATATGGAATTCCACTGGGAGCCAGTGCAGTGCTGTTAGAACTGGATTGATATAGTCACACACTAGTTTTAGTATGGACCCTGGCTGCATCATTTTGAACTAGTTTAAGTTTATTAAAGTTCCTGCTGGAACAACCTGACAAAAGTGCATTACAATAATCTAGTCTAGAGGTAATAAAAACGTGTACTAGCTTTTCTGCATCCTGTACAGATAAGGAATTGCTTAGTTTGTTTCTAAGATGTAGAAAGGCTGTCCTACTAATATTAGCTATATGTTGCTCAATGATAGATCTGAATCGAATATGATGCCAAGATTTTTAGCTGCTGGACCAGGAATAATGGAAAAAGTTTAACATAAACTACTTAATGTCGTATCTTTTGGACCTAAAAGGAGAACCTCTGTTTTGTTCCTGTTCAGAAGAATTTTATATCCTTTACTCGTTAATTTTCTTTCATCTAAATTTATCATCAGGTTTGGCTGATATACAGAGCTGTCATCTGCATAACAATGGAAATTAGCATCATGTCTGCTTATAACTGAGCCCAGTGGTAACATGTATAATGTAAATATTAAAAAAGAGCCTTAAGGAATTCCATATCTTACTTCTGTGTAATTTGAAGATAAATCTTTTACCTTTCAGAACTAACTCTCTCTTTACCTTCTCCGAGTAAATGGCCACCCAGCCCGACCTGCTGAAAGATTGCCCGCTGAGGTCCCCTCTACGTGCGTCAGACCAGCTGCCACCTACCAGTTCGACCAGCAGGCCCCACCACAACCCATGCCAGACCAGCGGCACACCCTCCTACCACTGCTACCTGTCTAATGACCATGTTAAAACCTAAATGAACTCTTAACTATCTGCCACTATTAATATCACCACTATTAACTATCTACACCATGATTAATACACTGCTCAAACAAATAAAGGGAACACTTAAACAACACAATATAACACGTAAATTAAACTTCTGTGAAATCAAACTATCCACTTAGGAAGCAACACTGATTGACAATCAATTTCACATGCTGTTGTGCAAATGGAATAGACAACAGATGGAAATTATTGCCAATTAGCAAGACACACTCAATAAAGGAGTGGTTCTGCAGGTGGGGATCACTTTTGATCACTTTTGAATGTTGGTGGTGCTTTCACACTTGTGGTAGCATGAGACGGAGCTATGAGGGAGGTTTTCCTTGACATTGTCGCCGTTGGCTTGCTCACTGGGGGTCTTGGATCCTTCATGTCTTCTTACGTTATTTCTTTTTTTGTCTCTGTCTTTTACTAATTATGTAAAGCTGCTTTACATGTATGTAAAACAGTTGTAAAAAGTGCTATACAAATAAATTTGACTTGACTTTTCTTTCTTCTATGTTTTCTAATCTTTCTTGTAGAATAGTGTGATCTATTGTATCAAAGGCTGTGAGTAAGGCTAATAAAGATACGTAGCCTTGATCAGAGGCAAGAAGAAGATTGTTTGTAATCTTCACTAGGCCTATCTCTGTGCTATGATGGGGTCTGAATCCCGATTGGAATTTCTCATGCATGTCTTACTCAGGTATAAACAGAGTTGTTGGACCACAGCTTTTTCTAATATCTTATATAAATGTTAAGTTCAAGATGGGTCTGTTTTTTTATGACTGCTAAAACCCTTAAATTAGCAGTCATAAAATCTTTAATCAAGAAACCAAATCTTCAAAATCAAACCAAAGATTTGGTTTCTTGATTAAAGGTTTTATGACTGCTAATTTAAGGGTTTTGGGTACATGCCCTAAGATAAGGAATGAATTTACTATTGTTAAAAGAGAGTGATTATAATTGGGAGTATTTCTTTTAGTATTTCTGAGGGAATTGGGTCGAGTGTACAGTTTGTGCAACTGTAAGAAATCATTTTTTAGTCACCATGTGACCAGCATAGTCCATTGACTGATTTAATACAGAATTTAGAGATGATAATACAGTTTCAGTTGAAATTATTCAAACTCAATCGCAAAGGTTTAGGTTTTTTAGCACAATTTACAAACTTTCAGATGTTTGCAATAAACCAGTCTAACAAGAAACTTTTTAATAGCTCAACACAACTAATATAACAAGTGGTTTCTCTAAATTCAACACAAAATGTTGATTTTATTGGATACTTGGATACTTATTCAGGGCCTTAATAGAATCCCTCATGAGACCACCCATTTACAAATCAGGTGGCAAATCAAGGGTTTCATTAGTTTCATCAGATGTACTTGAGATAAAGCACATCAAATACCTGAACTGGTTTGTTGACTGTGACATTTGTTTACATGTTAGAAACATGGTAAAGAGATTCCTCCAGAAAATTCAGAAAATAAATCATTGTACAAACAAGGAAAATGATGCAAAAAGATAGCAAAGGCACTAAATGTTCATAGAGATACAGCTGTAAGGAGAGTTTAAGAGTTCAAAGTTGAAAGAACACTGGCTACACTACCTTGACATGGCAGAAATAAGAATCTATCACTGACGGGCATAAGATACCTCAGGAGGTAGATGGTCAGAAACACTTGAGTGACTGCAAATGACCTGCAGCAAAATTGGGTGTCACAAAATTGGGTCTCCATGTCCGTACACCTCTACAAAACCATATAAATAAGCCACAAAAACTTTGGGATTCTGGAACTGGAACTTTTTGGGCCTATGGATAAGCGGGGGAGTAAGAATAGAGCTCCTACATCTGTAGGAGTAAGAATAGAGCATATGCTGAAAAGATCTCCCTGCCTACAGTGAGGCATGACAGTGGTTTAGTGATCCTCTGGGACTGATTTACTTTCTCTGGTGTTGGTAAGGAAATTGTTGCATTGTTGGACCTTCCAACCGGACAATTATCCCAAGCATATCTCAAGGTCCACCAAGGCTTGGTTTCAAAAGAAGTCCTGGAAGATTCTGGAGTAGCCATCACAGTCGCATGACTAATACCTCATACAAGAACATTTGGAGAAGGCAGTTGCAGCAGTAAACAAAGAATATTAGTAAATTGGAGGCCACTATGCATCAAGTTTGCAGCAGGTCATAACAGTAATATTGCGCTCTATGAAGTACCAAAAGACACTTGTCATGAAGGGGTTGAATATTTATGAAAAACAGCTGCAAATTTGTAAATTGTGCTAATAAACCCAATTTGTAGTGTGTGTTGAATAATTTTGATTGCCACTGTACTACCATGTCAAAATGTTAATTTCCTGAATTGTTACCAATATTGTTTCTTAATTTCAACACATGCATCGAGTGTTGAGTAGAGTGTTCTCTACGCACAACATTCACAAAGGCTAATGGTAGCTCGTTAAGGCTAATGGTAGCTTGTTAATACCAATGCTGCGAGAAATCATAACCAGTGATGCAGTATAAGTTAGTTTTTTAAAGAGCACTCTATACATAAGCACTCTGTAAGCTCCATGTGTGTACAGCACCTTTTGGGTAGGTTAAAGAACAAAAATATACAAAATTGAATTGTGATCAACTTGTGATGTATTCATTTAAACAAACATATTTTTACTAAGTCTGATTATGTTGAAATACTGAAAAGGAATGAAAAAAAATGAAATTATGCAATTTCTATTTATTTGGCATTTTGATCATTATGTCTATGATCTATGAGTTTGTATAGTTGGCTTATCACATTAATGTTCTTCTAAAATATCAGAACATGGTCTTCAAACAGATCAAAACATGGTAAAAAAAAAATAATGGCTGGCTATAATGGCTATGATTTACTGGTGAGACATCTCACCAGTTTCTGTGGCAGAATAGTTTTATTTGTCAGTTTTCCAAGTTTTCCATTCCACGTTAAATGCTGCAACAGTTATGGTAACAGTTGCACCAGTTAAGGTGGATCAGAAAATCTGAATAAGAAGCAACCTCATAACAGCCTCATAAACAAGACCAACAACCAGAATAAAAACTTTAGATATGTTGACCTTGTTAATAATGCTTTATATAAATACTTTATTCATGCCAGCAACAGAAGACAAGAGCAAATTAAGTCACAGCACTACAAGCAGCAGCAGAAGATGGGCTAAACTAGAGCAGAGGAAACAGTGCCTTAGGGGTGGCTGAAGAACACACACTTATATTTAAAAAAAACTTTTCTGTTCCACCTTAAATTATTCAGCAGTCATCTTAAATTGGTTTACGAATGCACCTGCTTCTCCTTGCTCTGCAAAAAGCTAGCTTGATGCTTCAAATACCCTCTGGAGTGTACGCACTGGAACATTAAATCTAATGTTTCTTGATGTTTCTTTTAATATCTGTGATAATACACATTAGTTTAAACATGATGCATCCAACCAAACATGGGTAGAAGTAAAAATGTCAGAAAGCATGTAACACCATGGTACACAGACAGAAAATGTACAAGTAGACAAAATAAATCTATAGTGCATAACTCATCTCAATTGTACTGCTAATCTCAATCGCAAAATTAAATAAATAAAGATGAGACGGAGAGCAATAATTGAATCCAGCCATCTCTATTTACCACAGTAGTTTAAACACAGTGTAATACTGTTGTATAACTGTGTACAGTGTTGTGTAACAGAAAATGCTGACCTGTGAGCATATGGCTTTGCACTGCAAAAATAGTTGTACAACACAAAGTCAGTGGCTGTAAAAAAAATTTATATTCCTTGCCTTCCTGGCATATTGCAAATCTTATTTGCATAAACATCCAAATGTGGCCACAAAAATGTTATTATATATAATATAATATTACATAATATAATATACTATTATATACACAAAAGGTTTGAGACACCTGCTCATTATTTGTTTCTTTCAACATCAAGGATGGGATCATTGTCATGCTGAAAGACCCAGCCATGTTTCATCTTCAATGCCCTTGCTGATGGAAGGAGGTTTGAAATCAAAATCTCACAATACATGGCCCCATTCATTCTTTCATGTACACGGACCAGTCGTCCTAGTGCCTTTGCAGAGAAACAGCCCCGAAGCATGATGTTGCCACCCCCATGCTTCACAGTTGGTATGGTGTTCTTTGGATGCAACTCAGCATTCACTCTCCAACGTTCTTGTTGTCATTTTGACCCCACGGGCTGAGATCTTGCGTGGAGCCCCTGATCGAGGGAGATTAGCAGTGGTCTTGTAGGTCTCCCATTTTCTGATTATTGCTCCCACAGTAGATTTCTTCACACCAAGCTGCTTGCCTATTGTAGATTCAGTCTTCCCATCCTGGTGCAGGTCTACAATTTTGTTTCTGGGTTCCTTCGACAACTCTTTGGTCTTCACCATAGTGGAGCTTGGAGTGTGACTGATTGAGGTTGTGGGCAGGTGTCTTTTATACTGTTAACGAGTTCAAACAGGTGCCATTAATACAGGTAATGAGTGGAGGACAGAGAAGCCTCTGAAGAAGAAGTTACAGATCTGTGACAGCCAGAAATCTTGCTTGTTTGTAGGTGACCAAATACTTATTTTCCACCATTATTTGCAAATAAATTCTTTAAAAATCAGACAATGTGATTTTCAGAATTTCTTTTCTCATTTTGTCTCTCATAGTTGAGGTCTACCTATGATGTCAATTGCAGGCCTCTTTCATCTTTTTAAGTGGGAGAACTTGCACAATTGGTGACTGACTAAATACTTTTTTCCCCCACTGTACATACAGTGGAGGAAATAAGTATTTGACCCCCCACTGACTTAAAACTGAGAAAATTACATGAAATGAGAAATAAAAATGTACTTGAATTTCATTGAGGGAAATAAGTATTTGACCCCCTAGTAAAATATCATTTAATACTTGGTGGCAAAACCCTGGTTGGCAAACACAGCAGTCAGACATTTCTTGTATTTTTTTTTATAAGGTTTGCACACACTTGAGGAGTCATTTTGGCCCACTCCTCTCTGCAGATCATCTCCAAATCCTTAAAGTTTTTAGGCGTTTGGAAATGCAAAGCTTCAGCTCTCTCCATAGATTTTCTATGGGATTAAGGTCAGGAGACTGGCTAGGCCATTCCATGACCTTGATATGCTTCTTATAGAGCCACTCCTTTGTTTCCTTGGCTGTATGTTTTGGGTCGTTGTCGTGCTGGAAGACCCATCCAAAACCCATTTTCAGTGGCCTGGCAGAGGCAAAAAGGTTGTCACCCAGGATTTTGTGATACATGGCCCCGTTCATCTTCCCGTCGATGCGGTGAAGTTGCCCTGTGCCCTTAAAAGAAAAACACCCCCAAAACATAATACTTCCACCACCATGCTTGATGGTGGGGACGGTGTTCTTCCTCCAAACACGTCGAGTTGAGTTGAGACCAAAGAGCTCAATTTTGGTCTCATCTGACCACAGCACCTTCTCCCAGTCTCTCTCTGAGTCATTAATATGTTCATTGGCGAACTTGAGGCGGGCCTGGACATGAGCCTTCTTGAGCAGAGGAACCTTGCGTGCACTGCAGGATTTTAAACCATTATACGAGTGTATTACCAATGTTTTTTTGGAGACTGTGGTCCCAGCTGCCTTGAGATCATTAACCAGCTCCTCCCGTGTAATTCTTGGCTGATTTTTAACCTTTCTCATGATCAATGAGACTCCACAAGGTGATATCTTGTGTGGAGCTCCAGGCCTAGGTCGATTGACAGTAATGTTGTACTTCTTTCACTTCCAAATAATTGCACCAACAGTTGTCACATTCTCATCCAGCTTCTTACTTATGGCTTTGTAGCCCATTCCAGCCTTGTGTAGGTCAACAATTTTGTCCCTGACATCTTTAGACAGCTCTTTAGTCTTGCCCATGGTGGAGATGTCACCGAGTCTCTTGGCAGGTGGCCTTTTACACAATGATAATTTGGGACAGGTGTCTCACATGCAGGTAACGACTTCACTAAGATTAGGGTGTGTCAGTGGTCTGTGGGAGCCAACATTAGTCATGGTTTTTAGGGGATCAAATACTTAGTTTCCTCAATGAAATGCAATTTTTTATTTAAATATTTTTTCATTTTCTAGATTTTCTTTTTGATATTCCATCTCTCACTGTTAAAATGAAGCTATCATACAAATCATAGACTGTTTAATTATTTGTCAGAGTACAAACTTTCAAAATCAGTGGGGGATCAAATACTTATTTTCTCCACTGTAGTTAGTGAGGTCAGGATGTTGGATGATCATCACCACACCTTATCCCCAACGCATTCCAAAAGTACACGATTGAGCACCATTATTCCAGAGAACAGAGTTCCACTGTTCCACAGCTCAGTGCTGAGGGGCTTTATAGCCCTCTAGTCCACTTCTGGCATCAGGCATGATATAACCCTCATGATATAATAAATATATACATCAAAATATACACCATATTGACTATTTGAATGTATCGGTACTACTGAATATAATATGTTGTATTTGACTCATTTAACTTTAGCCTTTTATATTTCAATTGTTATTTATTTATCAAATAAATGGTAATTATTGATGATGACACAATAGTGTGTTAAAGTGTGTGCACGTTCCTGCTTATCCCTGAGCATGCATGCATGTATGTGTGTTTGTGTGTGTGTGTGTGTGTGTGTATAAATATGATTATGTCCTTGGATGCATGTATAGGTTAGATGTCAAAATGGTTAGTTTGAGCACCTGGGCTTCCATGTGTGGTTGCGCTCCTGTGTGTGCACACTCTTAATTAGAGACTATTTTGAGTTTGTGTGTATAGTGTTCCCCTCAGCAGGGAACTTGGCTGCAGAAACATTGGGGGAGGGGTTCTGTAGCTGACTATGCAATGTTGACATTCATTGCATAAATTTAAATATGACATTGGTGTGCACATTTTAAGAAATAGATTTACTGGAAATGCCACATATATGTATTTTGAAATGGTTACACAAGTAAAAATATGATGTTTATACTAATAATACCATAATAATATGGTGTACTTTACCATTAATGTATGTATTTATTAAAACTTTAGTGCCTACCTGTTGTGGGGTTTATACCGCATACTATCTTAAAGTCACATGTTGTATATAAATTTTAAATTTGCTCCTAGTTGGCTAATGTATGAGTTATTACGTAAATATGTTTCTAGGCTCCACCCCAATGGATTGATTGACATGTTCCAGAAAACCTGTGAAATGTCAAATTGTTTTGGATATCTATATACCTTCACACTTTTACACTCCACTTGCTGATGTAAGACCAATTCTGAGCTGATATGATGTAAGTTAGAGTACTAGTTTAAAATGGGTCTTTTTCTAATAATGCATATTTTTGGAAAAAGTGTAATTGTTAGTTTTTTGCTTGTTACAGTGCATCTAGTAATGCTGTTCCACCAAACCTTGACAATCGTCTATGACCCCCTAGCATGTTTGAGTTAGAGCTATGTAGTAACAGAGAGCATTATGCTGAACTAGACAACCAGGATTACTGGAGCCAGCTAATTTTTACTTTGTTTACCCTTACTTGTATTTCTGCAAGTAACAACTTCGAGCTTTGGTTCTTAAGTTCATGTATGAATGCTAATAAAAGCTATCAGAGCAAGTTCAGCACAGCCGTTGAAGTAAATAAACAAAGATGTGAAGTACCCTCTAACGTGAGTGCAGGTCTCCATCTGTTCCACATGCAAATATTTTTACCTGCCAAAGCTCACTGCTGTCTGGGTTGGAGTGGAAGCCTAAAGAGGGGACAACTCCAAGTGTTACACCCTCCCCCTACACAGACACCCCAGCTGAATCTAAAACGCAGCACCCAAAGGACCTCAATAGCTACATGCCGGTGGCACTAACCTCTGATCTGATGAAGTCACTGGAAAGGCTGCTCCTTAACTACCCCCGCCCTCTGGTGAGCCCATCCATGGACCCTCTTCAGTTTGCCTACCAGCCTGCCATTGGGGTGCATGATGCTGTCATCTGTCTTTTACACAGAGCTCTTTCTCACCTGGAGAAGCCCTGGGAGCACTGTGAGAATCACCTGACTCAGCAATCGTCTGCTTTTGCTACAGACTGCTTCACTCCAAATATGTGGTGAGGAGTGGTATTACAGGTCCTTCTATCCTGCTGCCATCAAACTCTACAACCAGCACTGCTCCCAGTGGACCACATACACACACACTTAAACACTACATACTTACAGAAAATAGAGCTCCTTCAGTGTAACATTACAATGTGCAATATAATTTTCCATTTCTCCATTTCCTATTAGGGGTCAATGTGCAATTATATGTACATAATCTGTAAAAAAAATATTGTTTTTGAAAGTTTTTGGCTTTTATTATTTATAATGCATACATACTGCTAATTTATCTACTTTTGTTCCCCACTGCGGGACCAATCATCTTATCTTATCTTATTTTTGCAAGTTGAGCTCCACACATGTTTCTGGGCTGGACCTGGATGCTACACAGTGTTAAAATTCCAAATTTTTTTTGATAATTATTAAAGTTTAGATTTTTGGGGTTTGTTGATATCACATCTGTTTATGTAGGATGAAGCTACATGGTTCTTGAGGCTCTTTTGTTAGATATGAAACAATTAATCAAAGGCAAAAATAATTTTGTCTCTACGTCATACAGGGTAAAAAATATAGCCATCGAAGTTTGAAGATTTACTACAGGGCCACCATCAGGCCAATCGGGCTGAGCTTGTATGACTTAAGGTTTGGCTGTACTGACCTAAGGCTTAGATGTATTCTCTTCATCCTTGTTGCAATACTGTAAGAAGGAAAACTGGGTTTGTAAGCTATGTAAGGGGGTTTCAGTCAACTAGTAGCACCAAGACAACCAAACATCGGTCAGACGGATGGTACCATAAAAAAAATAATAAAAAAAAACAGTAAAGCTGGACAGGAACCATCACTGGTATGGGATGTTAATTCATCATTTGCCTACTCTCTAAATATTACAGCGCCATCTGAAGCGACAGAGAGGGGGACTTACTAAATTGTTTGACATGTAGCCTGGCTATGTAATATATCGAAAGTATGTAAAATAATTTTTATAAGGTATCTAATAGATTTTAGCTTTCTAACATTTATTTTCTAGAGAAGGATGGGATTCTCGTCAGGTTTGTTCATCTTGGAGTTTTTTTTCTTGCCACAGCTAGCGTTGGTGTATGACTGTTAAAAAACGTGTGCAGCAGACAACTGAAACGCGATCTTCCGATATTCAGCAGATGCACTTTAAGTAGAACAAAAAGCAATGGTTCCAAGTTTTTCCTACCAATATCCCCTGTCTCAAAATACTATGCAACTAATTTCCCTTTATTTCTGTTGTTTCTGTTTCGCTTACATATGTGTGTATGTCTGGGTACTACCTTGCATGGCTGGAAAATGTCATTCAGTTACAGAAATTTCAAAAGAACGTTTAAATGCAAAAAGGACAGAAATATTACGACCTAACGTATTTTAGGCCTTCAAGCAGTAGAACTGTTGGAATACAGTACTCTGACAATGTGAAGTGTTGCTACCTAGTGTCTCCCTGTATATTTCGATTTCATTCTGAACAAACACGTGAAACTTCAACAGGTAGTGGGCCCAGTAACAATAGGTGGATCTACCGGGGTGGCATAGAGTGGCAGACGCCACTCTAAAAGAAAGCCTTGCAACCCCTGCTGTTGGCAGCAACAAATAAAAAAAAAGTTAGGCAGATAGGCAATTTGACATTTAAGCGAGGGAGCCAGGAGTCACAAGGAAAATATACACGAGAGGAAAGAAGTTAAAACTGATTAATTATCGATCAAGAAATTTGAATGAAAGCACAACACATGCTTATTTTATTTTATCAACGAAAATATAGCCTTGCCTTATGGTATGATCCAGCTTCTCTTCCTCTTAGTGCAGCACCGTGCGCACACGTCAGTGCTTTATGTGACTGGTGTGTCTAGTAAGTTTCGCAAAAGAGTATTTTCGTACTTTATCACTCCCCTATCAGAACCAATACACTGGAGTCATTATGAGCAGTCCATATTTCTGATGCAACTCTTTATTCTGTTAATGTTTTCTAGGAGTGACTATCTGACTTTTTGTTTTTATTTAGCAGGCCAACAATGCAATGTTTAAAAAGGAGTGAGAGACGCTATAGCTGCTCTGCCATTGGTTGGCCTGTGTGTTATTAAAGCCAAGGTGCTAGAGTAGTGCTGTATTTATGTGTATTAGCTAATTAATGTTACAGAATGATAAGATATGAAGAGATGATCCCATAATCCTATAACACCTGTGTGTGTGTGTGTGTGTGTGTGTGTGTGTGTGTGTGTGTGTGTGTGTGTGGTCAGCCAGTCACCTATGGATATTCAATTCTTTTTCCAGAAAAAAAGAGGCAGTTTCAGGTGAGAGAGTAAAGCCAACATGATCTTGATCAAATGCTCAGAATCTGTTGATAATTGTAATAACATTGATAACTAATTATTGGAATTGGTGTGTCTGATCTAAATTATTCTAACTATTCTACCATGACACTCACCACAATTCTCATGCCCTGAATTTCTCTCATTCTCATCTGGTCACCCTAGCTTCCAGAAGCTCAATATTCAGTGAGAAAAATGTGTTAAATTTGTATGGATCTATTTATTTTTGTTTTGAAATACTCATTGTTTGTTGCATTTTTATAATTGGTTAGCAGCTAAAAGTGGGAGGAGAGAGAGAGGGGGAGAAAGAGCAGAATAGAGAGCAAGAACCAGGTGAGCAAGCTGACAGTTAAGGTTATTCAAAAACACATAGTTATAATGCCAAGGCTGCATTTGATTTCTACAGTCCACATGTCCACAATGATTTGATCTCTCAAATGTGGATTCTCACCAACATTTTATGATACACTGATGTGGTGGTGGTGTGCTAGTGTGTGTTGCATTGGTATGAGTAGATCAGACACAGCAGAGCTGCTGATGTTTTTAAACACCTCAGTGTCTACTGGACTGAAAACAGTGGTCCAACCAAAACTATCCAGCCAACAGTGTCCCGTGGGCACCATCTTGTGACCACTGATGAAGAACTAGAAGACAAGCAACACAAACTGTGCAGCAACAGACAATCTTTTGTCTCTACAAAGTGGACCAACAAAGTAGATGCATCCTATAGATGGACAGTGAGGTAATATAGTGTTCACTGGACCATTGTATCACATTGTATGGTCACTTATTCCTAATATGAACTGTTTCACATTAAGCCCCAATGCCCCGTTGTAGTGTGTACATACTATTTCCCATCAAACTGTGAAAACTGTGATTGCAGTATATATATATACCCCATTAATATTTTTCTAGATCTGCCCCTGGGAAGGAGAAACCATAACTAAGCATTTAAAATGAATAAAGAAGCTAACTGATAAGTGTCGTGGAATTCTGTCAAGAATCGATAAGGCAGACAAGAATATGCATTGAGTAGCAAAGTTTTATTGAGTCTGCACGCAGCTTGTGACCACGATACAGACTGAGGTAAAAGCATTTAACATACATATTTATAGTATAGATTAGGAAGTTGAGAAAAGGAAGGGGGAGAGGGTGTGCGTGCCACACCGACGTCTGAAGAGATACATTGTTCAGGTCGCTGGGTCGAGAGGTTACTAGCAGGTTAAGATAGGCTGTAAATACGTCAGGTGCACTCCCAATGCAGCTGTAATCTATGCTAGGAAAAACAATAGTGTTTCATGGGAAGAGAAGAGCGATTTAACACATGCCGTACAGGCAGTTGCAAGGCCAACACATGATTATGGTTAGCACACACTATCACAAGGCTAAGCATGATTACAATGAATGAGTGGATTTTAAATGAGTCTATTATGAATCAACATAAAATTATAATGTGGTTATAATATAATTTTCCATAACACAAGTTAGGAGCTTGAGCAATCAATCTGAAGACCAGACTGTACCACTGCCACCAAGCAATGCAACACTTGTCACTGAGACAAAGATGGACAAGTTGACACTGCCGTTTGTGCATGTGAGTCCATGCTAATATGTAGGTTGCACTGTATCGGGTGGTGCATCAGCTATGTCGACACAAGATGGTGAAGATATACAGGCTAATTCTAAGGCAGCATGTTATGATTATGAAAATGTTGCACACTAGAGCAGTTCAACAGTATAGATTGTTTGTTTGGTAACTTATCAATAATTTATAAATAGTTCTGACCAGAGGAGGATGGGTCCCCCTTGTGAGTCTTGGTTCTTCCCAAGGTTTCTTCCTCCAGCTCGGAGGGAGTTTTTCCTTGCCACTGTTGCCATTTGCTTGCTCACTGGGGGTCTTAGATTTTTCATGCCATATTGATTTATATTTTTTTAATTTTTCTTTTTTCTGTCTTGTGTAAAGCTGCTTTGTGACAACAACAGTTTTAAAAAGCGCTTTACAAATAAAGCGTACAGAAGTATGGCGCTGACTACAATGAAACCTTGTACATGGTCTTGCCTCTGATCAAGGCTACGTATCTTTATTAGTCCTACTAGACCTTAGTGCAGCCTTTGATACAATAGATCATTCTATATTACTAGAAAGATTAGAGAAAATGGTTGGAATCACAGGGACAGCCCTATCATGGTTCCAATCATATCTAACGGGACGCTTCCAATTTGTAAAGATAAATGATTTATCCTCAAACTACGCAGAAGTAAGATATGGAGTTCCGCAAGGCTTAATTTTAGGACCACTATTATTTATACTATACATGTTACCACTGGGCTCAGTTATAAGCAGACATGGCGTTAATTTCCATTTCTATGCAGATGACACACAGCTCTATATATCAGCCAAACCTGACGATAAATTTAGACTACAGAAAATGGAGGACTGTGTAAAGGATATAAAACTCTGGATGTCACATAACTTCCTTCTCCTCAACAGTGACAAAACCGAAGTTCTCCTTTTAGGTCCAAAAGACTCTAGAAATAAACTATCAGACTTAATGTTAGACTTGGCTGATTCTTCTATCATTCCTGGTTTAGTAGCTAAAAATCTTGGCGTCACATTCGACTCAGATTTATCATTTGAGCAACATATAGCTAATATTAGTAGAACAGCCTTTATGCAGCTTAGGAACATCTCCAAACTAAGAAACTCCTTATCACTACAAGACGCAGAAAAGCTAGTACATGCTTTTATTACCTCAAGGCTAGATTACTGTAATGCACTACTGTCAGGTTGTTCCAGCAGGAACCTCAATAAACTTCAGCTGGTGCAAAATGCTGCAGCCAGGGTCCTTACTAAAACTAGAAAATTTGACCATATCAGTCCAGTTCTATCAGCACTTCATTGGCTCCCAGTTAATTTCCGTATCGAATACAAAATTCTTTTATTAACATATAAAGCCCTACATGGCCTCGCTCATGAGTACCTGCAGGATCTTATAGTATATTACGAACCATCAAGACTACTTAGATCTCAGGGTGCTGGCCTCTTACGCGTTCCCAAAATTCAGAAAACCTCAGCAGGGGGAAGATCCTTTTCTTATAAAGCCCCCCAGCTCTGGAATAACCTTCCAGATAATGTTCGGGACTCAGACACAGTCTTAATCTTTAAATCTAAGCTGAAAACTTATATGTTTAGTTTAGCTTTTGGTAATTAATGTTTCTTAGATAAGGGCTGCAGGTCCAGGGGTTTGCGGACCCAGGGAATTGTAGTACACTGAGATGCTGGAGCTGTCGTCTCGCTGCTTACACGCGATCACTCAGGTTTGTTGACGGTGGAGCAGATAGATGCTGGTGTTCTCAGGGTACGCCCGTGTCCGTGTTACCTTCTGGCTCTCTCCTTTTAATTATGCTGTGATAATCAGACCTGCCGGAGTCGTCAGACATACCCAGATGCTGATTCTCAACATTCTCTGCACTCCATAAAATTCCTCTTAGAACTAACTTCTCTCTCTTTACCTTCCCCGAGTAAATGGCCACCCAGCCCGATCTGCAGGAAGATTGCCCGCTGAGGTCCCCTCTACCTGCATCTAACCAGCTGCCACCTACCAGTCCGGCCAGCGGGTCCCCCCCCAACCCGCCACCACCCATGGCTCACCCGCCAGCTGCTGCTGCCTGTTTGGTGGCCGTGCTGAAACCTAGATGGACTCGTGCCTGTCTGACACTATTAATATCACCACTATTAACTTTCTGTTGTATCTGCTTTGGTAATTTTTATCATTAATGTTTAAAACAGTCTGGCCAGAGGAGGATGGGTCCCCCTTGTGAGCCTTGGTTCCTCCCAAGGTTTCTTCCTCCAGCTCTGAGGGAGTTTTTCCTTGCCACTGTCGCCGTTGGCTTGCTCACGGGGGTCTTTGACGCTTCATGTTATTCCTTCTTTCTTCTCTGTCTCTGTTCTTTATTAAGTACTAATTATGTAAAGCTGCTTTGTGACGACAACAGTTGTAAAAAGCGCTATACAAATAAATTTGACTTGACTTGACTTGACATGGCTCTGACTACAATGAAACTGAAGATGAAGTTGAAGATCCAAATACTGCACATCTGACTGCTGTGAAAATAATTTTTTGTTACTTGAAGGTCACCATGAACCTCACTCTCAAGGACAGTGGGGCAAAAAAGTATTTAGTCAGCCACTGATTGTGCAAGTTCTCCTACTTAGAAAGATGAGAGAGGTGTTTGTATTGATGGTGTAGATCTTAGGTAGATATTGATCTTATATTTTCTTCCACTTTTCATAATAATATGGCTGTGTGGTGTGTTAATGCAAGGGCAACTAAAGTGTGAAGTTCTGCCAAGCTTTTTAAGTCAGTGTTAACCATTTTACTTGCACTGCATTTCATATAGACTGCCTACTAGGGACACAATCAATAAATCCAAGTCACCATCACAAGGAGGACTCCTACAGGGGTAAAGACAAATAAAAGCATGTCTCCTTTTTGAAACTTGATCCTTACAGAAAAATGTCAATACCAATTGTTTTCTTGCACCCGTGGTTTTCAGTAGATTTGAAGTAGATTTAGTACACAATCACAGGCTTTATCCAGGTACTCTATATAGTGATAAGCCTATAGTTAGGTCATTTTATCAACCTATACATTTTGAAAACACACTGTTTCTTGAGGAACACATAGCAATTTATACTGTTCGGTTTAGATGAGGCTAATGCAAAGATTTTTTATTTCTATGTAAAGTATAAGTATTGGAAGAAAAGTGGTATCACTCAACTCAACTGTCCTCTGAATCAAAGGAAAGAGAGAGAACTACAGTCCTCTCCTACCCCCTGGGAATGAGGCTAACTGTGGTTTCCTTAGACTCCTAGTCTTGGACAGAAAATTGCATTGTTTGGTTTGGAGCTCAGAGCTGTTGTTATTGATTTTGCAATCTGGGAGTTGTCTATGTTTTGTGAAACACCATCACATCAGAGACTGGTACATTGGCAAAGACACTAAAAAGCATGTACTGTATATATCACAGTATATGTATATACTCACAGAGTAAATATCACAAGCCAAAAAAATATATATTATTGTATCTGTGATATGAATAAATAACAATGAAACAATGCTTTTCTTTCTTTCACCATGAATACCAGAATACACTAGGGGATACAATAATGACCCAAACTGCTTATGTTTTATGGTTATATGTCACTTTGGTTAAAATTGTGTTGTCTGCCTTAACAGTAACAGTATATAATTTTTTTAGTCATTCATTGCTGTTGACTGCTCATTGACTTTACAGATGAATTAAACAACTTAATTTCTGCACCTCAAGCTCACTTTCTTCTCCTTTACATGAAAATACAGTATACAAGTATACAACACTACACAGGGACTATACAGGTGTAGACCAAAAGTAGCATATCCACCTGGAAGGCAGTTATTCTCTAAACATTGAGTCAGATATGCCCATCTATCAACAAAGAACTGTATACTTTATTACACAAGTCTGTCTGTATATCAAGATGACATTTTCTTTCCCCTTCTTAACAGCTGTCATGGTGGGACTATTCAGTTATGTAGCTAATGTAGCTATTGCTCTCATTACTCTGACCATCACTGCCATGACTATATTAAGTTATACTACCCCATGATTATTATATTATGATTATGATCAGAACAGTTCAACAGTATAGACGATTTGGTGACTTTTATCAATAATTTATAAATAGTTCTGACCAGAGGAGGATGGGACCCCCTTGTGAGTCTTGATTTCTCCCAAGCTTTCTTCCTCAAGCTCTCAGGGAGTTTTTCCTTGCCACTGTCGCCTTTGGCTTGCTCACTAGGGGTCTTGGATTTTCATGTCTTCTTATGTTATTTGTTTTTTTCTGTCTTTTACGAATTATGTAAAGCTGCTTTGTGACAACAACAGTTGTAAAAAGCGCTATACAATTATATTTGACTTGACTTGACTTGACTAAGCTGTCAGTGTTTCGTTAGGACATAACAAATAGCCTGCCAGAATCAGTCAGCAACAGGCTCTGGCCTCAGTCTTTGACATCAGTCTTCAGTGTGACATCAGAGGATTTGTTTCTTCAGATTTGTACAGCTTTCCTAGTAGAGAATATGCATTTTAGTCTGCCTGTAGTTTTGTAATATTGTGAAGGTGTGCTAAATGTTATGTTGCTCAAGTAAGCATGTCATATCATGAATTTAATTTTAGTCATACATTTCTTTGCCTGTGTTCTTTAGATTAACATTATCACTCGATGTTAATAAAATGCACCAATAAACACATATACAGTGTATCACAAAAGTAAGTAGACCTCTCACATTTCTGCAGATGCTTCAGTATATCTTTTCATGAGACAACACTGACAAAATGATACTTTGACACAATGAAATGTAGTCTGTGTGCAGCTTATATTACAGTGTAAATGTATTCTTCCCTCAAAATAACTTAATATACAGCCATTAATGTCTAAACCACCGGCAACAAAAGTGAGTACACCCCTAAGAGACTACACCCCTAAATGTCCAAATTGAGCACTGCTTGTCATTTTCCCTCCAAAATGTCATGTGACTCGTTAGTGTTACTAGGTCTCAGATGTGCATAGGGAGCAGTTTGTAGTACAGCTCTCACACTCTCTCATACTGGTCACTGAAAGTTCCAACATGGCACCTCATGGCAAATAATATTCTCTCTGAGAATCTTAAAAGACGAATTGTTGCGCTACATGAAGATGGCCAAGGCTACAAGAAGACTGCCAACACCCTGAAACTGAGCTGCAGCACAGTGGCCAAGATCATCCAGCGTTTTAAAAGAGCAGGGTCCAGTCTGAACAGACCTTGCGTCTGAGATATGTGGCGGCAATTAGGTGAGGAGTACAAAGATAAGTGTGTCATGCCTACAGTCAACCATGGTAGTGGGAATGCCATGGTCTGGGGCTGCATGAGTGCACCAGGTGTTGGGGAGTTACATTTCATTGAGGAACACATGAACTCCAATATGTACTGTGAAATACTGAAGCAGAGCATGATCCCCTCCCTCTGGAAACTGGGTCGCAGGGCAGTGTTCCAGCATGATAATGACCCCAAACACACCTCTAAGACGTCCACTGCTTTATTGAAGAAGCTGAGGGTAAAGGTAATGGACTGGCCAAGCATGTCTCCAGACCTAAATCCAATAGAACATCTTTGGGGCATCTATAAGCGGAAGGTGGAGGAGCGCAAAGTCTTGAATATCCGCCAGCTCCGTTATGTCATCATGGAGGACTGAAAAAGCAATCCAGTGGCAACCTGTGAAGCTCTGGTAAACTCCATGCCCAGTTCTGGAAAATAATGGTGGCCACACAAAATATTGACACTTCAGAACTTTCACTAAGGGGTGTACTCACTTTTGTTGCCGGTGGTTTAGACATTAATGGCTGTATATTGAGTTATTTTGAGGGAAGAATAAATTTATACTGTTATATAAGCTGCACACTGACTACTTTTCATTGTGTCAAAGTGTCATTCTGTCAGTGTTGTCCCATGAAAAAATATACTTATAAATATTTGCAAAAATGTGAGGGGTGTACTCATTTTTGTGATAGACTGTAAATCTAAATAAAGATTAATTTTACAAATTTGAATTAGTAAATTATTTTAAAAATCTGACCTTTCTGACCTGGCCATCTTTGTATTTGTTAAGTGTACCCACATTGTTCCAAATAAACCCAGATTATATGTTATTTCAGTCAGTCTGGTGGATGGGCAGCAGGGAATACCAGTGGTCAGTCTTCTATCAGAAATGGTCAGTCATTATCTCATTAACTCAGAGAGGGTAAAGGGATAGAATTAGTTAAAATTGGAATTCATGGAGTACAGAGAATGTGAACATTATCAGAGTGTGGCCGATGACTCCAGCAGATCTGATTATAACAGCTTAATTAAAAGGACATCCAGAAAGGTAATACAGACATGGAATAACCCAGACACAGCCTAAACTTGAAGATTGTATCTGAATCCTCAACATATAACTAATAAACATTCCAGCACCCTGTGATCTAAGTAACTGTGATAGTTAATATGTGACAGCAAGCAATATGTTACGAGATATGAACCCTTAGTTTGTCTAAGGTTAGAGTTTCTAACAAAGTGGACACTGAGTGTATTCTCCAGTGGTATACTACATGTGATTGCCTGTTTAAAATGTTTGCTTTTTGGTTTATTAAATTATTAACTAACTGTGTTATGGTTTAGAGTTAAGGTTAAAATTTAGACCCAGTTTCATGTTAGAATGAGCGGGAGGGTTAGGTCTATAGTTGAGGTTGAAGGTTAGGTAAAGTAAAGTATTTTAAAATATATTTAACTTATACACTATGCAAATTATGTGTTACCATGATTTTCTTTTCTGATGTTGTCTTGGGCTTGTGCCCAATCAGTGTTTCCCCACAGCATACTCTAGAGACACCACCAGCAAGAAGACAGACTAGGATAGTTACCACAGCAGACAGACCCCTGCAGAAATAATAATCCACACATCCTGATAGTCACTGCCTAAACACAGATGCTCAAGCACCTTGTCATGATTGGCCCTGGGGAGCAATCACACTCCAGCTGAGTGATTGTACACTTGAGATAGAATTGTAAACGCATACGCATCATTCTGTATATACTGAATTAGTGCAAGACTTTTTTGTCTTTTCCTAGTAAAGCTAATGCTGTGCAATGGTATTATATCTATATTCACTGAATATTAACTGAATATTAATACCCATCGAACCAGAAAAAAAGAAAATTATATATATATATATATATATATATATATATATATATATATATATATATATAATACAATTACAGTACAAGTACAAGTGCAATTATAGTACATCAGTAAAGCCAAATCACATGCCTGTTTTACTTAGCTGTACTATTTAAGAACATTGAAGCAAAAGCTCAGATGCTCAGAGGTTTCATAAATATTTACTTCTGGCCCTTGACTTTATTCAAATTTTTCAGTATTATCTGTCAGGAGAATGAGTTTGATGCCTCCAATTTAAAACAGAAACGCAGGTGCCTGTCAAAACTCCAGTGCCTTGCATCTTTAAGTGTTTTATCATACTTGCTGTGGTTGCTAACAATCTGTGTCAGACATGCTCTGTTGGATTGCTGTTCTTTTTGCCTGCCTGTCAAGTTGTGAGGTAAACACAGCACTTCTGTCAGTCAGGGAAACAACTCACTTTGCTAGCATAGCAGTCACAGGTGCATTCATTTGCCAATGCTCATTAAAAGGAAAATGCTACTTGAACAAGATTCTTGACTCTGATCCCTGCTCTCTCACCTATCTCCTGTGTTTAAGTACCTATCTGGGAAAGCCAGAATCTCTTGAAACAGTGTACCAGTCTATAAACTGCATAATCCTATTTTGTAAAAGGCAAAATACAAAATACAACTACATATAAGCAAAATTGCAAATATATTATATCATAATTTGGAAGATGATATGTAGTTTTGCAAACAAATTGGAACATACAAAATGTACCAGCATACCAGCAATACCTATAATGTTCCATTATTATTATTATTATTATTATTATGAATAAAATAAAACAATTTTTTTTTACGTAAAAGGTAAATCTTTATGAAATGTTATGCTTTATGTTGTTTAGTGTTATTGAAGTACTGATAATACACAGGAAAACAAGTAGTATTTTGGCAATGCTAACTTATACACCTACAGAAATTATACCTGCCCCCAGCTTTCCTCTGGAGTATAGAACTTGAGAGAAAATATGGCCCTTTCTAACATTACTTTCATGTGGTTTCAACTTGTTATCAAATGGTTATCTTAATCCTTTGTCTCACCTTTTGTTACCCTTCGTCTGCCGGCCTAAAGTGGTCACTCTCTCTCTTTGTATATGGAACCCTCAAAAGGTGACAACAATCAAGTGGTCATACCGATGACCTTTGATGTGTGATGACCATCAACCATCATCCTACCCCTCTTTAAAGTGATAACTATCACCCCCTACTGTTGATACTCCAAGTGACCTGTCCTTCATCCCCCTCCTACCCCTCCTTAAACTCCTCTTCACCAACCTTTCCCCTCACACAATTTCCAATGTATATAAGGTTCTCTCAAAGCATTCCTAACCAGACTGGATTCTGTTTTAGACTGGATTCTGTTTTAGAATGGATTTGTTTTTGACTGGATTAGTTCAGACTGGAATCGATCAGACTGGATTGGTTCAGACTAGACATGGTTGGACTAGACTAGACTGACCGTGATCAACTAAGCTGTGCCCGTGTATGATTTTCTGTCTGCACGTGAATAAACTCCAACGCTAAAGATCCAGTATCCTGACTCCTGAATCTATCTCCTGTATGCCGGATTTCTAACAAACTTGATACAAATGTATTTCATTAATAACAGCTACAGTTAACCACTGATACTATTGGAACAACATGGCCAATTATGTTTTGACATTGGTCAATTCTTTTTGCTATACACTGAACATTGTAACTCAAATTCTTAAATGGCATTTTTATTTTGATGAGTAGTTCCTATTTTGTTTTTTCTTCACAGGTCTCTGTGTTTCTGCCATCAAGTGGTTTATTTTTTTCTTCAGGACATTTAAAATGGTTGTAATGCTTCTGTAATGGTTCTGTTTCATCCTCTTTTCTAAGCTCTTCACCTGTAGACAGTTCAGTGGTTGTCATGTTTGTTTATCCATTTATGCAGTTTTATTTTATTCAGATTAATTTTTTACAGGCCAAGCCCAGGGCACAGTGTATAGTGTCGTTCACGATGGGGTAGAGATCATGAGCCCTCTAGGCCCTCACAACAAGGGATGTGGTGATATCAGGCTCTGTTTCAGTAATAAGAAAGTTGGAAGCTAAGCTGGGAAAAAAAGCAGGCCATTAAGCAAGTAGCAGACAAAATAAGGGTAGCGGTGGCTGGAGAGGCAGCCAGCGAACTTGGGCACATTGAGAGAATAGGAAAAGAAACAAATGAGTCAGCTGAGACCGAACTTAGGTGGCTTCAGGGGGCACATGGGACGAGCATGGGCCTGGGTTCAATAAGTGCAGCTGTGCAGAAATCTGCAGGAGGAGGAAGCAGTCGCCAGAGTTTAAGCTATGGCTTGTTACTCACAAAAGATGGAAAACGCCAACAAGAATTTATGAGGCTTGGAAGTCTTGACTCTATTGACAGTGCAATGAGCAGTAGAGGAAGAGGAAGGTTGTGAAAGATTTCAACATCAGTAAACTGCTAGACTTTGAACTTACAAATCAAATTAAAGTCTGCATTTTATTCTCATATTCGGTTTCACCTTAAATGGTGTGGCATAGCTAACAGGTAGTCTTTGTTTTAATATTTAAAACAAGAGAGGAGCCTGTGGTGTTGCATTCTCCTGCAGTTGTGCAGCTGGGCTGTCTCTGTGTAACCATTTGGTTCTAGACAGCACATTACTTTCAGATGGGCCTAATAAGTTCCACTACGACTGCCTTCCAGCAGTCTTCCTGCCTTCAAACATGGAATAGGCCAAGGACACTGGTAAATTCATTATCAGTAGTAATGTGCTCACACAAATAAGGGTGTCAAAAGTGGAAAGTAAGATTGTGATGAAGACTATGACACAAGGAAACATGACCCTAACATTTTTCCCTTTTCAGCCACAAAATTGGATCACTGTCTGACAAATCAATTTCATTTTATGTGGGTGTTTCCTTACATTTCAGACAATTACAGGTTTATAATTGTATTTCAGCAAAGTATACAATATAGAAAACAATGTATATATTGAATCTTTTGAAGAGCTTAGATTAAGACATCAGTCATATTGTCAATGTAAGTACAGAATATGTTTTTATTAAATGTATAATATGAATTTATAATAACATTACCTTTTAGTGTAGAACTGTAGAGAAACATACCACACTGATGAAAGTGGTTTGCAGATTGTTTTATACTGTATGTGAAATGGTTAACTATAGAGAAACGTACTGATTCAGATTTCTTTCAGGCAGTGGAGATGGGAACCAACACTACAACAAACACTATCCAAAAGGACAGTACATAACAAGGCTATATTTGTGTTGCAGACCCATAGTTCCCATCTCCACCATCCTAAAGAAATCAGACTCAGTAAAAAACAGTGTGAAACAATTAAACATTTTACACTAAAACACTCTGAATGATTTGTTGACATCTGATGAAGTGTATTATATGTACATTTTCTAAATTCCCAGAATTCCCTTTTAAAAAACATTGTAAAGTACTAGTACTGAACCTACCTGTTGTGATTAAAATTTGATTACATTTGGGCAAATATTTACACTGATATTTCAAACAGATATGAGTACATTATTGAACTCCAGAGGATCTGAATGTTTAGGTGACTCTGAACTACTGTATATACTGTAAAATATTTTATTTTGCTGCATTTTTAACCCTCTACTAATAATTGTTTTTTTCTCTATAATACTGATAGATAGATAGATAGATAGATTTATTTATCCCACGGGGAAAGTCCATTTTTACAGCAGCAAAATCAAACAAGAGAGCAGCATAATGAAGGCACTTAAAATAGTAGTAAGAAGTGGCAAATAGGAAACAGTAAACCTGACTATAAATACAGCTATATTAATAAATACAGCTATAATATACATAATATAACCCAATTATATAATAAGAAGTACTAGAAAAAGTGATTGCAGTGCAGTAATTACATTAATATAATGTAATATACAGAATGAATTATGTGTAATGTAACAGTGCAGTAACTACATAACAATAATATAATGTAGTGATTTAAGGCATCCTGGGGTATCAGTACAGTATAAGTGATAAACAATAGAGTTTTAAAGTGGCAGTGCAGATGACAGAGCTGTGTGGCAGTATATAGTGATGAACAGAATAGTGTCTGATTGAGAAACAGCAGGACTGTTCTATTAGTACACTCAGTGCACAATAATGTCCCGGCACAGTGACCAGGCGTTGTACAGTGAGATCGCTGTTGGGAGAAACGATCTCCTGTACCATTCCTTGCTGCAGCGGAGCTGAAGGAGCCTGTTACTGAAAGTGCTCCGCTGCTTGACCAGTAGATCATGGAGGGGGTGGGAAGTGTTCTCCAGAATGGCAGTGAGTTTGCTCAGAGTACTCTTTTTCACAACCACCTCAAAGCCTTCCAGAGAGCAGCCCAGGACTGATCCAGCTTTCCTGATCAGTTTGTTGAGCTTACTGGCATCTCCACTCCTGATGCTGCCTCCCCAGCAGATTGCAGCAAAGAAGGCAGCACTAGCAACAACAGACTGGTAGAAGGTCTCCAGCATATTGCTGCACACGTTAAAGGACCTGAGCTTCCTCAGAAAGTAGAGTCTGCTCATCCCCTTCCTGTACACAGCCTCTGTGTTGGCCTTCCAGTCCAGTTTGCTGTCCAGGAGGACACCCAGGTATTTATAGGTGTCTATCCGCTCCACATCCTGACAATGATGGTAATGGGACCGGTCGTGGTCCTCTTCCTCCTGAAGTCCACCACCATTTCCTTGGTCTTGGCCATATTAAGAATCAGGTGACTCCTCTCACTCCACACAACAAAGCTGTTAACCAGGTCCCTGTATTCTCCATCCTCATCATCCCTGATGCATCCGACTACCACAGAGTCATCAGAGAATTTCTGAAGGTGGCAGAGTTCTGACCTGTACTGGAAGTCAGTGGTGTACAGGGTAAAGAGGAAGGGAGAGAGAACAGTTCCCTGTGGTGCTCCAGTGCTGCTGACTAAGCACTCAGACCGGTTGGATCCCAGCTGCACATACTGGGGTCTGTCAAACAGGTAGTCCATGACCCAGGCAACAGTGAACCTGTCCACCTGCATTCTGTCCATCTTTCCCCCCAGCATCAGAGGTTGGATGGTGTTGAATGCACTTGAGAAATCAAAGAAAGTGATTCTCACTGAGGAGTTGTTGTGGTCCAGATGGGCGTACACCTTCTGCAGTAAATATTTAGTAAAGATTTAGTCCTAGTTTCTGCATTTTAGAAATGCTTTGTTTTACCATGTATGTAAATAGTATATATAATGTATGTAAATAGTTTGCGTTGCAATTCCCATATTGATGCATCTCAAATTAAATCACAATTTACATAACAGTAGAAAGTAATGGCCAAGTCAAAGGTAACACTAAAGATTGTCCTAGTGTTTCAAAGTCATGGACCTTGGAAATTTAACATTAAACAGCACACAGTCCATATCTGGTTTATACTCCCAGCCAGACTGAGAGGGACCACATAGTCCACAAGGTGGTACTGGTGAATTGTGGTTACCTTTAAATTGTGTCACAATGACAGTGACCACAGCCTTGGACAAAAGATCTTCAATGTTGAAACCTTTATGAACTAGGACCTGATCTCATTGTTTAAGCAATTCAGTAAGCCCAGACTGAATAGTAATGTATTTATCAAAGATAAAGCCAGTGTTATGTTTGTAACAGAACCACTGCAACACCTATGAATTATTTCCAGGAAGCATGCTTTTAGACTGGATGTTTTATGCTGTGGGACTCAGCAGAAGTGCTGTCCACAATGACTCCGTGCAACGTTTACAAAACTCATCTGGGAGTGAAGCAAGGACTTGGTCTTTACTCATCCAGTGGGGCAATGAACCAAAAACAAGATACAGGTAATGTTACAATTATTCTGCGAACACTAGACACACTTCAAATGTCAGCACCTTTTTCTTTTTAGCCAGTTGCAACTCTAAGGCAGTAGAGGAACAATTCATCAATTAGAGACAGCTTTCTCAATTAGCTTGGTCTTGGGGCAGATATGTGCAGTCCAATCCTTTTTGCCTTGCTCCAGTAGACAAGCTTTCCAGCTAATGGTTCAAAGGCACTCTAAATAAATGCCTGCTTGGAGGAGAACAGGGTGTAATATCGGAGGTCTGCATCTGTGTTGCAAAGTTGAATGACAGCCATTTTCTGTTGTGTTGCTTCCAATTAATTTATCCGATCCAGTGCCGCATCAAGAGCACCTTGAAATAAATAAATGGAAATGTAGGAGACAGACAATCTGTATGAGAATCATACCATCAGAATATCACATTTAAATGTTAGTATTTTGCATTTAAATTAGACAATTAGGAATTGCATTTTAAGCAAGTCTTATGGCTGGTAAATGAAAAATCTAAGACCCCCAGTGAGCAAGTCAACAGCGACTTGGCAAGGAAAAACTCCCTCAGAGCTAGAGGAAAAACCCCTGGGAACAACCAAGACTCACAGGGGGGACCCATCCTCCTCTGATCATAACTATTTATAAACAGATAAAAGTTACCAAACCATCTATGCTGTTGAACTGCTCTGGTGTGCAACATTTTCATAATGATAATATAATAATCGTGGTGTATAGTCATGGCAGTGATGGTAAGAGTAATGAGGGTAATGATCGTTAATACTGGTAATATTAATAGTGGCAGATAGTTAAGGGTCCATTTAAGTTTTAACATGGTCATTAGGCAGGTAGCAGTGGTAGGTGCTACTGGTCTGGCATGGGTGATGGGCCTGCTGGTCGGACTGGTAGGTGGCAGCTGGACCTACAAAGTTTATCTAAGAAAAACATTAATTACCAAAAGCTAAAATAAACACATGAGTTTCAGCCTAGATTTAAAGATTGACATTGTGTCCCGAACATTATCTGGACGGTTATTCCAGAGTTGGGGGGCTTTATAAGAAAAGGCTGCTGAGGTTTTCTGAATTTTGGGAACTACTAAGAAGCCAGCATCCTGAGATCTAAGTATTCTTGATGGTTCATAATATGTAATAAGATCCCGCAGGTACTCAGGAGCGAGGCCATGCAGGGCTTTATATGTTATTACAAGAATTTTGTATTCAATATAATATTGAACTGGGAGCCAGAGAAGTGCTGATAGAACTGAAGTGATATGGTCAAATTTTCTAGTTGTAGTAAAGACCCTGGCTGCAGCATTTTGAACTAGCTGAAGTTTATTGAGGTTCCTGCTCAATAGTGGAGTTAATAGAAGCATGTACTAGCTTTTCAGCAACCTGTAGAGATAAAGAGTTTCTAAGATTGGCGATGTTCCTAAGCCACATAAAGGCTGTCCTACTAATATTAGCTATATGTTGCTCAAATGATAAATCTTAATTGAATATGACGCCAAGATTTTAGCTGCTGGACCAAGAATAATGGAAGCATCAGCCAAGTCTAACATTAAGTCTGATAGTTTATTTCTAGTGTCTTTTGGGCCTAAAAGGAGTACCTCGGTTTGGTCACTGTTAAGAAGAAGGAAGTTATGTTTTACATCCTTTACACAGTCCTTCATTTTCTTTACTCTAAATGTATCGTCAGGTTTGGCTGATATATAGAGCTGTATATCATCTGCATAACAATGGAAATTAACGTCATGTCTGCTTATAACTGAGCCCAGTGGTAATATATATAATATAAATAATAGCGGTTCTAAAATAGAGTCTTGTGGAACTCCATATCTTACTTTTGTGGAATTTGAAGATACATCTTTTTATCTTTACAAACTGATAGCGTTCAGTTAGATATGATTTGAACTATAATAGGGCTGTTCCTGTGATTCCAACCATTTTCTATAATCTTTCTAGAAATATAATATGATCTTTTGTATCAAAGGCTGCACTGAGGTCTAGCAGGGCTAATAAAGATACATAGCCTTGATCAGAGGCAAGAAGGAGATAATTTGTAATCTTCACTAAGGCTGTGCTGTGATTGGGTCTAGATTGGAATTTCTCATACATGTTATTTTTACTCAGGTATAAGCAGAGTTGTTGGACCACAACTTTTTCTAATATATTGGATATAAATATTAGGTTGGAGATGGGTCTGTAATTAGACAATACGCTAGGATCAAGATTTGGTTTCTTGATTAAAGGTTTTTACTGCTAATTTAAGGGTTTTGGTTACATGCCCTAAGCTAAGGGATGAGTTTACAATTGTTAAAAGAGGCCTGATTATAATTGGGAGTATTTTTTTTCTAGTTCTGGCTGTAGAAGTGGGTAGAAGGCTTCCAGCCTTTATTCTACAACTAAGTTATGTTCTAAAGCAGATGGTCATGTTTGAGTTAATAAGCAGGGTTGGATTTGTTGTCTAATATTTTCTATTTTATTATTAAAATATTCCATAAAAACATTACTGGTTAAAGATGTTGGAATTTGGGGTTGAGTATCTGCCTGGCTTTTAGTAAGTTTAGAGATCTCACTAAAAGTACTCTGGGATTGTTTTTGTTTTTCTCGATCAGCGAGGCCAAATATGCTGAGCGAGCTTTAATAAGTGCCTTTCTATATTGACTAAGGCTGTCCTTCCACGCAGAGTGGAACACCTCTAGTTTGGTTGTCCACCATTTACGCTCTAGTTTGTTTTAAGGTACGAGTTTGATCACTGTACCATGGGGCAAGCCTTTTTTGCCTTATTCATTTTACTTTTAAACTGTGCTACTTTGTCTAAGGTTGATTAAAGGGTATTTTCTAGATCTTTTATTCATTTAAATACAGTGCCCTCCATAATTATTGGCACCCCTGGTTAAGATGTGTTCTTTAGCTTCTAATAAATTGAGTTTTCTAAATAATATAGGACCACGATGGAAAAAAGAGTAAAATCCAACCTTTAACTTAAGTGAATTTATTCAGTAGGAAAAAAATCCCACATTAAAAAATAATTGTTTAACATCAAATCATGTGTGCCACAATTATTGGCACCCCTGATGTTAATACTTTGTACAACCCCCTTTTGCCAACAAAACAGCACCTAATCTTCTCTTATAATGTTTCACAAGATGGGAGAATACAGATAGAGGGATCTTTGACCATTCCTCTTTGCACAATCTCTCCTCTGCACTCTCCTCTTCAGCTCACCCCACAGGTTTTCAATGGGGTTGAGGTCTGGGGACTGAGATGGCCATGGGAGTAGCTTGATTCTGTGTGTGGTGAACCATTTCTGTGTAGTTTTGGCCATATGTTTTGGGTCATTATCTTGCTGAAAGACCCAGTAACGACCCATCTTCAGCTTTTGGTCAGAAGCCACCAGATTTTGTTTTAAAATGTCCTGGTATTTCAAAGCATTCATGATGCCATGCACCCTAACAAGGTTCCCAGGGCCTTTGGAAGAGAAACAGGCCCACAGCATCACTGATCCTCCCCCATATTTCACAGTGGGCATGAGGTGCTTTTCTGCATACTCAGCTCTTGTGTTACGCCAAACCCACTTAGAGCATTTGTTGCCAAAAAGCTCTATCTTAGTTTCATCTGACCAAAGCACACGGTCCCAGTTGAAGTTCCAGTACTGCTTAGCAAACTCCAAACGTTTGCGTTTATGATTGTGAGTGAGAAAAGATTTTTTCCATGCATGCCTCCAAAACAGCTTGCTGGCATGCAGATAGCCCCTGATGGTTGTTTTAATGACTTTGTGACCGTGACCCCAAGAAGCTACCATTTGTTGCAATTCTGTAACAGTGAGCTTTGGAGACCTTTTTATTTCTCTTATCATCCTCCTCACTGTGCGTGGTTGCAAAATAAACTTGCGTCCTCATCCAGGCTTTTTTACCACTGTTCCAGTTGTTTTAAACTTCTTAATAGTTATTAATAGACAGTAGATATGGACAGGTGGAGGTGAGTGGCTATTTTCTTGTAGCCATTGCCTGACTTGTGGAGGTCAACACACATCTGCCTTACTTGAATGGTATGTTCCTTTGTCTTTCCCATGTTGAAGAGAAATGGCCTCTGTGTCACGTCACATTTATACCCCAGGGAAACAGGAAGTTGTGAATTACTAATTAAAATGTTCCTACATACTCTGATCAACTTCATAAACTACTGTAGAATTGACAGAAATACTTTAATGACATTTATTTCCTAAGAAATGTTAGGGGTGCCAATAATTGTGGAACAGGTGATTTTATGAAGAATAATTATTTCTTAGTCAGGGATTTTTGTTTCCTTAAAATTCACTTGAGTTAAAGGTTGGATTTTACTCTTTTTTCCATCGTGGTCCTATATTATTTAGAAAAAAATTTATTAGAAGCTAAAGAACACATCTTAACCAGGGGTGCCAATAATTATGGAGGGCACTGTAGCTCCGTTTGGTCTGATAGGTCTGGGAGGTTTTCAGTAAACTGTACAGTGGTCATTGGGTTTATTGCATGCTTTAGTCGTACACATTTTGATGTAGCTCATAGGAGATTAGATAATTGTCTGATATTACTGAACTTTGAGGTAGAATATGATGATCAATATGATGATCGTAGAATAGATGATCAATGCTAACACCCAGGGTCAGGACTAAATCTAGAGTATGATTACAGTAATGTGTGGGTCCAGTTAAGTTTTGTGTGATGGTGACAAAATCTAAGATCGATACAAACGCCTTTGTTAATGGATCGTCTGCTTTTTCATGAATATTAAAGTCTCCTACTATTATAACTTTGTCACTGCACACTGCCAAGTCTGCAGCAAAATCAGTTTAGTAGGGTCCTGGAGGCCCATAAATATTAATTAGTGGGAATGCATTTTATTTGTGGCTGGATTTGATATATTAATGTAGAAAATCTCAAAAGAAGTGTTTTTGAATAATTTCTAGTGTATTCTGGTAGATTATGCATACTCCACCTCCTCCTAGCTCACATTTAGTACAAATACTATCATCACTAGTGGAGGAAAAAGGGTCTAGACTAAACATGCCACACTTGGCACATTCAAAAAGCCCAGCAACAGCCATAATAAAGAAACTTACCACTTGCAGTTGATTTGGGCACTGAAATAAACCTTGTTGAAGGGGTAAACTGCTACTCTGCTTTTTGTTTTTTCATTTGATAAACCTGTGGACTGTAAACACAAAGTATTCGCAATTTTAGCACACTTGCAGGGCACATTACCTCCCTTTTAAAGGGCGCCCCCAAGAGGGTCACCTTGACTCCACGGACGGAGGAGTCATTCCAAGTGCTCAAACGTGCTTTTACGTCGCCCCATTGCTTAAAGATCCTGATCCCCAGAAGGAGATAGTTTTAGAGGTAGATGCCTCCAATACCGGGGTGGGGGCTGTTACTGGGCGAGCGACAAACTCCACCCCGTAGCCTTCTATTATTAAAAGTAAACGGTGGCCAAATGTAACAGCAAGCAAATATAATGGCGGGCGAATGTAACAGCAGGCAAATGTAACAGTGGCTGAGTGTAATGGCGGCCGAACATAACTACGGCGTAGGAGACAGGGAGCTCCTTATTGTAAAAATTACATTAGGGGAAGGCCGTCACTGGCAAGAAGGTGGGAAATGAGGAGGCCACTCCAGAACCCATACTGCTCTCCTCGGTGTCCATCCATGCCATTCAGTAGGACATAGACTCTGAAATCATTCAGCCCCTTGCACACACCTCTGCACCTGCCACATGTCCTGCCAGGAGGACCTACGTGCCTGTTTTCCTTCGAGGGCGCCTCATTGTCTGGGCTCACCAACAACCACGTTGTTCAGTGCATTCCATGGTCTGCTCTCTAGCAAAACCGTCAGGTTTGCTTGCTTCTTGCCTGGTTCTGGTTTGTGTTTAGTTTTTCCTTCCTGTTTTTTCGTTCTCCTTATCCCCTTTGCCCTTCAGGGCACTGCTTAGCAGCCTGGGTTTTCCTAATACAGCATTCTCCTTCATTTCAAGCTCAGTTTTTCTCCCAGGTCCCTGTTTTGTTATTTTTGCCCACTCCTGCCTCAGTTCTCACGTTACGTTCTGTTTCAAGTTCCGTCCGCTAGATTGCTGCTTCCTTAACTGTTAACTCTGTTATCCTGTGTTGTTTATATTCCCTGTTTTGTGTTTACCCTGTTATATTTTAATAAAGTCTTGCATCGTTCTATCCCTGCAAGTGGTTCCAGTTAACTTCCACGCCTAACCAGCATGACATATGAAATCAAGAAATTAGCAGTTAGCGTGAATGGTGAAGGTTAAATTGAGGTGTTAAAGATTGCTAATCAGGCAAATCAAATCCCCATTTGACTGTAAAGGACCTTCAGAACCATTGTTTTAGGTGCACTCCATTACTGTGCCGTGACATGATGAAGAAACCTTTTCCTGCTTCCTTACCACAAAATTCAGCATCAGCAATTTTCTAAACACCGAAGCAAGACGATAGAACATTTTGGTATGTTTGGAAAAACAAAAATAGTGAATGTCATGAATAGAACCTCTCAAAATGTAGTACAAGTACAGAGTCGGATTGATCATTCATTTGGCTTGTGGTGCAACCAGTGGCACAAACAATATTTCACTGGTAAGGAGAAGAATGGATTTAATTAAATACCAGCATACTGTTATTCTTGTTTGGAAAGGTTTATTACACAGCAAAGGTGTATTACTTAGTAACTACATGGACTGAAGCCCCACAAACTACATTCTATTACGAAAGGCAATTTTTTTGTAATAGAAGTTTGTAGTAACACTTTCGGCCCACCAGCAGGCCATAGGTGTTTTTAAGGGATAAGGCCCTTGCTCAGGGGCCCTCTTGGCAGAATTAGTTGAATTTAATTAAATTTGTTGGTTTACTCGCACAGCTTTTTAATTAAAGTGCACATATTTGATGTGAGGCCTGAAAAGACCATTTCTGATTTATCCAATCCACAGAATATTTTGATGTGTGTTTGCAATTATCACCTGTGTCCAAGGTATAAGTTTATGCTGTAGAACTTCACCTTCTTGTAAGTTGTATTTTTATTTGAAACAACTATGTTCAAACTGGTGTTCTTGGAAACTGCAGTTGTTGAGAAATGGTTTCAAGAGACATTCCATACAAATCTACAATGATCTTTCTCAGACAAACACTGAGCTCCTAGGACTTTACTATTGTATTGTGTGTTGCTCAAGAGTGCTGTCAAACAAACCTTTTTTATGTGGGAACAGAAAAGCTACCCGCTGTAGTCAATTATGATCAAGTCAATTATGGCAAGTTAAAAGACATTTTGAACTTTTTCATCACTGGATTAATAATCAAAGTGAGTGTATGTACACTTTCGATGGGTTCAATGATTCAATGATTCAGTAGCCAATTTAGACTGCAATGTGACTGGGCTGCTAAGGGAAAAGACTCACTGCAGATCTAACTCCACCTTCACCCTCATAGAAAAGACCCCCCCCCCCTTGCACACACACACACACGCAAAACAGTGTTTTGTGCCCATCCATTAGCAAGGAATGGCTTTAATCAATTCAAGGACTCTCAGCAGACACAGGTGGTGCTTCATTTATCCCTCACTCTACAGAGCACCACATTAAGAAGCTGACTGCTTACTGTTCTTTCCCTCACCAGTGTCCCTGGCATTTATGCATGCACCCTTGGGCCCTCTGTTTGCATTATTGAGCTTTTGTTCATTAAATCAATATACATCAAAAGCTTGAGTAATTTGCGTAGCCATATTACATAGTGTTTTATTCCAAAATGCATTTAAACACTAAAATGTATATTTAATATAACAATTTAGAATAGATTTAAATATGTTACATGATGTAAAAAATGTCCTGGACTGGTTGGATCATCTTGTGTTTACCAAGGAATTGGACAAGTTCCTCCATTAAAACCACAATTTTCCTGACTGACCTTCAAAGCACTAATTACATTAGTGTAGCAGTGACAGCAGAGGAAGGGTGGTAGTCATCATTCTTAGACTGATTTCATTCATGCACAAGCTGGGGATTGGGAGCTGGGGCTTTGTCAAATAATTTGCTCTGTTGGGCAGATGTGTTCATTGAAAACATGGATCAGAGAGAACATGTACTTTAAAAAAATATTTGACTCTTCTCTATAGTGAAAAACCTGTTCTTTTCCCCTTTAAACCCTTCTGAATAGCACATTTGTTTTTGATGCTTAATCTTTCATTTAAGAATTATCTTGTGCTAAGATACAGTCTTTCCCTCTGTGCAATATATTTGATATTGAACAATTACAGTGGGGAAAAAAAGTATTTAGTCAGTCACCAATTAAACAGATGAGAGAGGCCTGTAATTGACATCATAGGTAGACCTCAACTATGAGAGACAAAATGAGAAAAAAAATCAGAAAATCACATTGTCTGATTTTTAAAGAATTTATTTGCAAATAATGGTGAAAAATAAGTATTTGGCCAATACCGTTGCTGGTATGTTGGCCCATTCCTCCATGCAGATCTCCTCTAGAGCAGTGATGTTTTGGGGCTGTCGGCAGGCAACACAGACTTTCAACTCCCTCCAAAGGTTTGTACTGGCTTAAGCAGGGGAACACATCTGGCACTGCAAGATCTGAGTCCCTGGCGGCGTAGTGTGTTACTGACGGTAGCCTTTGTAACGTTGGTCCCAGCTTTCTGCAGGTCATTCACTAGGTCCCCCCGTGTGGTTCTGGGATTTTTGCTCACCGTTCCGTGATCATTTTGACCCCACGGGCTGAGATCTTGCGTGGAGCCCCTGATCGAGTCTTGTAGGTCTCCCATTTTCTGATTATTGCTCCCACTGTAGATTTCTTCACACCAAGCTGCATACTTATTGCAGATTCAGTCTTCCCAGCCTGGTGCAGGTCTACAATTCTGTTTCTGGTGTCCTTCGACAGCTCTTTGGTCTTCACCATAGTGGAGTTTGGAGTGTGACTGTTTGAGGTTGTGGGCAGGCGTCTTTTATACTGTTAACGAGTTCAAACAGGTGCCATTAATACAGGTAATGAGTGGAGGACAGAGAAGCCTCTTAAAGAAGAAGTTACAGGTCTGTGACAGCCAGAAATATTGCTTGTTTGTAGGTGACCAAATACTTATTTTCCACCATTATTTGCAAATAAATTCTTTAAAAATCAGAATTTGTTTTCTCATTTTGTCTCTTATAGTTGAAGTCTACCTATGATGTCAATTACAGGCCTCTCTCATTTTTTTAAGTGGGAGAACTTGCACAATTGGTGACTGACTAAATACTTTTTTCCCCCACTGTATACATTTCTAAAATCACAAATTTTTCTTATTTTCTTCCCAATATTCTAACATTCTTCTAGTATTCTAATTTTAACACCATAGACATTTATAAACAGGGGTTCCTCAAGAGTTCTTTAGTAAAAGCAACGGTTCTTTTCACCTATCTCATTCCGACAACATTATTTATATTGCTTATATTGCTAGTTGACATATGTGCTATAGGATTTTGATTAATATCCCAATTAGAGGAGGCTGGAAGTAGCGAGAGGGAGCCATTCTTTACAGATATAAATGGGTTGTTATTTTCTCCTTGTACTGAATACAGAGACCCAAACAAGACACACTGGCTCAGTATCTGTGTAATTAACATAAGTGTACCTAATTAAGAAGATGTAAAACTGTAGTGCACATTTGGGTTAAGAATGTAGTAAACTCTGTAGTATTATCATGTTTTGTATTGTGCTGGTTTTGTAAAATTGGTTAATTCTGGTCTTCTTAAGACTGTAAACTTTAAGACAGGATATTTCATGATGATACTCTTGTTTATTTAGTGTGTCTTGCTTTAAAGGCGATGGACACAATTCTGGAAAACAACTGTTGATAAAGCCCCCCCCAACCCCCCCCCCCCTCAAATTGATGCATGTGCAAGATATATATATTATTTTCATTCAATTTGTTTCAGTTTTACTACATGCTATTACATATTGCGAATAGGAGCAGACAAATGGAGACTTCGTTACCTTAAAACAATGGGGTCTATCAACTTCACACCCGCCTCACCACAGGTGGCTCAAATAAACAGCGTTATCAGCACATGGACATCAAAAGCGATGGAAACCAGCACACTTTGGCAAATGGACATCAAAGACAACTGAAACCAGCTGATTCAAAGTGTAAATGCCATGTAATGCACATTCATTGCGTATTTGTGGGGTATAAAAAGTATAACACTGTACAGGAAGGTTTTTGTCAGACACAGTTCTGAAGCCTTCCGTCAGCGTTACGTTTTTTCAACATTCCTAAGGCTGACTGATCGAGTTGATTCTTTAAGCGCAGAGAAGCAAATACGACTACCACACTACCTTGGTGAGACTCGTAATCAGCTAGCAGCCTGGTCCAACATTCCTACCTCCAGGGTAGCACACCAGCTAATAGCTTCAACCAGCATTGCTACCTTGGTGATAGCATACTTGTTACCGACCTCGTTTGTGTTCATTTTGTGTTCATGTGTTGCACCTGGGACTGAGAACATTGAAGGAGCCTCGCTCTAGCCTGTAGTTGCCATGAATTGAACCTCTATGTGTTTGTGGCGTGGTCCTGTAAGCTGGCATCTTGTCTCTGTCAAGCTGTCTTCAAGTTTAGTTCTCCAGACAGTTCCGTTATGTTGCGTCCAATTCATGCTCCCCAGCTCTAGCTCCAGAGGCAGTTCCACAGTGCACTCAGGTTAAGCTTGCCCAGTATCTTGTTCAGATAGCTGGTTTCCAGTTATCCCTAGATTCACATAGAGCATTGCTCTAGTACTCAGTTCTAGTTTCCCCTTTGTATCACCCAAGCTCGGCTTGTGGCTGTTTTGAATTCTCCCCATTTGTATTCTCAAGCAAGCCTTGAGGTTTTCCTTTCTCCCCTTCCCTCGTCCTTACCCCAGCACATCTCAGCTCATCCCCTTTCGCTCCCTGCTCCTCCCAGTCCCAGGTTTGTTGTGTTCGCCATTTGAGTTGTCACGTTCTGTTTGAACCACACCTTGTTTTGTAGTCCCTTTGTGTTTTAATTAATCTTGCTTAGATCCATCTCTGCTAGTGTTCACCCTGTCCCTGTCTCACTGTACACGCCATTACACCCTTCACCTAAACAAGCCTTCCAGAGCCTGCTGCAAAGAAGCATCCCCACGCCATGATTCTGCCCACACCAAAATTCAATAAAATCAATTAAAGGGGGACACATACAAGGGGTCAATACAATTTCATTGTTCTGTATATTGACTATGTTCTGTATATTGAGCATCAGATCTATCCTGAAATAGATAACAGATATTATCTAAAATAGATAATGTTTATTGTGAAATTTGCAATATGGCTTTGTCATATCACAAACAACTCACAGAAAGGTAAAACCAAAATGACACAGCACAGTTTAGCACCTGTAGCCAGCCATCCTTGCAGCAACTAATTTTAATAATGTAGTGATCTTTACACTTATACTGTCATCCAGTCTTATACCTAATTATATAAAAAAGACTGCACAATTCATTAAGCTGATCATTACATAGCTTTCTTCAGGCCCATATTGTAATTCTTACATTGCAGTACACATCATCACTTGTATTAAACAAACTGTTTGCTTGATGAATTTAAGCACTGAGACATGTGATGTGCAATGTCTGTTGTAAGTTTGTGTCATTGTACAAAAACCTTAGACAGTGTGAATTATCTGTCAGCTAAGAAAGAAGCCAACCCATTGAGCAAATGTTGCTGTTTTTTTGTTGTTTTTTATGTGATTTTACCTTTTCTCCTGCAGCACTCATTTACCAAGAGAAAAACAGCAGAGAACTGCTTATCCATCCTGGTAACAAACCTGCTGCCAGCCTCCTTTTGCACAGTGGCCAGTAAATGCTTTACAGGAGTGTCTTTTAAAAATGACGCATGGTGGTGTGAAATGCAGCTTAGCAATATTGCGACAGGGGCCCAGACAGCTAAGGCTGCTGTGGAGGCGGACATGGGCCCACTGATGGATTGGCTGCAAGCTCACCAGAGGCGGTTATTTATTTGATTATTTTTTCCCAGGTTTAACTCAGACATGAGTCATAGGGAAGGTAGTAGCGGCTGACAACTGGGCTATGCTGTTAGACTTTCTAAGCGAATTAAATGAGCTGGTACAGCAGTTGTAAATCACTATAATATCAACATCTTCTGTCAGCATAAATCTTCTGGGGCATAGGGGTGCACTGAATAAAACCCATACATCATTGCTTTTATAAACCAAGACTGAACTATGACATGATGTATGATTAATTACCATACAACATTAGAACACTAACAATAATTACTATAATTTTGGTGTGTCTCTGCATTTAGAAAAGTGAAAATTTAATTGAATCAAATCAAATCATTGTTCCAATTAAACAACATCATCATTTATGACTTTATTATGTTAATTACGTTAAAATTATATTTGTTAACACTATGATCCTCTCCACATTAATCACATCGGGACACTGTGTCTTTATAGCTGATATTTCCCCCTTTGGCTGAAATAACCTCAGTTAGAGGTTATTTCCTATGACCGTCTACCAGTGTCTGACATTGACTTGGAGAAAGATTTTCCCACTCCTCCATACAAGATGCTTTCAGCTGTGTGAGTTTTTGTATAGATCTCATTTTGTACTGTCTCAAATTTGCAAGCAGCCTCCAACTGTTGTCTTGCCCTGATGTTTTTTTTTTTTTTTGACAATAAAGGTTTTCTCTTTGCACACCTCTCCTGAAAAACTTGTACATTCTCATGCAGATGCATGTACTTTAACATCAGCTGTAGCAAGAACTACCTGTAGGTAGCTTTTAGGGTTGTTGGAGACTTGTTTGCATTACAAACAGGACTGGTCAGTTAACACTGCTGCACTTTACACGAAAGGCCAGAGCAGATTCTACCTACTGGAGATTAAGGTCATTTGGAGTGCAGGGAGCACTTTTGAAGACTTTCTTCGAAACAGTGGTGGCATCTGCTATTTTTTCTAGAGTGGTCTGCTGGGGCAGCAGAATCTCAACAGCAGACAAGGAGACACTGAACAAACTTATAAAGAGGGCCAGCTCTGTCCTTGGAAGCCTTTAGGACCTAGTGCAGCTGGTGGGAGACAGGAGGTAATCACTCTGTGGGCTTTCTGTGCTGTGAAGCCAATGTTCGAGGCATTACTGTCTCCGAGCTAGTTAGC
This sequence comes from Salminus brasiliensis, assembly GCF_030463535.1. NCBI lineage: Eukaryota > Metazoa > Chordata > Actinopteri > Characiformes > Bryconidae > Salminus > Salminus brasiliensis. Next base: position 34,936,315 of record NC_132885.1, on the reverse strand, counting down.
TCTTTGGGGGAAAAAGTGGACCAGTTAGAGGTGTGCATCATGGGTTTACTAAAGGATAGAGAGCAAGAGTCACTGGTAGCAACCCCAGAAGCCTTAGGGAGAGCTAGCACCCCCCCACATACACTGTGGCGTTAGCGCCCTCACAGCAGGGAGAAGGCTGACGTCTCGGCGGCATAGCCAAAGATAGCCCACCGGAACGCCAAGCCTGTTCAAAGAACTCTGGTCATATGAGATTCTATTGTTCGACACGTGAAAGCTAGCAAACAGGAGATATTCGAGAATAGTCATTCATGTAGGGGCCAACAATATTCGTCTGCGGCAGTCAGAAATAACTAAGCGTAACATTAAAGAGGTGGTTAAACTGGCCCAGATGATGTCCGATGCCGTAATTTGCTCTTGCCCCATCCCAAGAAGTCTTACAGCGGACTCACATCGCCAAACCACTGGATGTCCAAGTGGTGTTTGGAAAATCATGTGGGCCTTATAGATAATTGGTTAAAGTTCGAGGGCAAGCCTGTTTTTTTAGGTAGGGATGGCGTCCACCCCACGCGGGAGGGTGCTGCCCTACTTTCGTGCAGCATAGCGCATAGTCTGCTAGTTAGTCGGCAGAGTAGTGTAAAAGGCTGCTGACAATGGACAATGGTGCTTTGAGAAGTCACCCAGGTTTTACCGTATTGAGACTATGTCTGTGTCCCGAATTAAACCCACACATAGAATATCTCAACTCGTTTTAATAGTTTAATTAGTGTAAATTCTCGCATTCAAATGATAACAGCACCATCTCAGACCTAAGCTTGGCCTACATAATATTAAATCAATAGCCTCGAAAGAAGTCATTGTAAATGAAATTATATGTGTTCAGAAACTAGATGTTTTCTGCCTCACTGAAACCTGGATTAGACCGGATCAATATATAGCACTAAATAAAGCCACCCCTGCAGGTTATAAATATGTACATAGCCCTAAATTATCAGGCAGAGCAGGTGGAGTATGCATAATCTACCAGAATACAATTGATATTATTCAGAAATACTGTATCACCTTCACTTTTTAAAAAATTTTCTACATTAATGTATCAAATCCAGCCACAAATAAAAATGCATTTACACTAATTAATATTTATAGGCCTCCAAGGGGGCCTCCACTCTGAATCTTTTAAAGAATTTAGTGATTTTGCTGCAGATTTGGCAGTGTGCAGTGACAAAGTTATAATAGTAGGAGACTTTAATATTCATTTTGAAAAAAGCAGAGGCATTTGCATCAATCTTAGATTCTGTCGGCATCATACAAAACATAACTGGACCCACACATTACTGTGATCATACCCTAGATTTAGTCCTGACTCTGTGTGTTAGTACTGATAATCTAAATATTCTACCTCAAAGCTCAGTAATATCAGACAATTATCAAATCTCCTATGAGCTACATCTTAGGCAAAATGTTAATTTGTCCCCCCGCCATTGTCTAAAGCGTGCAATTACCCCAATGACCACTGTACAGTTTACTGAAAACCTCCCAGACCTATCGACTTTAGATTACACTCCGTCAGACCAAACTGAGCTAGTTAAAATAACAAAGGTCTAGAAAATACCCTCCGATCAACTTTAGACAAAGTAGCACCGCTTAAAAGTAAAATGACAAGGCAAAAAAGCTTGCACCATGGTACAGTGATCAAACTCGTACCTTAAAACAAACAGTGCAGAAACTAGAGCGTAAATGGCGGACGACCAAACTACATGTGTTTCACTCTTCCTGGAAGGACAGCCTTAGTGAGTATAGAAAGGCACTCATTGAAGATCGCTCAGTGTATTTGGCCTCGCTGATCAAGAAAAACAAAAACAATCCCAGTACTTTTTTAGTGAGATCTCTAAACTTACTAAAAGCCAGGCAGATACTCAACCCTATATTATAACTTCTTTAACCAGTAATGTTTTTCTAGACTTTTTAAATAATAAAATAGAAAATATTAGACAACAAATCAAACATGGCCGTCACTTGGTGTAGCTGCTTTAGAACAAAACTTAGTTGTAGAACAAAGGCTGGAAGCCTTCTACCCACTTCCACAGCCAGAACTAGAAAAAAATATTTCCTCAGCAAAATACTCGACCCAATTCCCTCAAAAATACTAAAAGAAGTACTCCAAATTATAATCAGATCTCTTTTAACAATAGTAAACCCTTAGCTTAGGGCATGTACCCAAACCCTTAAATTAGCAGTCATAAAACCAAAGAAACCAAATCTTGATCCTACTGTATTGTCTAATTATAGACCCATCTCCAACTTAACATTTATATTCAAGATATTAGAAAAGGCTGTGGCCCAACAACTCTGCTTATACCTGAGTAAAAATGACATGTATGAGAAATAGAGACAGCTCTAGTGAAGATTACAAACGATCTCCTTCTTGCCTCTGATCAAGGCTACGTATATCTTAATTAGCTCTACTCAACCTCAGTGCAGCCTTTGATACGATAGATCATACTATTCTACTAGAAAGATTAGAGAAAATGGTTGGAATCTTGGTTAAAATCATCGTGGTTCAAACCATATCTAACTGAACGCTATCAGTTTGTAAAGATAAAAAGATTTATCTTCAAATTACACAAAAGTAAAATACTGAGTTCTGCAAGGCTCTGTTCTAGAACCGCTATTATTTACATTATACATGTTACCACTGGGCTCAGTTATAAGCAGACATGATGTTAATTTCCATTGTTATGTAGATGACACTGCTCTATATATCAGCCAAACCTGGCGATAAATTTAGATTAAAGAAAATGGAGGACTGTGTAAAGGATATAAAACTCTGGATGTCACATAACTTCCTTCTTCTTAACAGTAACAAAACAGAGGTTCTCTTTTTAGGTCCAAAACACACTTATGCATCTTAGGAATATTGCCAAACTAAGAAACTCCCTAACTCTACAGGTTGCAGAAAAACTAGTACACACGTTTATTACCTCAAGGCTAGATTACTGTAATGCACTTTTGTCAGGTTGTTCCAGCAGGAACCTCAATAAAATTCAACTAGTTCAAAAGCCGGGTCCCTACTAAAACTAGAAAATATGACCATATCAGTCCAGTTCTATCAGCACTTCACTGGCTCCCAGTTAAATACCGTATTGACTACAAAATTCACCTATTAACATACATGACCTCGCTCCTGAGTACCTGTGAGATCTTATTACATATTATGAACCATCAAGAATACTTAGATCTCAGGGTGCTGGCTTCTTAGTAGTTCCCAAAATTCAGAAAACCTCAGTAGAGGGAACAGCCTTTTCTTATAAAGCCCCATAACTCTGGAATAACCTTCCAAAAAATGTTCGGGACTCAGACACAGTCTCAATTTTTAAATCTAGGCTGAAAACTCATATGTTTAGTTTAGCTTTTGGTAATGTTTCCCCTTAGATTAAGGTTATTGGTACAGGGGTTCACGGACACAGAGAATTGTAGTATACTGAGATGCTGGAGCTGTTGTCTCACTGCTTGCATGTGATCACTCAGGTTTGTGGACGGTGAAGCAGATGGACACTAGTGTTTCAGGGTTACCATCTGGCTGTTCATCTACACTGTTATAGTCAGACCTGCCAGAGTTGTCAAACACACTCTGATACTGCTTAACAATCTCTGCTCTCCATAAATACTTTCATAACTAATTCTCTCTTACCTTCTCTGAGTAAATGGTCACCCAGCCTGACCTGGTGGAAGATTGCCCACTGAGGTCCCCTCCAACTGCGTCAGACCAGCTGCCACCTACCAGTCCAACCAGCAAGTCCTGACATGTTAAAACCTAAATGGACACTTAACTATCTGCCACTATTAATATTACCACTATTAACCATCATTACTCTGACCATCACTGACTATATTAAGAAATATTACATCATGATTATTATATTATGATTATGACCAGAGCAGTTCAACAGTATATATGGTTTGATGACTTTTATCAATAGTTTATAAATAGTTCTGACCAGAGGAGGATGGGTCCCCCTTGAGAGTCTTGAGGTTCCTCAAAAGGTTTCTTCATCCAGCTCTGAGGGAGTTTTTATGTTGAAGTTCACGTTCATGTCACGTTTCACAGTTTGGTTATTGTCAGGTGTGTGTCATCTATGTCCATTGTTTTGATTAATAAGTTTCACCTGAGGCTAGTGAAGGTATTTCGGGTACGGTTCACATTGACAAAGGGTTCTTGTTCACTGTCCTATTCCGTGAGGCCGTCAGAGAGGGAGGCTTCCTCTCTCTATCCAGGGTTCACAATAGTTGTACCGTTCATGGGTGTGCCTCGTTATTCAAGTTGGTTTTGCCTTTTCGGTTCTGCAGCTGATCTCTCAGCTCTCAAGTCACGTAAGTTTCCTAGTGCCTGACGAGCACAGTTATTCCTAATTTTCCCAGGCACTGCTTGTAGGTTTTGGTTAGCGTTATTCTTCCTACTCATTCCCGGCACGCTAGCCTAGTCCCCGGTTACTCACCAGCCTCAGGTGTGTGTTGTTTTGCCCAAGTTCCTTTGTCACGGTTATATTTCTGTTGATCATTTGTCCCTGTAATATTGTTGCGTTTTCTTGTGTTTTCCCCTGTTTTGTTTTATAATAAAATATTCTTGCATCAAGTCATCCCCTGCGAGTGTTCACCCTTATAGTCACGACCTAGCCAGTCAATATATGACAAATATAAGTCAAAGTTCAGGTCTAAGTGAAAAGACAGAAACAGGCTATTAGTGTTAATCACTTGTTACTATAGTTTTTGCTGTATAATAAAAGCAGAGATTAAAATGTGTGTATGCTATTTTTACTTTAAATAGATTGATACTTTTACATGTGAAAATACAAATACAAAAGAGATCCAAATGAGCAAAACAAGGTAGGCAGAACCAGAGAACTGGTCTGTATGCATATATAATATATGTAATATATTATATTGACCAGATTAGATTGTAAACTGGTGTGTATAGTTAGTAGTCTGGTGACAAAGCCAGACAACTTGTAGAGAAGAGAATTATTAAGTCCAAAATAAATGGGTTAATAAAGACCATTTGAGCAAAATCATAGTGTTTAAACATTGTTACAATGAAAATTTCCTCAACACAGAACAGCATAATTGTTTTTAAAGCTTTTAACTCTAGCATCAGCTCGCCAAACAGTCAGCACTCAATAGCAACAATGCTAGTGTCTCTATTGCTAAAAATCCATTTGTAACAAAAAAAAACAAAACAAAGGAAACATACAGGTATGTTTTCTTTGCTTTTTTAGTAAAGTACATCATTCTACTTTTAATGGAAGATTCTGAACAATTGGTTAGACACTAACTTTTTAACTTTGAGTTTAGCCATTTACCCTTGTTTATTGAGGACACAGAAAGTTTGACGATGATAGAAAAAAAGAAAGAATGGATGTTGCTGGTTTATATTCAGTTGATATTATGTGGTGAGCTCTGATTAGGATTAGGAATAATCATTATTATTGCTTCCAAAAGCTACACTGCCTTAGTTTCTATAACTAAGACAATAATAATAATAATAATAATAATAATAATAATAACCATAATAATAACTTTATTATGTTATAGGTTATATGTTATTTAATGTTATATATTTTTTTGCAAAATATGATTAAATATAATATTATTTATTAGTATATATTATGTGTAATAAATTATCATGATCTAGGTCTAGACTCAGACTCGACAACTAAAAGTATTGGTCTTGTGTCCTGGTCTTGGTCTTGACTCTGCTTTTGTAGTCTTGACTACAACATTGTCTGGACAAGGAAAACAAGATAAGAAAAAGGATACAAAAGATAGCAAAGGCACTGAATGTTCCTAGAAATACAGCTGGGAGAGTAGTTTGTCAGTTTGAATCAATAAACAGTCCAGGTATTTGATGTTTTTAAGCAACTAACAAAGTCCTTGATTTGCCACCTATTCATGTTTAATTTGTGATGAGCTAAGTAAAAGCTAGACCAAGAGCTCTTACTTAGCTCATCACAAATTGAATATTTATCGTTAATTGCTGGAGAATGCTAGCTACTAACAACTTGTGTAACCTTGTCTCAATTCATGGCATTACATTAATAGATAAAACAGACACTTTGTATAGAAAATGTCAGAAAAAGCTCTTCCTTCTATCAATGTTTGCAGCATGCTACTTGAGTTTTTTTTTTACTATCAGTTATGTCCAGTGTTCTTACTGTATAGTGCTACAACTGTAATGAGTTGGCTACTTAACAAATCTGACTTTATTATATAGTGAGCAACTACCCACACAACTGAAAGCGTTTAAGGGTCATTGGGTACTGGTAACGTTTCGTGATGGCATTCAGCGCCTGATAGTTGATACATGTCCGCAGCCCCCCTTCCTTCTTCACTAGGTCTATCGCACAGTCGTACGGGCGATGATGGGGAAGCTTGGTGGCTCTGGCCTTACTGAACATGTCCTGCATGTCGACGTACTCGAGGGGCAGGAAGACCTGGGTCTCTGGTTCGGGGCTCTCTACAGAAGTAGACATGACTCGGAGGGGGGCTAGGCTAAGACAGTGATCGCTGCAATATGGGGACCAGGATACTATTTCCCGTTTGGGCCAGGAAATGTGGGGGTTATGTTGGCCAAGGCAACCTGAATATCAGAGCGTGCTCAGAGACCGGGAGAACCAACAGGGACGCCTCCTCCTGATGGAGGAAGCTTGCGGCTAACTTCACCCAGTGACTTGGGTGATAAGTCGGGGACCCATGGGCTGTGATGCGGAGAGGCCTCGGGAGCGGCTCGACCAGGATGTTGAGTTGCTTGATGATGTCCGCTCGCAAGAAGCTGCCCTGCGAGAAGCTGCTTGCAAGAAGCTGCACTAAGGCAATATTATTCATTTTAAATCCTCACATGTCTGTGTCTAGCACTGAATGTGGACTCATCTGTTTAGAACTGGGCACAAATAACATAAAATTATTCTTTTCATACTGTTCTAGCATACCCACTAATGTGATGAGAAACTAAACTAGAAAATATTTTATCTCAGAAATATTGTTTGCCGTGTAAAATTAAACATGTGAACTGTCTGAAGTATTCTCTTCTGTCTTCATGTTGATCCAGCATAGTAACTGATGGTTGTTAGTTCAATGATGTTTCATGAGGTCAGATCAGCACATAGTGAACTTCGTTGATATTTAGTTTCTGTTTCAATATGCCCTCACATCTTCACTGATTTTCAGGTTTCCTGAAACAACACACAAACGCAACACAGGAATGGTATCTTGTTCTCATTACCAGGGACGGACTGGCCATCTGGCATACTGGGCATTTTTCTGGTGGGCCAACATGTTATTTGGGCAGACACTTTATTATATATTGACATTTATATATTGCTCTGACTGGCCCATAAAACCAGTAGATCAGTGGCCTAATGGACTCTGGGCTGGCCCAATCACATTGTTAAACACCATCCCCTTTCGCGCTGGTCCTGCCTGCATAATGCAAAGAAACTTGCTCTTTAAGCAAACACTGCCAAATGTGCCAAAATTACTGGCATGTTTGCCACAGCAGGGCTTTCATCAGCTCCCGTGGCTGATGACAATAGTGGTGGCGGCTACGGCAGTTCTGGCAATGCCAATCACTGTTGACAGAAACATGTAGTAGAACCTGCGGTAAGCTGAACTGCTTTCAGAACAGTAGGCTAAAGCAACCCAAAAAAAAAAAAAAACAGTAAGTCAGCAGGCAGCATTCTAATTTCATTCTACAATTGTAGATATACATTCTACTATTATACATATACAATCTACTACTGTTTGTAGGATGAGTAGTTAGGCTAGGCCAAGGCTAAGCAACTTTTTGGCCCTGGAAAACATGTTAGGCAGTTTTATGTATGTGGTTAGGGACAATGTACAGAAATGAAAGAAAATCACACTTTTTGAAAAACTATATCATTTCGTCTTATGCCAATGCAGCTGTGTGCCTCCTTACAAAAGAATCCAATAATTCTAGTCAATAATTAAATAATAATCAATAATTCAATCTAAGCACATACATTTTTATCATTTATGTTTAAAAAGTTCTGACCAGAGGAGGATGGGTCCCCCTTGTGAGTCTTGGTTCCTCCCAAGAGTTTTTCCTTGCCACTGTTGCCGTTGGCTTGCTCACTGGGGGTCTTTGATTCATCATGTCTTATGTTATTTCTTCTTTCTTTTTTGTCTCTGTCTTTTATTAACCACTATTTATGTAAAGCTGCTTTGAGACGACAACAGTTGTAAAAAGTGCTCACCAACATAAAAAAGTGAGCAGCTATCTGATTTCATTATTATGCTAATTTATTAAATAATTAACTTAATTTAATTAATTATTAGTTAGGCCTAGGCTAAGCCAGAAAAAAAATGAAAAAATGAAAAAAATGTTTGGGGCAGTCTTTATGTGGCCTAAGTGGCCAAAGACAATATGGGCTACAATGAAACACAGGCATATCCAATAGGATGAATACTACTTTAAGATTATGCAGTATACAGTATTTTATAGTGTTAATAAAAAAGACAAGTATTTAATGCGTCCACAACTGATTCCCGCTAATTCAAACAAATCTCATCAAAAATATTAATTCCTCCTGAAGCTCTTGATTCATACAGTCCGGTGTTTCTCTCCCTGCCAGACAACAAGTCCAAATACTCTACTGGGAGTGCAGCAAATGTGATAATCTCAAAATAATTCAAGGCTGTCTTCATCCAGAAGTAACCTTTGATGCCAACCAACCAAATCTGCTCAGAACTGTTCTGTCCCTCTTTAACACAGCACCAAACCAATGTAACTCCAACTTTCTTATTTTGTCTGAAGCATTTCTCCCACCCTCTGACTGAAACACCATTAGTTGATAATTACCCTCACTGCTCACCCCCCCTCTGGCTCTGTTGATCCCACTAGGTCAGAACAAGTGATACATTCCCCCTGCCTGTTTTCTTACCAACCATAAAATCTGCCCATCTGGTAAAAAAAAAATACAAATAAAAGACACACACAGCAACCCCAAACATATTGAGATAAATCTTAGCACTTAAGCCACATTCTGAAATACAGTCATGTCATGCTGACTAGGCGTGGCAGGGAACTGGAAACAATAGCAGAGATGGAACAATGCAAACCTTTATTAAAGAATGCAGGGTAAACACAAAACAGGAAGTATAACCAAGGCAGGATAACATGAGGGTGCTGCAATGTACAGGACAGAATAATGGAACAAATGTATCAAACCAAACATGACTGGGCAAAACAAGACAGGGAGAGTACAGGACTTGAGACTGAGAGGCTTAAACATGACTTCCAAAACTGTAAAATCGAATCGTATTGTCAACTTTAAAATGAGAACAAACAAATTCCACACTTCTGGTAAATTTGCACTGGGGGAAACAGGGAATTTGGAATTTTAGGAAACTGTGAGAGCAGAAAGCCATTTTCCCATCCATGGTCATTTATTACAATTACGCAAAAACAACAAGGAGATGTTGATGTGAATAATTCACTGTGTTAGGTTGCAAATCATAACACATCCACTGCCAAGCCACAATGCTCCTGGGAGAAAATTCTTTGGATAGTTGAAACATAACTGGAACTGGAGTCACATCAGCTCTATGTTCACAGATGCAAAAATTAAGCATCCAAAGAAAAGAATGTCGCACCTACTGTGAAACATGGAGGGACCTTGGTTATGTTTTAAGGCTGCTTTGCTGCAGCTTATTATATTGACGAACCATCAAGATTACTTAGATCTCAGGGTGCTGGCTTCTTAGTAGTTCCCAAAATTCAGAAAACCTCAGCAGGGGGAAGAGCCTTTTCTTATAAAGCCCTGGAATAACCTTCCAGAAAATGACCATGTTACAACCTAAATAGACTCTTAACTATCTGCCACTATTAATATCACCGCTATTAACTATCTACACCATGATTAGAGCAGTTCAACAGAATAGATGGTTTGGTAGTTTTTTATCAATAATGTTTAAATAGTTCTGACCAGAGGAGGATGGGTCACCCTTGTGAGTCTTGGTTCCTCCCAAGGTTTCTTCCTCCAGCTCTGAGGGAGTTTTTTCTTGCCACTGTCGCCGTTGGCTTGCTCACTGGGGGTCTTTGATCCTTCATGTCTTACATTATTTCTTTTTTGTCTCTGTCTTTTACTAATTACTAATTATGTAAAGCTGCTTTGTGATGACAACAGTTGTAAAAAGCGCTATACAAATACATTTTAATTGACAGACAGATTTCTTCACTTCAACAATGGCAAATGATCTTGAAACCCCCCCACTGTTGGCACAACACATTAAAACAGACGAGGGATATCTTCATTTTCACAGGTCTGAATGATTCACTAAGTGCTTGGGTATGGAAAAGCTAAACCAAAAAAGCACAATGCATCATACAGTTTGAAAGTGATGCTGTGACTCCTACTATTTATATTAATTATTCAAACAGGATGAACACAGGATGTTAGTTATGCCTAGCTGTCTTGATGAAATATTAGTACACTTTTAAATATACATTTTATACATATAATATATGTATAAAACATACAGTACACAAATATCTATAAACAAATAAATAAAATAAAAACACATAAAATACATTAATCTGTTAATGTTATAATTTCTTATATTAGGAAAAAATACTATATTTAAAAAAATAATATTTAGTAGACTACAGTAAACAATATGGTTTTATGATTTTATTTAATATTTGACTTATTAGTATTTAAAATGTACTTTTGTTATTTTATTAAATTATACTTCTTAATTAAACATTCGAATGAAATTATCCCAGAGTATCCGCATGAAATGGAATTCTGTATGAAATAAATTTTGTGATGTTATGAGTTAAATCCAACTAATGACATCACAAGAACTGTGAACTGACAAACTTTTTTTTTTTGACATAACCCCCCTCATACACTCGCACATACACATCTTAATGTATTCCTAACATAAGATCTTTAAATGAGTGATATCCTCATTGTCCTCATCCTCATGGTCTTTTGCACAACATGTACTGCTTATGTGGAGTTATTTTAATTTGAGGTCTATGCTAAAGCCATTGAATAAACTGCATTTCTGAAACATGAACTATCACATTTTGAGTGAGTTATGACCCAACCTGGCGATATGCCTCTAGAGATGATCTTGCTTGAAAGGCTTGTCACAACCTTACCTTGCGGTGGAAGGGCCCTGAGACGAATGACTGGAGTCAATAACTTGCACAAACTCTCAATTCCTCAGTGTCAGGTTGGCAAATTAAAGTTCATAACCTCAGGAAATATATGACCACAGTATTGAACACAAGGTATAATGTTACTCTTTTGGTTGAAAAAAGCTGTTGGATATGAATATCTATTCATTTCTATGATTATAATCACAATAGTCACTGCAAACATATTTTATATTATATTTAATTATGTGTTTTCAACACATTAATAAACTTGCTATAATTTACAAAGTTAAATAGTTTTTAAAAATCCTGGGTTGTTTTAGCATAATCTATACTCCTCCACACATTTTTGCCTGATTTGAGAACTACCCCATATTTGGCAAAACACACTGTCCCACTTTTCAAAACATACTTCCTGAACAGGACAATATAAATTCTTATCATAACAAATATATAGGATATTGTCACCATATTTCATGCTATATATTTTGTCAGAAACATATCATAAACAGAACCTGCTAAGAAGAAATTAGCAAGAAATGTATACCCTTTAATATTAATTATGTCTTATGTCAAACGTATGTGGTGATTGATCTTAAAGATGTCAGATATGCCAAAGAAATAGAGAAAATCTGTACCTTCATTTCAGACATTTTCTTCCTCAGTGCACTGCTTCTGTCAGGTTGAAAAATTGATACGGATACAAATAGCACCAATCTGACTGAACAAAGTTTCAGTTTCTGTGTTAGAATAAATAAATACTATTTAATTTAATAGCAGGTAGTCAAATTGTGGTGAACAATTTGATATTTTACTTTGATATTTTTTGGATTCTGCACGATCTATGTCTATGCTTTATCTCTGTTTTGAGATTACTCCACCCTAAGATTGGATATATTATCACATTTTTTAAACCTCTATAAATAAAGCTGAAGGTCTACACTTTATTCAGATCTTAAAAGCATCATTTTAATTTCCTCTGAGGTTGTATACAGAAGCAAAATTGCAAAAAAAATGCTTATGTTCCTGACTCTGTATATACAGAAATGCTTTTCTTTTTTTCTCTTAATAGTTATTTGAATCACAAACACACTACTATCTACATTTATAGAAAGGGGTCAAACACTGGGTCAGCCATACTACAGTGTCTCTGAACTACATATAATTCAAATGCTCTGTCCAGGGAGACATTAGTAGGATAGGTAGGTAGTAGGAAATAGTATGAGCAGATCAAATGGCTTTAAGGACAAAACCATGTTCATTTACCTTTCAGTTCCGTTCAGTACCTAAACACAGTAAGTGATCAAGACACTTATGCATAGTTTATAGGAGTGCACTGCACCATAATCAACTTCACCTTAAAAAAACAATAACCAATAAGGGTTATCACCTAGACAATTATACCATGTGGTAATTAAATGAGTGAGAAAGAAACAACTGAGCAGGACCTCTTCACTTAAACACTTCCTCCTGCTGTCTCCACACATTTCCTGCATCCTGTGCAAACGGTCTGTTCAGCTTTTAGTCGCAGCAGCTTCTACACATAAATCTAAGTGTAATTTATACTGTTTTCTGCACCCACTCTTCCTAATAAACTCTGAGGCTGTCACCTGTGGGCAGTGGAACTGACTCAGGCTCAACTACTCAACCAACTCTTCACTTCAGGATTGATGGTGAACATTCAAGATTTTTCAGATAAGATAGTTGTTGGATCCGCTGGGGAATCGCAGTCTGTTGACTGAGATCTTAGGTTTGGACTCAATGTGGTAATGTTGGGTGTGTTGCTTGTAAATTGAATCTCATCAAATAAATAGGGCATAAGTAAAGAAATATGGTGAAATATGTATGAATATGTTTAAAATCATGTATAGTTTGGCCTGTTTCTGTGTGAGTCTTGTATTGTTTTATTTAGTAATCTCCTGCGAGTACATCTGCCTCTGTTTCCAAGCGTGACAAAACTGTGACAGAAGACCAGAACCAAAAATGGACGTAGCGGATAATCACTGGGCCAGATGTGCCCTTAGACAAACCTCCCTTCCGGGCCCCCGTATTGGGTATGTATGGAAGAAGATGGAGCCCTCCTCCACCCGAGGCCGCAGGAGACTGCGAAGGCGGGGTTCCTGGGTCTCTCCCTCATTTGAAGGCTTTCCCCTATGGAATGGGGGAAATTCCAGGACACCTATAATTACAGCTTTCTCGGCACCAGGCGCCAGAGATCCCTCGTACTGATGGAGACCGGATCTGCTTCTTGACCAATGGCAACCTTTTAAAACCCTAAAGTAACCAACATATCTTATGGCCAAGAGGGCCATCATGGAGCCAAGGAAAACTACCTTTTTGGCAAGAAGAATCTATCTTTTTACATTTTTTTCTTAACTTTATTAACAAGTTGCTATTTAGTTTATTGGCTTTGTACTATTACATGTTTATAAAGTTACTGGTCTAAAGTATAACTGTTTGTTTTACCCATTGTTGAGAGTAACAACCTTTGGGTCTGTGTGGGACACGCACATGCACAGACACACACCCCCCCCCCCACACACACACACATAGTGAAACAAACTAGGGTTCATGTAAATGGTACTTGTTCTCAAGTCTATTTAGTATTACATTGTTTCTTTTTCTTTTGGTGAAATTCTAGCTTGTGTATGTTTGACCAAATGAAGACACCTGTTTATTTGTCTAAACCGGCAAACACTTTCCTTTCCCTGGTAATAAGAGACCAGATATTCATTACCTTACCTAAGTGGGTAATACAATATAACATACTAAGTGAATGTAAGCTCTGTCTGAAGTTGCGAATCTATCATTGCATATCAAATGTATTAAGGTGAGTCATTTGAGAACATAAGTTAGTTAATACCTTAAATAATTTGAACTTAGGATATTTGATATGGGAAGATACAAGCTCCCCTTTCACTCAAACATGCCCCTTTTCTACGGTAGGGACGACCCCAACCAGACACATAAATAGACACCTCAAGAAGAATTGCTCCCACAGTTGATTTATTCACACCAACCTGCTTGCATATTGTAGATTCACTCTTCCTAGCCTGGTGCAGGTCTACAATTTTCTTCCTGGTGTCCTTCGACAGCTCTTTGGTCCTGGCCATGGTTAAGTTTGGAGTCTGACTGTTGGTGCCATTAATACAGGTAACAAGTGGAGGACAGAAGAACTTCTTAAAGATGTAGTTACAGGTCTGTGAGAGCCAGAAATCTTGTTTGTTTGTGGGTGACCAAATACTTACTTTTCCACCATAATTTACAAATAAATTCTTTATAAATCCTACAATGCGATTTCCTGGATTTTTTTTTTCTCATTTTGTCTGTCATAGTTGACGTGTACCTATGCAGTATAACATACAATAGAAGACAAGCTGTGCAAACAGTATAAACAAGGGGAAAAAACAGAAATGATGCAGAAAATAAGAAAGAATATAGATTACTATAGGCCGTATACATAACTGTATAACACATAGATAACTCTAAGTATATTATCCATCCAAGTGTACAATATAAGGAAATTAAGGCAATTGTAAAACCAACTATTTAATATCAAGATCAACATCAACACAGTTGCAGAAGTGTGACAATGCAAATATCATCTAGTGGACATACACACATTTATTTTAAAAAAAGACCTAGTCGATCACTGCTCTTTTTCTGATAAATTGTAGTAACACTTTATTTTGTAGTATACTATGATGTTTAATATGTACATATTAGCATTAGCATAAATGTAAATAACAGTAGTCAACAATGGCTTGTACATATTTTGTAACATATTAAAGAACAACTAAGTACCTCATATTCGGCCCATTATTTATTATGTATTCATATATGCAACTAGTGAAGTACAGTGAGGTGAAAAAATATTTCCCTCTTTCCCAATTTCTTCTATTTCTTCTAAGTTTGTAACATCTTTAATGGATATGATACTTTAACAACTGCCTTGTGTATTTACATGTTATATTAAAATTATTTGGATGGATCTGAAACATTTAAATGTAAAAAAGAGAAGGAAAATTGAGAAATACTTTTTCACAGCACTGTATGTACCATATACTACATATTTATCTATTTAATTCTATAAATTCTGAGCAATTATTGCACTGTTGCAGCCTGTCCTGCTGTGTATAGGTAGACATAGTGTTGAATATGTATTCTTATCTATTAAATACTTATATAAAGTGTTACAAATGTCTCCTCTTGACAGAAATAATGTCTAAAGCAACCAGTCAATATTGCACACAACTACAGAAATTATATACCTCCAGCAGGCTAAATGGGCTTCTACATTCGACTGGCTTGTACACATTAATATCATAATACACAATACAAATGTTTCCCCATTTTAGAGCAAAACTCTTTTTATTCTATTGAAAAGCTCTGTATACTATAGAGATTAAATGATTAAACACAATGTAAACTGATGCTGTGTTTATAATAATGCTTCTTATGATGTTTAATGTTACAGTTTTTTTTTATTTTAAGCTAGGTTTTGGGTGTAATATAACAAACCCAAAGACTTGCATACCTGGGCCTTGTAAAATAAGTTTAATCTAGTAGTCTAATTTATTAAGACCATACATTTGCAATCAACTATTTATGTCTCTATTACATATATCTATAAAGTCTACTCAGTCATTATAAAATGTGAATGGGTTTGCTAAATTAATGCACAGCATATATTTACTATTAAATTACTCATTAAACAAGTACTGCAATTCTATATAGAGTACAATGGCTAATGGTATCAAAATATTATTTAACCTACATATCCTTGTTGTATATTGCACTTAGTTTACTTAGTTTGCAAGTTTGCTCTTGCAGTTTTGCATCAACAGCTTACATTTGAGTATTAAAAAGTAATTCCTCGTGGTACTGATTTAGAAGACAAAAGGGGAAAAAATCACTAAACCAGCCATGGATTTAAGGAACAGAGAATAGGTCTTTACTAATGTTCATTATTTGAATCTGGACTGATCTCACCATCACTAAGTGGCTCTGTGTTCATGAACATGTCTGCCAATGAGGATCCAATCATTGGCCTAACTGGGGCCATCTCTGCTAGGATAATGTTGTCACTTCCAACAAGGGTTGTCTTGTCCATTATCTCCCTGCTATGCTTGGAAACTACAGCGTCCAGAAAGTCATACTTGGGGGAAAGCATACCACTTTCAAAAAGATACTTGGTCATGTAAGAGCAGAGAGCATTGCCAGAGAGAGAGGCCAACATGGCGATTGTCTTAAAGGGAAACTTCTGTATCACAACATGCTCCACTTCTTTTGTCATATGGTGCACTTTCTCTTCTTGCATCCAACCTGGGTAGTAGATAAAAGGTGGCAGTTTAAGGTAGGGTTCCCCTCCACCAATGCGAAGAAGGAGGCCAAATACATAGCCAGCTACTGAGCCATAGGTATTTGTCCCCTTGATGAAGAGCACACTAATCAGCTGGGGAAAGATGATAACATAGACCAGGTCAGAGCTCAGGTACCACAGTCCATACACCGTTCCTGTCAGGAGAGCCATGGCAGTCGCCAAAGCGCCAAATACAAAGATAGTGATTCTCATCACCCAGACGATCTCCTGATCAGATGCCTGCAGAGAGCCACAAAAAGCAATGACAAATGTAGTGCACAGTTCTCTACAGTAATGTGTAGGCAGAAGAGTACCCAGATAGTTGTTGATAGTGTAAATATTATTCATAGTAATACATTACAATCCTTGATAATATCTGATTTTCTCCAAATTACTTCAGTGCAGTATTAAATAAATAAATGTCTAACAAAAGACACAACAAAAATGTTTTTAAAACTAGCCGTAATAAGCACTGTTGCAGTGGTGGTATACAGGTAAAAGATACTTTAAGCTTTGTACATCAAATACATAATGATATGACAAAAAAAACTCATTTTAATATCTCATACTTTATTTTATGGTTAATGTTGTGCATGGCAAGCTACTGTTAATTATCCACTACTTTAGTAATCCCTTTGCATTTACTCTGATTTGCAGCTATTAACACAGCTGAAGTATCTTTGCTTTTAAAAATACAAATTATGGAAAAATAAATCAAATTAAAGTCCAGTGGAGGCTTTGCTGGGGAAGTATTTTTCGTGCCCAGTTCAAAAGTATAACTGTTGATGCTATATGTTTTATTATAGTATTATTACAGTAATGGTCATGTATCTCTAGATTTTACGTCTATAAAACATTGTATTATGTGCAAAGATTTCTGCACATTTCACTTTAAAAGGCTCTATAGAGAACTGTCCATTGATGATGCACAAGTAGTTCTTCTGTGGTATTTTTCCCCAAAGATGCAAAATGTTGGCACCTTTATTTTTAAGAGTGGCGCTCTTAAGGAATGCCTACTTTCATCAGCCATTTTTGTAGCTCTACCTAACTAGTGTCCAGTTAGACACTTGTTGCCCATGTTAAAATCCAATGGACAATATGTATAAGACACCATGGTCTCATTGCCTAATAAAACTAACAAATGATGTCTGGAATTTCAAATGTGACTGTAGTCTAAAATGAGTCTGTAATTGTACACCTACACAGTGGTAGGTGTACAGATGGTCATTTGAGCTTCTTAACATTGAGAAGAAATGCAAGGTTTCTAATAAAGTGTGTGGCAAGTGAAGCAGAAAAAATATTGGATGCTGTCGTTCATGTAATCCTTACCGACTGACGGAAGGCAAGTTGGTAGATATTCCGTGCAAACATGGAACTGGCTGAAAGGATGGAGGAGTCTGCTGATGACATCACAGCAGCAGACACTGCCCCCAAGCCAAAGAAGGAGACAAATGGCGGACAGAGGTGTTGAAGTACAATGGGCAGAATCATGTCTGATTCATCTTTCTCCATTGGCGGTACAGAGCCATAGGATGTCTGGTTCCAGTCTGTCTCAAAGAAGATATAAGTCTATACATTACAGAATATTAAATATCGTCTGATATGCTGATGATCCACTAAATTAGAAGAATATTTCCTTCTACTCCTGCTACATATAAATATACAGACCATTTTTAATGCACTTGATTTATCTGGCCACATGACTATGGTGACCCTGAATTGGAAAAATCACAAATCACATCACATAGAACAGTGAGCAAATAAAAAATAACCCCTTTTAAAAAGGAGCAACAATAAATAAAACCAAACACACAAATAAAAAGGACAAAATGAAAAAAGGAAAAAAAAGATGACCCCCCCCCCCCCCCCCATTTAAAAAAAGGAGCAATGTTAAGTTTAACCAAATGACAGTGAAAAAAAAAATGGACTGCCACTTAAGGAAAGGTATTTAAAAATATAACACATACCAAAAAAATTTACAACTTTAATAATAGGGAGATGTTTCTCCCCCCAAAAAAACAACACTATGTTGTGTCCAAAACTGAGCCTGTTTACTATATGGAGCACTACCTTGGAGGTTTTGCCATTTTGTAGTGGTGTCCGAAAAACAATAATAACAATCTTAAAATGCACAGAAATAAGTAGTTTACAAACAACATATACTAGCAGACATGGAATATCCAGATTTCATTGCATTGTTTGGTTTGAAAACTTGCATACAACATGCTCTCGCACAGCAGTGAGTTCATACACGAGGTGTCTGAAATTAAGCTTGTTTGACTTAACCTAGCAGTGCGCAGACTGATCACCGCCCAGTGCGGTAGGATGTATGCCTGTTAGTTTGTGCCACACAGTGACATAAACCATTATAATCTGGCAATTGCAAGACAGTTGCAGGTTTCAAAGCCAGTCGCTGCAATTGCTCTTCACAAGTTCTGAGAGATGACTTGAGGATGCCAGCACTTATTTCCTCATTGACACCTATGATTTTGCTTTATTTTCATTCTAAAATGTAAATCTTCGTTATCATCTGATGTGTATTATATTTTGTTTTTAAAAAGCTCTCTCTTAAAAACCTAATATGTATGTTATCTTGCTACAGGTGTGCATTAAGACCACGGTTTCATGTTATATGCATCATAATAAACATGGACAAACCCTTATCCTATGAAAACTAGGCTGAAGAATGGTGTGTAAACAATATAAGAACGCAACTGCAATGGTTTTTGGAATATTTGATTTATATTGATGTACTTCTGCAGATAAAGGCCTACATAATAAATAGTAAGAACTACAGGGTATACAAAAAGCTCTATACAGGGTATACAAAAAGCCAACTTTTAGGCCGTTAACCATGACGTCAGCCACCAAGACGATTCCCAGGCTGGCACCCCGAACCTCACCTCAGCCTTTTGCCAGTCCTGGGCCTAACACTATGTTTGTCCCTATGTCTGTCCCCGTTCTGGTTCCAGTCTCTGTGTATGTCCCTGTGCCTGTTTCTGGGTTTGGTTCTGTCCCTATA
Source organism: Salminus brasiliensis (assembly GCF_030463535.1). Classification (NCBI taxonomy): domain Eukaryota; kingdom Metazoa; phylum Chordata; class Actinopteri; order Characiformes; family Bryconidae; genus Salminus; species Salminus brasiliensis. Next base: position 34,916,773 of record NC_132885.1, on the reverse strand, counting down.
CCAGTCACTGTGTTCCCGTCCCCGGTACTGTCTTGGTTCCTGTTTCTACATCCAGTCTTGTCCAGTCTCCCATCATGTCCCTTGTCCAGTTTCCAGTCCAGTCTTGTGTCCAGTCCCCAGTCCAGTCCTGTGTCCAGCCTCCTGTCCAGTCTTTGTTTATACCCAATGTTCAGTCTCCTGCTGCTCTCCAGTTCAGTCTTGCGTCTAGTCCTTGGTCCAGTCTCCTGGTTCTCCTCGTGTCTGGCCCCCAGTTCAGTTTCCTGTCCATGTCCCTGTTCCATCGCCTGTCTGTTCCCTTCTTTGTCAGCCACATGCTTTTCTGGCCTTTTGCCAGCTCCTGGGGGGGTTGGATTTATGCGCCCCGGGAGTTGCGCATTCAGATGGGGGCGCTACTGTCATCCCTGCCTCTGTTTTGTGTCACCATGTGCTCTGTTTGTTTCTTGTCTGTTCTAGCACCTCCTGTTCATTAGTGTTCCTTCTTGTTAGTCCCAGATGTTCCTCGTTTGTCCCTGTGTTCCTCGTTTGTCCCTCATAAGTACCCCTCTGTTTCAGCCTTCCTTTGTCTGGTCTTGTACATGATCATGTCAGTATGTGTTTATGGCAGTTTACAGTGTTTCAACTTGACCTGTTTTGTTTTGTTCAGTTTCTGTTTATTAGTTTCAGTGTTTGGTTTGTTTCCTTGTTTGTATCTTTTTGTGTTTTGCTTAGTTTTGTCTTGATTAATTTGACAATGTCTTGTTTTTTGTAAATGTATTATTTAAAACTTTTCATTGTGTGTATCAGCTCCCAACTCCTCCCAGTCACAGGTTTGTTGTGTTTGCCATTTTGATTGTCACGTTCAGGTTCTGTTTCTTGTTTTAGCCCTAGTTGCTGCTCACGTTTTTCATACTCCTTGTGTTTATGCTCTTTTTGGTTAATAAACCCTCTTGCTTTGATCTCCATCTCTGCAAGTGTTTATCCCTCTTGGTCTGGCCGTACACGCCATGAATTCTCAGCCGAATACCTCTGAACAGCGGAGATGGAGCCCGCTAGTTCCCCCTGCCCTGAAATATGACTGATTTCTCTATTATACCTGATTTTGTATAATACATTTGACCAAAACATAGCTAACATTACCAAGACAGCTTTTTTGACACTTGTTTTGATTTATCTTAGCAAGGCTAATGGATATTTCAATAATTCATAATTGTTTTAAGGGGATATTCAATATTTTTTGGCATTGGGCAAATGCTATTTTTTAAGCTTTAGACAAAACAAATACTAGTTGGAAAGCTTATAGACATTAACAGGGTAAATATTACAGCTTATGCTTATATTTACCTTATGTGATCTGGGTGAGCTAATGGATTATGTAGACACCCAAAACTAGAGATAGTAAATTTCTAAATTTTTAATACCTTGATTAACTGAAATACTTACTACTAATCATCCTTAATTGACCTTATTTAAGGCTGAATGTGGGCTTTAACATGGCCTTTATGTTTACAGTTACACATGTGGAGGAATGAAACTGTTTTAAACAGGCTTAAACTGGCATTATTGTTGTACTGAAAAAAAAAATACTGACATTACTGCATCACACAGTTTTTAAAGATTTGAACTTTCATGCTGCAAATTTCCTGTTCCGTCAAATTTGCCACTAAAGAGGAAATCAAGATTCATCAGACCAGGCTACTTTTAGCAATCTTTTTCGAAGTGCAATCTAGCTTCATATATTTTACCTGTAGATGCTCCTATAGCTCCAATCAAGACAGAAGGAACGGCCATAATGAGGCAGCCGAAGGCAGCCAGGAAGGAGAGGACCTGGGCATAAGTAGCTGAAGATGCAGAAAGAACACGCTGAAAATAGACCTGCCAGGGAATCCCCCCCAACACCTATAAAAGCACAAAATCACCATAATAAATACAAATAACTAAAACAGATACAGATTTTAAAAATATCATAGACAAAGAAAATAAATAATAGCATTAATATTGTAGACAGGTGTGTAAGACCATACCATGAAGCTCAATATGACAAGTTTATAAGTTAAAGAGTTTATCATTTGATAATTTTTGAATTTGATAAAGCCTTTTGTGCACACAGCTTTGTTTTGTGGGAAATCAAACCTTTACATTTTCGCTGTGTATTAGTTGTTTAAGCAATAGAACACAAGAGGGAATGTGTGGCATCATACAATTTTAGTGTGAAAAGGCCATCCTTTTACCACAAATATTAGCTCGATTAGAACATTTCTTAACCATCAGATTGGTTGTAAGAACTCGGAACTATGTCGGAACTAACTGTCGTATAAACTTTATTTTGACAGGAAAAAATTAATAATCTCCACGTGAGCTACATTGATATCAACAAAAAGGTCCTCAGAGCACTTACTAGAAGGCAAAAGTTATCTGCCCACATCCAGCTGTCTGAAGGTTCAATTTTTCCCAGCCATGGTGTCTGAAACACTTTTTTTACTGCTGTGACTCCTATATCTGACACAGCAGGGTTGACCAAAGCAAAAGGTACACTGATCCACTACAAAAGAGGGAAAGAAACAGTGTTATACAACATTTTTAAAACGCAACATTTAAAAATGCAACATTTCAACATCATTCAACAGTTTAACCAATTGCCAAAACATTATATTGCATTTTGCAAAATATTAATTGTTCTACATCTTTTTATAATCTTTGGGCACTATATTTGCTCAATAAATACTATATAGTACAATAATACTAGAAACTATAAGTGCATTTCTTGAAGGAAATATCAGGGCTCGCAAAGCAAAAAAATTAAAAAGGTGAAATAAAAAAGCAGTTAAAGAATTATATGTTCTTTAAAATAGACAGACATATAGATGGTTGCTAGACAAGACCAAGGAAATGGTTGTTGACTACAGGAAAACAAGACACGACCACTTTCCGCTCAGCATCAATGGCTCCTCTGTGGAGATCGGTAAGAGCACCAAGTTCCTTGGTGTCCATTTAGCGGAGAACCTCAACTGGTCCCTAAACACCAGCTCTTCAGCCAAGAAAGCCCAGCAGCATCTCTACTTCCTCCGGAAGCTGAAAAAGGCCCATCTCCCTCCACCCATCCTCACCCTCTATTACAGAGGGACCATAAAGAGCATCCTGAGCAGCTGCATTACTGCCTGGTTTGAGACCTGCACAGTCTCTGACCGCAAGACCCTCCAACATATTGTGAGGACAGCTGAAAGGATTATCTGAGTCTCTCTCCCCTCCGTCATGGACATTTACACTGCAAACAGCATTGTAGATGACTCCATCCACCTCAGAAGGTACCTCAGCATCCGGTCCAACACGACCAGACTCTGCAATAGCTTCTTCCCCCAAGCCATCAGACTTCTCAACTCCAGAGACTGAACTGAGGGTTTTTTCTGTTCCATACACACACACACACACTCTCTCAGACTCTCAGGAAGCATTCTGCACTAACAACTTTACTACCTCTCTGGATTCAATATTTATTGCACACTGCATAATTTGCACAATACCCATAAATCATTTATTATTCTTTGTCTGTATTGTGTTGTATTGTCTGTCTGCACTTGTACTGTGTTGCACTTGTGTTCTGTATGCACTGTGTCTATGTTGCACCATGGTCCTGGAGGAACGTTATGTTTCACCGTGTACTCTGTATGTAGTTGAAATGACAATAAAAACCCACTTGACTTGACTTGACTATGGTGTTGCATTTGGGTTTTTATGATATTTTAAGTGGTTGCTATGGTATCCCTGGTGGTTGCTAAATGTCCACATTCTTCTTCTGAAGTCACATCCCTTTCTTTCACCAGGATTGTTTTTAAAGTCAGATATTTATATTAGACACAAATGGAAATGGAAAACAATTCCACTTGCCTATGCCTTTGTCACATTTGCACTTTGTGTTATCATATTGTGTTGTTTTGTTACCATCATCACAAACATCACATAATTGATCTCCCTCTACAGGTAAAGGGGGTGTTCCAAGACCTTTAATGGACTACCAGGCCTTTGGGTAGGGGTGGAGGGCAGCAGCTGAGACAGACATTGACCATGTGGTGCACCTAAGCAGTGTGTAAGCAATGTCAAGCCAACAAAGATACTCCATGAAATACTTTTTTTTATTAATAGTAAATCAATTAAACAAAAAATAAAAGTATCAGTATTAACTCAACATATGCCTGGAAACTCTCTTACTGTCCATCTGTCTATCCATCTCTCTTTTTAGCTTTTTATCTATCTATCTATATACCTAGAGCATACATTGATTTTGGCATTGCTGGGGACAGCACTCCACAGCAGTTTCCACAGGTTCCCCTGAAATCTGGTTTTTTTTTGCATTTAGGATAGGCTTCTAACCACAAATTCATGTCATCTACAGATTTGTTTATAGACATGGTAGCCAGCACACTCATACGTTTTGTTTCCATCAGTATGTTCCTGTGATAATAATTGCACAATTTTGATTATGTTATAACACCAGAGTTAACTTTCTGTTCGTTATGACAAAACACATAAACAAGTAAACATTCCTAATAAAAAAAAACAATGCTATTCATTTGGGTTTTTTGGTCTATGCTGAGTTCAGTTATCATTCGACTTTACCTGCGACCCTGCCTCTCCACTTTCCTCTGCCTGAGTAATAACACAGTTCGGTAGTTTTTGTCACCTGACAAAATAACAGATGAAAAACAGGCTTTGTTGAGTATTATTATTACCAGAATTGTTGCATTGTTGCAGTATTGTAACATTACACATTAGCAACTGAGATTTACACTTTAACTTAATAAAATAGCTCCTAATGTCCACCATTCCTTTTGCCTGCCATCTTTACTAACATCCTATTCCAAAATTAGGCCAAAAGTTTGCCAAACATACACATAGACACGTACATTCTAACATTAAGAGTTGCCACATGTTCTATCTAATAGCCAAGTTAGCAAGAAACAACAAAGCAAATCCTTTAATAATATGGGTTAGGAAGGTGGGACTCATAGAAGAGAACCGTTTGTGTAACAAATACATTGACTAGACACTAATGAACATATTTGAATTTGAGTATCTATCCATCTATAGCTCTATCTATCTATATATCTATCCATCTATCTATCTCTCCACAGCTCTTTATAAACCCTCTATTACACGGCACGCTCCACACCACATACTTCACACACAGACTATACACCACTTCCACACCACACAAGCAACACTTACTCCACTGTACACAAAAAAGTGCATACACACACACACACACACACACACACAAACCACATGTTCCACACCACAAACATAATACATCAAAAGCATACTAACCATCAGGAATAACTTAGCAACTACCTAGCAACACCTTTAGCAACAACCTAGAATACCTTAGCAACAGTGGTGGCTCAGCGGTTAGAGCTCCGGGCTGTCGATAACAGGGTTGTGGGTTCGATTCCCGGGCTCGGCAAGCTGCCACTGTTGGGCCCTTGAGCAAGGCCCTTTACCCTCTCTGCTTCCCGGGCGCTGGAGTTGGCTGCCCACCGCTCTGGGTGTGTGTGTGTACTCACTGCCCCTAACACGTGTGTGTGTGTGTGTGTGAGTGTGTGTTCACTACCAGATGGGTTAAATGCGGAGGACACATTTCGCTGTACACTGTACAGTGACAAATACCTTTACCTTTAACCTGTGATACCTGAACAACCACCTAGAAACCACTAAGCAACTGCATTGCAACCACCTTGTAGAACAACCACTTAGAATACATGCTCACAAACCACATACACTTTGACAAGCCAACTTAAAGTTCATTAACAAACTTTACCTTAGGTTTTGCTTGGCAAGCACTGGTATTTCTTTCAGAAAATGCTTCAGAAAATGCTTGTCTAGTTATTATCAATATGTTTTATGCAAAAAGTTAAGATTTCAAGTAAGTGAAATATTCACTCAACTATTTACATCATTTATTTAAAGAAGTCCAGTATTGTTTGCAGTCATCATTTAAAGTCTTGGTTTATCTAATTACTGTTTCATTGAGGTAAATCAGCTGTGTTGGTGGTGGTGTGATGGTTTGGGATTTACACTATTCACACTGGATTTGGTTTCAGGCTTCTGTTCGATGTCCCATACATAATTAGCACAAAAGATACATTTAGATGTAGTGCACAGTTACATTCAATAGACATTCATCTATATTCAATTTAGACTTCAGTTGTATTCAATACATATTCAGTTGAATGTTAGTTGTCATCGACCATCAAAGTAAAGTGATTCCTGTTTTTTAAACAAAGATTGTTGTTACTTTCTACTGCATTTAATTGCTACTACTGCTACTTAACTACAAATATAATGAATAGTTACAGTTATACACTTATTGGACTGTCAAACATTCTACAGAGATGCAAACTCAGACTCGTCCATCGGATTGCTAGACGGAGAAGCGTGATTTGTCACTCTAGAGAACACGTCTCCACTGCTCTAGAGTCAAGTGGCAGCATGCTTTACACCACTGCATCCAACACTCTGCATTGCGTTTGTAAGCCTTGGATGCAGCTGCTCGGCCATGGAAACCCATTCCATGAATGTACAGTTGTGTTAACATTTCACTGACAATGTGTTAGAACATGTTCATCTTGAAGACGAGTTCGTTTAGAATCAGGTACTACAGGTACAAATCAAATTACTCAATTTAGTTAAATTCTCATAAATTCTTGATGAAATCATCTCAGGGATCATGTTTTGTCTGGTCAAAATTGGGTTATAGGGATCTATCTAACTTTGACCGGACATATAAAAGACATGAAAACATACAATCAATGAAGGTGCTCGCATTCAAGTGGCAAAACATAATGAAACAGACAAACAAAACAGGGACTTTGTAAACCGCCTTAATAATATGACTTTCTTGCTTGGCCGGCAGGAGCTACACACGTGGACAAAATTGTTGGTAACTGTCACGCCCGACTTCATGAGGCGGAACGTTATTTCGTTTTAGTGTGTGTGGACAGACTCTTTAGTTTAACGGACACTCTTTTGTGAACGGACTTTTATGTTGATATAGTCTGTTTGGTTTCTGTCTTGAGTTTTGGTTCACACTTTGTTAATGTGTTTCACCTGTGGGCTAACATATTTAAGGAGGGCTAGCGCAAGCAGCCAGTGCAGAGGATTAGCTCCATAGTTCCCTAACGTGTTAGTTCCCGGGAACTGCTGGACCAAAAACGATCTTGCCATCACCTTTGAGAACTCACTGGTCACTCCTTCTACAGAAGCTCGAAGCCTTGGTGTAGTCATGGATGATCAGTTATCGTTCTCAAGTCATGCTGCAAATGTAACTCGGTCCTGCAGATTCCTCCTGTACAACATCCGGAGAATTCGACCCTTCCTCTCCAGAGAGGCCACCCAGGTGCTTGTTCAGTCTCTCGTCACTTCCAGACTTGACTACTGCAACTCTCGTCTGGCTGGTCTTCCTCTGCAAACCATCAAGCCCCTGCAACTCATCCAGAATGCAGCGGCACCGGTCGTCTTCAATGTCCCTAAATTCAGCCATGTCACTCCACTGCTGCGTTCTCTTCACTGGCTTCCTGTAGCTGCCCGCATCAGATTCAAAACCCTGACGCTGGCCTACAAAGCCAAGAACGGACCAGCCCCTCCATACTTGATGGCAATGGTCAAAAGCCAATCTGTACCTAGAGCCCTTCGAGCTTCAAGTACGGCTCGGCTCGACCCGCCATCCCTCAAAATCCGCGGAAGGCAAGCGTCCAGGCTTTTTTCCGTCCTGGCACCGAAGTGGTGGAACGAGCTTCCCCTGGGTGTCCGAACTGCCGAGTCGCTCGCTGTCTTTAAACGCAGACTGAAGACCCACCTCTTCACAGAATACTTGGACGAATAGAGTACTATGGTCACCTTATTGTCTTGTGTTTAGTAATGTCTAAGCTTAGAGGTATCTTTTGAATTATTAGTCTATTCTAACTAGCTGAGGTTTTTCTAAATAGCAAAGCACTTTGTAAGTCGCTCTGGATAAGAGCATCTGCTAAATGTTATAAATGTAAATGTAAATGTAACGACTTTAGGTTCTGTAGACCTTAGTGTTTACTCCGACGGTGTCCCTTGTGGTATCGGAGGCACCGTGGTTCAGCGTGGATCCGTTGGGTATGCCGATAGCCTCATAGCTTAGAGACTAACCTCTTTAGCTTAGGGTAACCTGGTTAGCTACCATCCGGCTTAGACTTTCAGCTCTCTGCAGTCTACTAATCGACAGGTTCTGGAAGGGTTCGTTCAGGGGACTTAGCCTTGCTCCCGTAGCTTCAGGTAGGAAGCTACGTCTCGGTCTTTGGTATAAAGACAGCCTCTAAGAATCCCCAGTATTCATGGGACTTATCCTTGCTCCCGTAGCCTCTGGTAGGAAGCTACGTCTCGGTCTTTGGTTTAAAGACAGCCTCTAAAGATCCCCGGTACTCAGGAGAGTAAGCCCTCGCACTCATTCAGCTCTGTCGTTCAGGTTCGGTAGCGGTTCCCTCAGCTCTGGAGTCTCGTAAGTTCTGAAGCGCCTGACAAGCGCGTATTTGTGTTGATGTCCCTGTTTTCACTCAGGCACGGCCTGTTGGTTTTGGTTAGCGGTTTCTCTTGCTCAGACCTCTCCCTCAAGCCTAGCCCTCGTCTCGAGTCAGCCCCAGGTGTGCTCTTTTCATTTGTCCAGTTCATTTGTCACTGTTTCGTTCAGTATTATCCCTGGTTAACGGTTGCTGCTTTTGTTTCTGTTCTGCCCTGTTTATTATGAATAAACTCTCTCGCTTTGGTCCATCCCCTGCAAGTGTTCACCCTCTTTGAGTCAGTCCCAGCGGATCATGACAGTACCCCTCGGTTAATGAAAGAAAAACCCACAATGGTCACAGAAATAACTTGAATCTGACAAAAGTAATAATAATTAAAAATTCTATGAAAATGAACAAGTGAAAATCCGACATTAATTTTGAACCATGCTTCAACAGAATTATTTTTAGAAATAAACTCATGAAACAGGCCTGGACAGAAATGATTGTATCTTTAACTTAATATTTTGTTGCACAAACTTTTGAGGCAATCACTGCAATCAAACAATTCCTGTAACTGTCAATGAGACTTCTGTACCTCTCAGCAGGTATTTTGGCCCACTCCTCATGAGCAAACTGCTCCAGTTGTCTCAGGTTTGAAGGGTGCCTTTTCCAGAAGGCATGTTTCAGCTTCTTCCAAAGATACTCAATAGAATTTAGGTCAGAGCTCATTGAAGGCCACTCTCCCAGACGCTTTGGGGCTTGTCAACATGTAGTTTGGCAAATTCCAGTCTGGCTTTTTTATGATTTGTTTTCAACAATGGTGTCCTCCAAGGTCGTCTCAAGTCCACTTTGGCTCAAACAACGATGGATGGTGCGATTTGACACTGATGTTTCTTGAGTTTGAAGTTTACCTGTAATCTCTTTAAATGTTTTTCTGGGCTCTTATTACCATTTGTATCATCCGTCTCTTTGATTTGTCATCAATTTTCCTCCTGCAGCCACGTCCAGGGAGGTTGGCTACAGTCCCATGGATCTTAAATTTCTGAATAATATGTGCAACTGTTCACAGGAACATCAAGCTGCTTGGAGATGGTCTTATAACTTTTCCTTCGCTTCCTCTGGTCCATGTTGAGTGTGGTACACACCATGTCACCAAACAGCACAGTGACTACCTGTAGCCCTACTGTAGGCCTACTGATTATAAGATTGTAGACACCTGTGATGCTAATTAGTGGACACACCTTGATTTTACATGTCCCTTTGGTCACATTATTTTCAGGGGTATGATCATTTTTGTCCAGATTTTCATTTTCATAGAATTTTAATTTATTATTACTTTTGTCAGATTCAAGTTAATTTTGTTGTCCATATTCCAACAAGGGGAATTACAGGGAGTTCGGAGAAACATTATCTAAAGATGATATATATATATATATATATATATATATATATATATATATATATATATATATATATATATATATTCTAAGCAGCCTGGCTCTGCTGGCCATTGAGATGACACTGGTCAAGTCCCTGGAAAAGACAGCTACTTGGTATGACAGGATCACAGGCCATTTTCTTGAAAAGAAATGGAGGGCAGAATTGATGTATAAATAAAATGGCGAATTTTATGATGAGTTTCCCCTCTTTGGAAGAGCAGCAGCCGCAACTGCTATCACGGTACCATGCTTAGCTCCTGAAAGCGACCCATTCTTTCACAAATGTTTGTAGAAGCAGTCTGCATGCCTAGGTGCTTGGTTTTATACGCCTGTGGCCATTTAATTCATTGGAACACCTAAATTCAGTGATTTGGATGGGTGGGTGAATATAGTGTAACTACTATAAATGTAAAGACATTTAAGTCAGGGATTACTAACATTTAGCATTAGTACAAAGCCTACAAACTTTGCTAATTTATTGTCATATACTATGTGACAATGTTGAGGGGCAAAGGGTGCGTGATCTTCTGAACGTGAAGATCGAAATACGAAGCGGAAATCTCTCTAAATGGCTACGTGTTTCTCACTAAGCCCTGTCTCTGCACACTTGTTATTGGCCCCTAATGTTTGTTTTTAACTGCGCAGAAAAGGTGGGAAACCAGCATACAGATAGTTGATACAGATAGGTTTGTTTGTTTTTTGTAAAGGAGTTTAGATTTAGTGTAGTCATGTAAAACTGGATCATGGCTGTTTTTCAAAGACAGAAACATAAACCTATACAAATGTACCTGGAGTTGGGAAATAAAAGAAAAATGTAGGAAATGGGCCCTTGATCACCTTCCTTTTTTATAATATAAATAGTGCTTACATTAAGAATCTCCTTCAATACTCACCAGGCCCACGAAAATGCAGAAGAGTTGAACCACATCCGTGTAAGCCACAGAGTAAAGCCCACCTACCAGTGTGTAGAAGATAGCGATAAGGGCTGAAATCATTACAGACATGTTGATTTTGATGTCCACTATCACACTTAAGGTAGCACCTATTAAAGAACAGTAAGACTAGAATAAGGATGGGAAACAACAATGGCAAAATATAGAAAAAGTACATAACTGTTATATTATATCTGTTCTACAGTTTCAAGTACTTGGCCTGATCACTTTTGCACAATAGCATGCTATAAATTAGACCTTGAATATGAACAAATATAGAGCAGTATCTGTCCCTTTAAAGCAACACTATGTGGTATTTTTACCTTAAAATAAAAGCGCAGCACATTGCTAACTGCAATATGTTACCTTAGAGAAATGGCAGGAAAACGGTGCATAACTTGAGTTATATTTGAGTAAAAAACTCAAACCTTATTCTAAAATGGAGACTCGACTTTCAAAGGCCTGTAAATCCGACCAGAATACACTGATTTCTATTTTTTTGCAAGGAAAACGCTGATTGAAGAATTATATAATAATCTATTAATCAATTAGTGTGCACAGACAATGTATGAAATATATCTAATAATATATCTAGTAATATATAAGAAAATCATGGTGAATGTATATGAGACATATTAGTAAAATGTACATTAATAAACAATGGTTCCACTAAAAGATTAATACAAAGTAAGAGTGTACCAGCAAAGATTACCTGGGGACAATGGTTGAACAAGCAGGACCTGGGAGTTTGACACCTCTCACCAGGTTTTATTCATCTTAAATATTATCATCATAAAACTAGCATTGAACTAACATGGTCTGATGCATTGTTAAACTAACATCTGAATTACAGCCATTTTCCAAAACTATCGCATTTTGTTGTAATACATTTATTCTCAAATATGGGGAATTATTAAAAGAGATCTAAATTCATAGGTACATATACACAGTAAAGATGCACTTGGACATACATCTTTTTTAAACCAAAAACTAGGACTAGAAATTTTAATTGGACAATGTCATATATGTTTATTAATTGATGTACATTTTCAGCTTTCTGACATAATTAATTATGATTGCATCTTCCATCATCGAAGTCACCAGGAACTAAGCTTTTAACCACGGTTTAATCTTCACAACGTGGTTGCAAATGTTCGGTAAAACTATGGTTAAAACAGACAACACAGACAAAATGCCTTTAGGCAGAGCAGCCTCGGACCAAATGGCCTCCAAGCTCCAATCCAACTGTATGGAACTGTATGAGGGGAAACAATTTGCAATGCTTGCTTACGTTTTCTTTCATTTGAGGGAACGACTTGTAATTTGTGCTCACGATCTTCTTAATTCGCTTCCTGGTCCTTGTATGTGCAACACTTGGCAAAAAAAAGAAGATTCTGATTCTGGTTTGAGACTATGTCCAATGATGAGTTTATTAGATTTGAGTAATCAAATCTAGTATGAAATTAATTAACAGATATTTTGTTACATGACATACATTTCTTTTACTTTTATAATTAGAACATATCTAGATTGAGGACCATTTTCAAGACTGTGGAATACATGACAGATCTAACCCTTGGATAACCAATGAAATATCCTCCTTGCTGAATGCTCTTAATAATGAGATCTTTTACATTGGAATTTTACATACCAAAAGTATCTTACTTAGCCCAAATTGTAGAATCATTGGAGAATGTTAAGACGTTTCTTCATGTAAACTCAGCCCTGTCAGACTACCAATCTGGTTTTAGAGAAAAGCATAGCACAATCTCTACCACTTCACTCATTCTGATGATCTCTTAACTGTCATTAAAATAAAGGAACATTGTACAGTGATCTTTATTGATCTCTCTAAAGCATTTGATACAGTTGTTCATTCTCTATGTTTAAAAAACTTACAAACAACTGCTACAGACTGGATCAGCAATTACCTCTATCATAGAAAGCAGTGTGTGGCCCTGGGACAAAGGAAGACGTACTACCAATTACTAAGGGTGTCCCTCAAGGATCAGTTCTCTGGCCAAAATAATTGAATATCTACAGTATGATAATGATGACTGTAAAATACATTTATATGTTGTTATAATTTTGTACTGCTACACTGGAAAAAAAACTGCAGTACATTTTAATGCCTTTTTATAAAAATGGGGAAAAACTGCTTTTCGCTACAGTGTACAATCAAGCTGGAATTTGGGAATATGGAAAACTTTAAATTTCTACTCACTGGTTTCAGCTCAAGATTTTAAACTCTTAGTCTTTAACCACCTCTACAGCCTGTGATTGTTGTAATGTTCGCACTTCACTTCTATCAAATAACACTGAATTCTGGTCCAGATTACCTTAAAGGGGACACTACAGCACATTTAACATGTTAAAAACACATTTTGAAGTCTACAAATAAACTATTGTTGACCTTTTGACATACAAATGGATATATATTTTTCATTGCAGTATTCCAGGCAAATTTGTAAAAGTAAGTTGTCAGATCACCTCCTTTTGGCAGTTTGTAGGTAAATAATTAACAAAAAAAATCTTTAAAATTATTATTATTTCTTAAAAAAAAATCTTACTCAACATGGCTTTCCTGTATCAATCAATCATTTCAGCCTTGGCATTTCTAACCTAACATGCTATAACCTATCAGCAATTGGTCTGATCATCAAACACTTTCAAGCACTTCCAATAATGTTATGTTAGAAACTGAACTCCATTTTCATGATTATCAAAATTGGTCGTGAAACAGTCTGTGGACTCTAAACATAAATAATTATTAAAAACATCATGACCTATAGTCAGAGCATGGATGAAGGGTTTGGAACAAATTGATGTGACCTGCCTTATTCTGACTTAAAGAGCTATACATTACAACTGAATTTGAAACTTTTGTAGACAATGACAATTCAGAATATAGTCCCACACTGAGACTATATTCGGAATTTATTTTCTATTACTCAGTAATATGACAATGAAAACTCAAGGTAACAGTTTCCAGCTGTCTTTTCCCCCTATCATAACAGGGTTAACAAGTAGATGTGGTCAATTTCTATAATGATTTGTTTTGAAATATATATGCATTGAAGTAAAATCAAACATTTAATATTTATCTGTGGTTTCATTATGTATTGATTACCTCATTTTAAGATAAACCATTTTATCTCATTTGATGCTTTGTCTCTGATTTAATTGATCAATCTTAGGAATCGTAGCTCATTTCTTACTATTACTTTTTTATATTTAGTTTTATATCTTAATATCTTGTTTTATTTATGATGTTGCAAGCACCTTCTTCAAATCTCACCAAAAACCTTAACATCTGTAAAATACTTCTTTATGTTTCAGTCTGCCACTGCACACAACTGGAACAAAGTTCAAAAACATTTACATTGGAATCCTGTATCTCAATTTCTAATTTTAGCATCTGCTGTTTCCTAGGCTACCATTGTAAATAAAAATTGCTTCTTAAAGACATGCCTGGATAAGATTTACTTACCCAAGGCTGACAAAATGGCTGCTGACCAGAAAATCTCTCCCATTAAGGCTGGAATAAAGAGAAGACCACCCATTCTCTTCCCATAGAGCTGCTGGAATGGGTCCAGCATTGTCACATAACCCTTAGAGCGCATAGGCTTGGCAAAAAACAGGCCACCTGAAGAAAAGACAGGAGAACTTAAACACAAAAAATGCCAGTTTAAACCCAAAAACATATTCTAAAAGAGTAGCATGATGCCAGGTCAGCAGTGCAGTGGACGAAGACCTAAATCCCTAGAAATCTAAACTGATTTCCACTGAAGCGCTTTTGTCTGATTGTATTACATTTTACCGGCAATGTAGACAACGAAAAAAAATCTACACTATAACTATAAAAACTATAAAACATTTTTAACAGAATTTACATTACATAACTAACTACATTACATAACTAATATTACAACTAAGACAAATGTCTTTTCATTTTGTAAAGACACAATTTCAGAGATTTCTAATGGAATCAGGTAGATCATGAAGTAATTTAAGCAAAATACTGATCAACATTTTTAAAAGACTCGTACCTACTACCAAGCTCAGTGCATAACCAAATGGTGCCTGTGCCCAGGCCAAGCCATAGTTGGGCAAATATACATATTCTGCTGTTCCATTGATGTAGCCACCCCCCACCCATGTGGCTAGAAAAAGCCAGAAAAACATGAGGTCAATAAAAAACAAAACAAAACAAAAAAACATCAAATTGACATTTTCACAATTCACAATATTAATCATAATATTAGTTTTTACAATACATTGAGGTATACAAACAAGTTGCAATGTAATAAAATCACCAACACCCGCAAAACAATGTTGCCACATTTTCAAAAGGCTATGAAAAGGACACCAATTTCATTACTTTAAGATTGGAAAAAACAAGCTGTTTAAAACAATATACTTAAGTACAATAGAGTAAAAAATATCAGACAATTGGTCAACATTAATAAATCTAATATAAGGGCATAATGGGTTGAAATTAATTCAGCTTTTTGTGACTATGTAGTCATTAAATATAGTCATATGCAACGTTTGGGCACCACGGTCAACCTGTTTTGTTGATTTTAATTTTCTAATTGAAAATAATTTTACCAATCTTCTACAGAGAACATACGTCTGCACTTTTAATTGCATTAAATTGGTATTGAATTTCACTGTTTATGTGTCTAATTTCAACTAATGTGAAACAAATATTAATATAAATATGCAATGCACCAACATTATGGCACACTTTGTATGTCCTTCCTTCCATGTGATAAGTTCAGCAACTAACTAGAAATTATAATATGAAGAACTGCATCCATATTTAAACCAAGTCATCACTGATCCCACGGGCTAATGTTTTTCTTAGCATGTATTTTTTCACTGCTCCAGAAATTAATAATTGAAGACTTCCTCAAAGAAAATGCTACAGCCTTGGGGTCTATTTGCCTCTAAACATCAAAGACATTTCATTCTGAGATACTACTTAATTAATTATTTTAATGAGCTGCTTTTAAAGGGTCAAAATACATTGTTTAGCATTAGCTTATGGTCTGTAACATTGTTAGAGCTCATACACTCTGCTATAAATTGTTGCTCATTTGGGCATAGTACTCTTAAGAGTGGAACACAGCATTACCTTTGTAAGAATCTATGCTTGAAATATATATAATGTCTGAAATGTGTCATTTAATAATGGTAAAATGTTATCTATTATTCTGCACAGAAACAGCTACAAACAAGGTTTTTTTTATACTAGCTAACATATATTTAGCTACATTCTGACTAAATAAATATTATACATTGTATTGTTATTTTAGATTAGATTCACTCCATTCATGTATGTAGCTAAGTAATGTATCTTCAGTTTAATGCTAATGTCCACTTCTACTGTACCAACAGACAAAGACAAAATCTTGAAAAAAAAGGGTTCTTTGGACCAATGCAATAAATGCCCAAGAAACAAATTATTTTAAGTTATGTGAGAAAACAGAAATAATTGACGTTAAGTAGGGGAAATGTGATTTTACCAAATACTTCACTGAAGGGCACGTTTGTGAGGTTGCATGACACGCACACATGCCATTCATGACAACTGACAAAACATTTATAAAGCATTATTTTAAAAAGACTGCTTTTGTCCGTTTTTTTATGTTATTTCACATCAGCAGTAAATTACAATATATGTACAAATGTTTGTGGACACCCATTCTATGAAACGCATGTGTCCCAATATTTTTGTCCAGATAGTTTATGACAACTGGCGCTTGTAGGAATAAGCCTTTATAATGATCTACATAGGTTTATGTCATTTGTCCTTAAAGGTTTACGTAGGTGGCTTGCAGCCTTATTAACGCTGCCTTTCAGTAGCGTGTCAACAAAGGATTCCTACGGGCGACTACAGAAAACTCACCGGTCATGGTAAATCCTCCAACAAACAGTCCAATGTCCCGTCCACCCACCATAATGGATTCACTTCGGTCTGAACCTCCTTTCACCCCGGAGTTTTTGTTTTTCCACGCGGCCCATATCCCAACGAACAGGATGATCACGTAAAAGATTACAATCGCCAGCAGACCTTCCACATGCAGCGGCATCTTTTCAGCGTCAGATTCAGTCAGACTCAGCTGTAAACCTCAAGCGGATAGACGCTGATAAAAAGTAGCCTACTGGTTCACGCCATGATGATTTCGAAGAATGTGGAAAAACCTGCATTGATATATTGATTAAAATATAACGCCCCATAAACGTCTTGAGTTTTCAATGTATTCTGGACAAGCGACAAAACGGCATTGGACGTTTAAGCATTCGACCTAATCAATAAAGTGTACAAGGTGCGTTTTGATAAATGAAACTGCAAGCGATGTTTCGGGCAAAGAGATAATAAATGGACACACTGTTTAGCCTTATTTGACTAAATAACGGCTACGCCAACTATTGGATTTCTGATACAAATGTACTTTTTCCTACAAATACAAATCTCGTATTCCTCTGACATAGACACATTCATTTAAATGAAACAAAACCAAAACAAGTATTTCAAATGTTTAAAAGGTTAAACATTAGAAAATTGCCTTTTAAAACGCCTGGACACCATGAAATGACCCTTGAATCTACCAGAGAAGACGATGGAAAAGCTGAGGCTACAAAACCTGGCAGTGTTCCTGTCCGCCGATACCCAAGACAATTTTCTCCCACCTGCATTCCGACAGGCCACGCCCCCAACGATAGTATTGGCGAGGTGTTTACGTTCAAGTGGCACAACTCTCCAACTCTAGCGCAGCGATCAAGGATATTTGTTCGAATACGGGTGTTTAAAAAATGCGAGACAACTGCTTAAGCTGAAACACACATTTAACACCACCGATCTTAATGAGGTGTAATGACACAAACTTGCACACTGAAATGCTTTGGTCGTTTTTCAAGAAACATACAGACAGACAATTTGGATTTGGGTAATCAATTACTAAAGGCATTCTTAACATTAGGATGGGCGGACTGCACAATATATATATATATTTTTTTTTTGCTGAAAGTTTTGAACAAATTTTTATTTTAGCCATTTGCTCAAATATTATGATTTCAGATAATATATACTTTAAGAAGAAAAATGATTGCAGTCCATACGTGTTTATGTGCCTGTTGTTTGCGCAGTGCGCAGCATATCTTACACAGAGTAGTTGTATTAAGCTTTCGTGGGTGTCTAAGCACCAGCTTAAAACCTTCAGCAAATGAACTCGAAAGCGAAGGGGTATTCCGTGCTCTTGTTGCCACCTTGTGGAGATATCAGTTCTTTTACAAAAATTAGTACACTGGCAGTCAAAAAACGGATCAAATACCGTTTTGTATGCATCACCATTACACACCATTAAAAATTAGATGTAAAACAACAGACTAAGAGCTTTGTTATGCTAAATTGCTAAATAGATTGGCTACGCTAAACTGATCCAAGATGTGAGTGTGTGAGTAACTGGGCATGTGTGTGTTGTCCTGCAATAGACTGGTGCTCTGTCCAGGGTGTATTTTTGCCCAAAATATAATTATTTAGTATTCCTATACTAAGAGATATCGGTAATATAGTCATTTTATATGCAATTACTTTACTTAAACCATTGCCATTACATTGTGTGTGTTATCCAATGAATAAAATGATCAATGATGCTTATCTACAAATCTGTAATACTCTGGTGCTTTCGAATTTATGCAAAAAAATAAACATATATAAAACAATGAGCATATATTTTGGCCCCAAACTCCCTACTGTTGAAATTCCATTGACAATTCTATACTTACATTTCCAAATGCTTAAAAGTAATTAATTACAGATATGAAATAAAAGTTCATTTCAAGAATTTGCTTTTGGTAGTTGTTCATGGTAACTCTTTATATGTGGTGATGCAAATGAAGAAGGCCACCATTAGGCTTAAAAAAAAAAGAAAGATAGCAAGATAGCAGAGACTAGAGACTTCAGCAACACCTGTACAATGGAACACAACAAACACAACGGAAGTCTAGTCAAGACTACTTTCAAGGAGGTATAATTTCCAATTTCCATTTCCACATTTTGCTGCCAATGAAACTGGGCCACTAGTGATTATTAGTCATGTAAATGCTGTTAAAAGTAACATGATTTTAGACTCCTTTTTTTTTTACTTGAGACAGGATTTCCTTCCAAGTCTTAAATTATTTCTTTGTTTTGTTATATTTGTTGTTATTATGCTAGTGTGGTTGTAATTCCTAAATGGTTAATACAATACTTGTTAAATCCCTCAAATTAAAGCTAAACACCAGTGTGGTGGTGTACAGACATAAATTATGTCACCGTCCAAATACTTAAGGGCATCACTGTGCATTCTAAATTCTGCAATGGCCAAGACCAAGTATTTTGTTTTTTCTATAAACTTAAGCGTTTGCGTTTTGGCACAAAAGACGAATCTAAGACAATAAACTTATTTTTCCTAATATTTACATCTAGATGTGTTAAACAACTTAAATGATTAACACATGCCCAACAGGTGCTTCCTGATGCTTAAATGTGTTAGCTAGTTTGACAGTTTAAGATTGTTTTAAAAAGATATGTTTCATATGTGAATACTGCATTGTTCTAAAAGATAAACTAACATAAAGACCAGAGGCTCGTCTTTGACAAAATAGTACATTTTTAAGCTGACAAAACAGGGGGAAACTATCATGGTCATTGTAGAAGCATTAGGAATACCCAATACAACCAAGTAGAAGTACAAGAATTACTGAACAAGAAAGAAACAACAGGTTTGCTAACAACACACTTTAAACAGGACAACCAATTAAAACATATGGAGTTAATTTTGTGCCAAACATTTTATGTAAAATAATAAAACCTGCAAGCCAAATGTTTAAATCAAAATGAAAAAGTATATGTTGTAAAAGCAAAATTTAAAAATACATTAAACATGTACAATTTAAATATACCTGACTATTACTCTTTGAAGTTATGTAATACTCATTTTGGTTTGTATTGTGTCTGTCTGTGCTTTCATTGGTTCTTTTTTTTTTTTAATATTTTGTTCCTTTTCCTTATTTTGCTACCGAGTTTTGGCCCATTTTAACGAAGCGGTGGCTTCAAGGAGAAGGCGTTCATTTTGAACCTCTATTGGTCAAGTCTTTTTGAAGTGTCTGAAACCTCTGAAACCTCTGAAACCTCGCAACGCCTACACCGCCTTCTTTGCGTGTCGTGCGTTCTCTAACATGGCGGAACGAACGGGTACACAGCAGCAGAAAAACTGCAATTCTGAATTTAAATTTGACAATACTGTAAGTAATTGCTGAATTGTTTGCAGATGCATTGTCTTATAGCTCATGCCTAAGTGTTTCACTCTAGTTTAAGTTTAAACGGCTCACATTAGGTAGGTGTGTTAAAGGTTGTAGTCACGTTAATAATAATAATTCATTTTCTTGTTCATTTTGAATGGGCGCGTTTGCTCATATCACTAATCAAACACGGAATTTCGTAATGAGAAATACTATTGTGTACACCTACATTTTTCTCTCCACTGACCATATAGGTTCACTTCGTAGTTTGTAATTACAGTGATCACGTATTTGCATGGGGGATCATCTCTGCACAACCGTGACATGGGATTGGCGTGTTTGTATGTGGAAGTAAGCAGTATTGCTGCAACTTCCAAACACTACGCACACGCACTTTCCACTCTATTGTCGCATCGAGTTCGTTGGTCCACTTTGTAACCTATATGTTTAATTATAGACTAATAGCTCGGCAGGGACAAAACTACAGCAGCACTGCTATATGATACACTACGCGCCTGCCACTATCATGTCAGTGTCACTGCTGAGTTGAGAATCTACGTACCTGCTTTGTCTTGTGGCGGTCCTGGGCATTGATAAAGTGGGTAAAGGCTATCAGAAAGACCACCGTCTGTAATTATAAACTACAATTTGCAGCTATAAGGTCAGTGGATCTCATAATTTAAGTGGCTACGACCAATAATCCTTACTAATAACCACCTCAGCATCTACAACCAATTTAGCAATTAGCCACAATACTACTGTAAAATGCAGAAATGTTAGAATGTTAGAATGTTAGGCGTCATGGGCGTGGCTAGGGTTTTAGACGCGGTGTCAGAGCACCCGTCATTCCAAAATCAGTTGCTCATGAGAGATTCGAGATGAACGTCTTTTTCACCCACGTAAATAAAATGTCTCAGAGAATAAGAAGAGAAAAATAATATTTTGACAGCAGAAAGTTAGAGGTCATACTACAATATGCAAGCCAAACAGCAGTAAGAATCAGAAGGTCAGTTTGGAATTTGCAAATAGAAGACACAAATGTTAAACCTCTACCAAAGCAATGGTAAGGCCAATGTGCGGAGAAAGAAAGAATCCACTCATGATCCAAAGCAGCAAATCAGTCATGCACATGTCTTTGCCATGTTTGAACACATCTAGAAGTAAATATCTGGAACTAAAAACTAAAATTGTGATCTCAGAGTGTGACATAAAAATGAAAAATGTAAATCAAACGTATGCAATTATGAAGTAATGTTGCCTCGGGTGACATCTTACCTGTATAAAGTGTGAGATTTCATCTTGTGAAGCTGGACACTGGCCATCTTGCTAATCGCAAGGCGACATGAATTATGAGTTCGAGCAGGGCATGATAGTGTGTGCCAGTTAAATGGGACATTCCATTGTGTGGGCAGTTTACATTCCTCAATACACAGTGTCATGTGTGTACCAGGAATACATCACAGAATGCATTAACACCCACAGTGGACTGCTCAGTGGCCACCATGGGTGGTTTATGATGATCGTGATTGGCAGCGTCTGGCTACAATTGTACATAAAAACAGACAACTCTGACAGAAGCTTTCATTTGATATGAGAACAGAACACCAGAGTGCCTCTGTTAAAACCATACAACTAGACACACCGTGTCACTTCAGCTCATTAGGTTGCTAACTGGTCCCTGGAGAACTGGCAACATGTGCCATCGTCTAAAGTGTCACAGTACCAATCATTTTAAGCACAGACCACATAAAGCTAACTGGACATGTAGCACCACACGTTCTGATGAATGGTGAGGCCTGCACATCAAGTATTTATGGAATGTGGTGGAAAGAACCATTCGTACATGAGATCCTGCACCTACATATACTACCGAGTTGTGGGTGGCTGTCCAGATGACATGGTTCAACATCCCTCTAGACGTTTTCTTTTCACTTGTGAAATCAATGGCAAATTAAGTTGCTGCACTTCGCTGGGCTTGAGGGGGTCCAACACAATACTAGTTTCTGTCCCATGTCTATTGGCATGTCAATGTATATTTAAATGTACAGTGCATGCAAAATGTGTTACTGTTACTGTGAAGAGCTAAGCAAGTAAAAAGGAACCTGATTTCCAAAAGACAAAGTTCAAGATGATTTCTTTAATAAAAAGGTTTTATTTTATTTTAAGATTTTTTATTATTTACAGTTTAAACATAACAAAAAGGAAAATGACCTGCTGCAAATGTTTGGGCACCCTGCATAGAGGTGTGTTGTTTTTTGTAATTGTAATTCTGCACCCTTTTTTCTCCAAGCACTTGTATCTAAGTGGCCAAAACGTTCTACTGTAATATTATCATTCCACAGTGATAAATCAGTCCTAATGCTATATTTTGAATTGACAATGTAGAAAAGCTTCCTCTGATGATCAAAATTGATTCAGATCTATCATTTGACCAACATATCTTATATTACTAAGACAGCTTTACTACATATTTGGAACATTAACAAACTAAGAAATGCTTTATCTATGTATGATGCAGAAACATTTGTACATGCTTTTATTACCTTACCTTATTACCATACCTTAATGCAGGCACCTCAGTAAACTAATTCAAAATGCTCTAGCCAGGGGTACCAGGGCCCTGCATTAGCTTCCAGTTAAATTCTGTTTTTATTAATAGAAAATTCTGCTTTTAACATGCAGCTCTACACAGCCTGCAAGATCTCATTTTGTATTATGAATCTTCGCAATTACTTCGATCACAGAGTGCTGGCTTCTTACTAGTTCCCAGAATTCAAAAAGCTTCAGTAGTTACACTCTGATAATGTTCACATTCGCTGTACATCATAAATCCAAATTCAATTCTATGTCTGTACCTTTTCAGAGTTAATGACTGCCCACTTATCCAATGGAGGGCTAACCACTGGGCTCCACTGCTACTGCATCAGCTGCCCACCCTCCTGCCCTTTCTATCTGCCTAATGACTACGTTGAAGTTTACATAGACTCAAACTATTTGCTATTATCATTATTATTACCACCAGTACTTTCATCAGTTTACCATGATTATATCAGCACACCTGAGCATAAGAACAGTCTAATGTGGTGGTATTAACAGTCATTAACTATATATTGTTAAAAGACTCACCGCTGGGGTCCCCTCTATCTGTGTCAGACCAGGCTCCCCCACCACCCGTGCAAGACCAGCTGCACACCCTCCTGCCACTGCTACCTGTCTAATGACCTTGTTATAATCTACATGGACTCTTAACTATCTGACACTACTAATAGTACCACCATTACCTATCATTACTCTCATTACTCTTCCCATCACTGCTATGATTCCATTAGGTTATAGTACACCATGATTATAATAGACTTATTAAGATTATGTTGCACACCTAAGCAGTACAATGGTGTTAATGGTTCTGTGACTTTTATCAATAATTTATAAATAGATGGGTCCCCCTTGTGAGTCTTGATTCCTCACAATGTTTCTTTCTCCAGCTCTGAGGGAGTTTTTCCTTGCCATTGTTTGCCTTTGGCTTGCTCACTGGGGGGCTTAAGTTTTTCTGTCTTCTTGATTTCGTGTTATTTTACTGATTACTGATTCTGTAAAGCCGCTTTGTGACAACAGTTGTAAAAAGTCCTATACAAATAAATTTGATTTTATTTGATTTGGTACGGTTTCCCAGGGGTTCTTCCTCCAGCTCTTAAGTAATTTAATTGCTGGCACAATGACATTTGAGTCAGAGTATTTATAAAGCTTTGAAATTTGCATTACCTAATAATGACTATAAACATTCCCATAGACGTCACCCCAAAAAAGCTATTTAATAAAAGAGATTTTGGTAAACATTATCTGAGAACTCAAATATCCTGGGGTGCCCAAACATTTGCTTGATGCTTCTTTCTTTTTCTGTTAGTGTAAAATTGCACAAAACAAATTACATACACCATCATACAGTTGCTTAAAAACTTAAAACTAAAACTTTAAAACTAAAAAGTATTCATCTTTTAGGGAAAGGAAATGTATTTTGTAGATCAAACATTTCCATATTTAACTACTATATTTCAATATATGCTTTAGGTAAAAATAATTTGCTATATTTTAATGGTATGAGTAGGTCTGGGCTAATGTTTTTGTTTAATTATGTAAATGTTATTGTAGTATTACAAAAGTACCTGTATGCTGTCCTGCACGTCATTGGCACAAATGGGAAATACACTGATTTTAGAATCACATTAAGCCTTTGGCCTCACATTGGTTCCTAATTTGTGGGGAAGAACTCAAAATGCAAACTTAAAACTCAGCACAAGTGTCTAAAAGTTAATAAAAAGGTGCCTTGATTCATTTCACATTTCAAAGCCTTCATCCATCTTCACCCACATTTCCCTTAAACATACTCACTCGTCACACATTGTGGGATGAGTGTGCTTGGTAAGTCAGAGACAAATGCTGTTGGTCATTAAGAGCTAATGGTTTTCGGGGAGAACCATTTGTCGTGTCACCACAAGTTGCACATAGCACCCCACCACCAAAAATGCTAAAAATAGCAGAGGCAAAGCCAATGTACACACACAGGCCGACCCCATAGTTCATCCCACTGGTGGAAAACAGATCATAGGCACTGTTAATTATATTGATGATTGTCCAGCACACAGTAATGAGGCAGAAAAGGCCACCAGAGACAAAACAGACTCCTCCAGTCATAGCAAGAACATCCTTGGAGCGTGATTGGTGAAGGCAACGGGTGCACTTCATCCCAATAGCAGAGATAATGGTGCCAATGGTAGAGATAGCAGAGGAAAGCACCATGAGGGCCCGGGCAACCTGCAAATCCTGGGGCAAAGAAAGCATTGACCGATTTACCTCACATTGGTAGATGCCAGTGGTGTGGCTAACACACTCCATCCACAAGCCTTTCATGTATGATGTGGCAGTGATAAGGTTGGAGGTGAAGTAGGCCGTATGTCGCCAATGAGGGAGTGCCGTGGCTACCAGTGTTCCAGTCAACCCCAGAAGACCCATGAAGTATGCCAAGAGTTGAGCTGCCATGCTAGCTGTTGCTGCCATTTAAAGGTTTAGAGACTTAAATGAAGATAAACAATATAAAATAGACACTTAAGTGGTGTTATAAATACTGCCAGCTTCAAAAGTATTCCCAAAATTAGAGTTCCTTGTTGATCAGGCTTGTCCCCGTCACTGCCTGCATGTGAGTGTGACTAATGTGGCCAGCTTTGTGTCCTCTTGTGAATGCTTAACAGCTTCCCCTTTACAGCTACACAAACCCTGAAGGGTAAGGGAAAAATAGAACATTTAAACACAAATAGAAAATATTTTTGGACACACTGCTCTACAAAAAACATAGATAATAACAGATGCAGTTATTCAGTGGTTGTTTCTAACAGCATAGTCTAATACATCTAATACATTTTGTTTCACCTAAAACACATTTCAACATTCAGCTCCCTCAACTCTTACTATTAACATAAGCCAGAATCATGCTAGAATGGTATCGTAAAAATGTTCCTAAAAGGTTTATTAAGAATAGTGCTATTCATGTGCTAGTGATATTCATTATTTTCTATATAACTGCCTACAAATGGTTTTCTACCAATCCAAAAAGCACTTTAAAAAAAGAACAAAACACTGTAAGGATATATAGGACCACTGCCTTTCTTAAAGAACCCTTGAAAAGGTTTTTTAAAAGGTGTGTATTCATTCCAGTCAAGAAAACTAAATGCTTTATTCGGTTACCTCAAGATTTACCACTGATTCATAGGCCTTCAGTTTTGTTTAGGTGCTTCACAGAACAGAATCAAAAAGATTCTGTGGCTTGTCTTGATCATTTCAGAGCTGACCTGTCTTGTGCTTTTGGGTCAGCAGAGGCATGGAGGGCATGGAGACTTTACTGTGCAAACTAAAACCTCAGTGCCTGCTGCCACCAAATCTTGTTTGTCTTGTTCAGTCACTTGAGGGTTTTTGACCACCTGCCTTTTTTGGCAGCTGGTGATGGTTTCCTCTTTTTACTAGGTAGTGTAGTCTGTGTTCCATTAATGTTGACCTTGCGGACTATGCTTTCAACTGTACCTCTAACATTTTGTGCCTTTGCCATCTGTTTGTATCATATTCCTTGTTTGTGCAAGGCAATGATCTTTTCATTGAATTTGCCATACAGCTTTCTTGCCATATTTCTAACATACCAGTCAACAAACCCCTAGTACAGGTATTTGATGCGTTTTGTCTCAAGCACATCTGATGCAACTAATGATGCCCTTGGCCTGCAAATATGCGCTCTAATGAGGGATTGAACAATTCTGAAACTACAGTAGTCTGTTGATCTATTTAAAATTGTTCTTGTTTGATTGGTTTATCGCAAACAGCTGAAAGTTTGGACATTTTGTTAATGAACCTAATTTGCAGTTTTAATTGCAGCTGTATATGTCGCAAGCATAGATGATATTCATATTGGAAAGGTTAATAGAATGAATTGAAAAGCAATCTATACTGAAGTGTACAAATGACGTTCAAAAGGAGAATTTGCAGTGTAATCTGCTGATACTAGTACTAGGTCAAAAGGTCACTATTGCATACAGTTTTTTAAGCATTACTGAAATATTGCATATTTACTAACATTGCATATTAAAGTGTTATTTATTAATTTATTACAGTAATAGCTGAGAGAAAAGTATAGAGCTAAATGTAGTTTAATGTAGTTGAAACCCCACCATGCCTAGATCATCAAACTCTTGCCTAACTCTATTTTTCCAAATTGATTTATATAGTGTGATGACTGAAGCATACATTTTGCATGACAATCAGCAGCACCAAAGATGTGTTAAATAAATGTATGAACATTCACTAAATGTACAGTAGGGTTTAATATCCAGACCATCAGGATATTTCAGAGCCCTTGCAAGTTCTTCCCTCAAATGTTGAGACTGCATTCTTGTTTTGGGTGTTGAAGCCTTATGCTGTGAAAGTCTCAATACAAGCCTTGCAGTGAAAGACAGAACACAAATATCCTATTGTGTCCAGCTGAAAAGATGGCAGAACAGAAAGGCTTGTGTTCAAGACATGGAATGAATTGTAAATGAGAAGTAGTTCTAATGCTTCCGCTAATGCATTGTAAATTTTACTGTTCCTAAATTACTCAAACAATAGTTGAATCCAAACAAGACCAAATATGTTCAATTAACAATTAAGACCGAATTGAATTTGTAGAAAGACACAAAATCTTACCTGAAATCCTTTGCTCAAAAAGGATGTAAATACAACTGGCCCACCTCTCAATGTTTCAACTGCACAGTGCAGCCACTTCTCTGGCTGTGGTCAGTGCAGAGCACTTTCCGCCTGCCTTTGCATATAAACAGGTCATTGTACTGGCTGTGTGCAGTGCTTCGTTAGCACATCACTTACAGGCATTTCCTGAGTTGTCACGATCAGCTGGATGAAGTACGCCAACATGGTAATGACTGAAACAAAGGACCTGTTCCACAGGCCCAGGCACAAAGACCTAACAATGCAGGTCACTGCCCTGTACCAAACAATGCTGTACTGCTTAGATTGTCTTAAGATGTGTTTCCAGGTTTTTTTCCTTTCTCCAAATAGTGCGGAGTAACATAGTATGTATAGTATGGTAACATACTGATTGTGTGCTCACAGGTGTACCATGCTTTCAACTGACACTTTCTACAAGAAATATATTTAGTAATTATAACTATAATTATAGAACTGTAGAAAGTGATATTGCATACTATCACAGGACACTAAATTTTATTTAAAAAATAATAATGCTGACTGGATCATAAATGACCATAGCACCAGGAGACATAGGAAAGGAGGTGCCTATCTGATAGATTTTAAAACATAGGTGATCAGGTTTTTGTGTATTATTTCACTTGTAACATTTTGGTTGTGGCAGGCAGGGACTTTATAAGGGCTAAAGCAATACTTGTCAGGACAGGCAGAGGTCAGGAGACAGGCAGGCAAGTATAAGTGATTTCACAAAGAACATGCCAAACTGAGGTGCTTAAGAGGAGTCCTTATCAGTCCTATAATGAACAGCACTTGTGTGCTGGAGATAAGCCTCAGGTAATGGGCAGAGCTTAGCATTGGAGCACATAACTTGTGAGAACTGTGATCACAAGACCAGCAGAGGGAGACCTTACACTTGATATGTACTGGGTGAGTAGTGTATGCGGAAAGGGGATGGGCTGGGCCCTATGTGCAACCACAATTTTAAAGTGCAGGATTTTGTCATTATCCTGTAATATTTCACTTGATACATAGTAGAACAAGTGAGTACTGTTAATAGGGCAGTTAACAACAAGTTAAAGAGTGGGAAATGGTAACCCTCCAAACTGGAATGAGGTGGTTGGTGTGGCGCAACAGATAACACCACTACCTGCCACTGGGTTACATCACCATGTGGGAGACCAGGGTTTGATTCCCGGTCTGGGTGACTATGCTGCGCTACACCAATAAGAGTCCCTGGGCAAGACTCCTAACACTACATTGGCCCTCCTCTGTAACATGAGTAACCTTGTAAGTCGCTCTGGATAAGAGCGTCAGCTAAATGCCATAAATGTACAGGATGTGTTTTGGCGTGCAAAAGTAGTCTTATTGCGAGGGCCTACTGGCATGACGTATCAAGTATATAAAAGTGCACCAGATGTCTTGAGGTTTTTATGACAGACATGGCTATAGTGTGGAAAAAAGGGATTATCCCAAAGGTGGGATAAAGGTCAGAGGGTTTACTCATTCCAAAAGAGGAGGATTCTGTGACTATAGTGCAGTTTTGTCCTATACGTTTGCTTAATGTTAAGGGTAAGCTTTTCTTTAATGTGCTGGCACAGGTCTTGCAGCATACCTGAAAGCTTAAAAACTAATTGATACTTCAGTGCAAAAGGCAGGGATTTCAGGTTTTCTGACCACTACCTAATCATGTTTGAAGTAGTCTCAAACCACGATATCCACCTGCTGCCTCACTTTATTAGGAAACTCACCATTACAAACAACAGCTAGTGCATTCATTAATAACTTTCCAGATTTAACCATCTCATCCTTTAGATCTTGAGCATGTAACAGATGATCTGCTGACTGTGCTCCACACTTGCAGCAACTAAGATCAAACTAATTAGGGAGAAAAAGCTAGCACCTTGGTATAACAACCATGCGTATACACTAAAAACAGATCA
Organism: Salminus brasiliensis; assembly: GCF_030463535.1. Lineage (NCBI taxonomy): Eukaryota > Metazoa > Chordata > Actinopteri > Characiformes > Bryconidae > Salminus > Salminus brasiliensis. The sequence goes on along the minus strand of NC_132885.1, from coordinate 34,887,434 downwards.
CGCATAGCAATGAACGTCAGTGGTGACATTCAAAATTAGAATCTCTCAAGGGTCAATCCTGGGCCTGCGACTATTTACTGTTTAAATGCTGCCGCTGGACAAAATAATCCATAACCATAAGACCATTGCTTCTAGCTTTACAAGCTTTACAATTTTCTTTTGCTTAATCCAGAAAAATACAGAGGGCTAATTTATTAATCAAAAATGCAAATATTGCTGTAAATTTAGCACTGTTAAAAACCCAGGAGTTGATTTTGACTCTGTCCTCTCATTTGATGCACACATCTGCTATGTAGTTAAAACAACCTTTTTCCACCTACATAATATTGCCAAACTGCACAGTATATAGATCACAATTGAATTGCTGTAATGCCCTTCTGTTTGGAAGTTCAAGCAAATCATAGTTTTAGTAATCATAATCTAGTTCAAAATGCAGCTGCTAGAGTTTCTCTCGTCCCTGCACTGGTTACCAGTTCAATTCCACATTGATTATAAAACATTCCCTCTGACTTGGACATCACTGAACAGTTTGTCCCCACAATATCTTGGTGAACGTCCTAAATCATACAACCCATCATGTACACTTTGTTCGCAGGACGCTGTCCTTCAACAGCTGCCCTGTTCTGGGGTCTTGCATTGATTTATCCTCACCTCACTGCATGACTATACTTGTGACTGTTTATCTGCATGGACTTTATCATCTCACTCACATTTTTAACTTATATGGCCTGACTGTACATTTACTTTTTTTTCTTTGATTCAGCATTGTTGTTTTTTTGTTTTACTTATTATTGTGCTATCCCTCAAGTTCCTCTCAAAGTTTCTTCTAGTAGATCCAAGGGAGTTTTTCCTTGTCACTGATGCCACTAGTATGCTCAAAAGAGGCTCGGACTTGGATCTCTGTAAAGCTGCTTTGTGACAACATTTGTTGTGAAAAGTGCTATATAAATACATTTAAATTGAACTGAATTGAAAGGCCCAGATGCTCAACCTCACCACATTAACATATAAAACATACATGCATGGAAGCACAATCATATTTATGCACACATACTCAGAAATGACCAGGAATGCATGCGCGCGCGCACACACACACACACACACACACACACACACACACACACACAGTATGAACATGGTCGGGATGTTGGATGATGGCCAGCCCAATTCATCCCTAAAGTACTGGATGGAGCACATCCGCCCTCTGGTAAGCCCATCTATTGACCCTCTCCAGTTTGCCTACCAGCCTGGCATCTTCTACACAGAGCTCTTTCCCACCTGGAGAAGCCTAGGAGCACAAACTGGATGCTTGACTATCTCACCAACCAACCACAGTATGTGAGGGCATGGGACTGTGTCTCTGATATGGTGGTCAGCAGCACAGGGGCCCCTCAAGGAATGGTCTTGGCACCGTTCCTCTTCACACTGTACACTGCTGATTTCATGTACAGCTCACCTGTCACCTCACGAAGTTCTCTGATGACTCTGCAATCGTCTGCCTCATAACTAACTCATTCAGGACTTTGTGGACTGGTGTCTGCAGAACCACCTTCAGATAAACACAGGAAAGAGCAAAGAACTGGTGGTGGATTTCCATAGGTGCAGACCCCCCTCTCTATCAGTGAACATCCAGGGTATAGACATGGAGAGAGTGGACTCTTATAAATACCTGGGTGTTCATCTAAACAACAAACTGGACTGGTCAGTTAACACTGCTGCACTCTACAAGAAGGGTCAGAGCAGACTCTATCTAAGGAGTGAAGTGCACTATCTGCTAAGTTATACCCACGACTCTCGTTCCAGCTAGGCGACCCGCTGCCACGCAGCATTTCCAGCTCTTGCCAAGTAGCTGGTTCCCCAGCTATACCCCTGGTCTGAGGTCTGTTTGTTTTCACCCACTTGTTTGCCATGTTCTGGTTGTGTTGATCACGGTGTTCACGTTTATGTCTTTTAGCTGCTGCATCTGGTACCCCCTGCCACCTGTCTCAGACCATCTGTCTGTCCTTCTGCCACTGCTACCTGCCTAATGACCATGTTAAAACTGACATGGACGCTTATCTGACACTATTATTATTATTACCACCTATTGCTATTATTAATCAATTTGGTTAACTGGTTGATTAAGTTACTAATTACTATGTTTTAATAAATTAAATAGTATAACCAGTATGTTTATGTTTTTTTACTTTACTTTTGTGGGTGGGGTGTTAGAAATCCAGCATACAAGAGGCAGATTCAAGAGTCAGGAAACTGAATCTTTAGCGTTGGAGTTTTATTCACGCGCAGACAGGATGAAGGTGAGGACAAAGAAAAGGAGTTTAGGGAGGGGTAGGAGGGATGAAGGTGAGGGTACTTGGAGTATCAACATCAGGGAATATTATTTGATGTCTTTGTTTCAGAGAGTGAATTTGCTGAAAGGTGGGTTCAGCAATTGCACAGGCTTATGTAGACCCTGGGTTATCACTGTAAACTGAAATGTACTTTTACCCTAAAGGGAAGCAACATTTTGCACTATTCCTCAAGCGTGTGTTTTAAGGCTTTGTAGGTGCTGTTCATTGTGTATAAAGATTTTGTAATGTAACTACTTTTTTTTAATAAATATGAAGAGGCATTCTTGGCCCATAAAACTCAGTTGACTGTGTTTGTCCCACTAAATGCTTTTACCACATTCTCATTTATTATACATTTATATTTGGAGGTATAGTGTGGCCAACCATTTTTATTCTCAAAATAAAAAAATCTCAACATCTTGTATTATATGGGATGTATCTTGTTTAATTGCCACAAGTTTCCACAGCTTTCTGCCCCCAATGTCCATAATAATTTATCTTTAACCTAAATAATGTATATTTTGCATTCTTATTCTAACTTTCATTGAGATGGAATTTAAACTTACACAATTCTTGAAATATTTTATTTGATTACATGCTTGAAAGCTCTTTTTCTAATTTAGACATTTCTGTCTCAAGCAGCTGTATTCTAATAATTGTTTCTATTTTTCTTTCTAAAGAGGTGGGCTATAATCTCTTTTAACGAATGCCTTTGAGAATTCCCAGAGTGTTGAGATTATTGGTACTTCCTACTTTGTTTCTTTGTAGTGACATCCCTGTAACCTGGCTTTTGTCAGAAATAGCATTCATCACATCATTAAAATCTCTTGCCAATATTATACTTTTATACTTTTTTTTTTAAACTCCATACAGTTTGCCCATATTGTCCTTGAACTCCATGACCAAAACTAAATTAATATTAATGAGAATTACCCCGTTTTGTTTAGTAAAGGAACTATGGAAAACCATTTCCATCTTTTCTCTCTTAAATGTAGCTGCCTCCCCAGCTGTCGAATGAGTCCTCTGCAGAAACAATATCAGTGAGTACTTATTTAACATGTAATTTTCACATCCATTGCAGCTACAAGCCACTTAAAGACCATAAAAACAATAGACTATGAAAGACACGGAGCTTCAAAAAAATGTAATTTTTCAAAGTCACAAAAGACAATTACAAAACCTAACTGTGTTGAAATACTAACACATAGGTTTTACTCGAAACATAATGACGGATGAAGTCTGGAGTGAATAATTAGGTCTAACCTGTATTGAGAATTGATTGGCAGCTTTTGTACAGAAACACCATCTTTCATTCCAGTAAATTGCAACTTTATCCATTTAAATTACTTTAAAAAGGTTTTAATGTTGCATATAGATACCAAGGTGTGCATTAGTCCAAATTGACAAGGAGTATCAAAACAGAACAATCACAATCAGAAAATCCTATTTTTAACATAACATAAAAAGCTTCTTTTTAGTGAAAGAAGCTTTCAAAATGTTGCTTAGTCAAAAGAATAACTGCAGATATAAACATTAACAAAGAAGGATTCAAATTAGCTCTGACTCTTCAGAAGAAATCTGCAGCCGTTGCTCTCTTCTTTAGTGCAGTTTTTTTCAGACTGACAGACGGAGATGACATGGGTGACTTCAGCACACTGGATGTGGGTTTTTTTTGGGGGTCAAAAGCCACACGGGACGAGCCAACAGGACTTACCAATAAACTCTGGTCTGTTTTCCGGAATTCTGCGAGAGAAAAAGTCAAACGTCAATACAGTATCTAAGGCTGGTGTGTTAAGGGTCACAGAGCACAAGAAAGGGGCTACAACAGCTGCACTCTTGATATCAAGCCACTCCTAAAAGTAATAGTAAAGTGACAAATGAGCTAAGGAGAAAAGGTGCTGAAAGTACTGTTTCCCAGTCCTATTTTCAGATTAAAGTTTATTTTGCTCTTTTGAGAAAGAGTGGAAAGGCACATAATCCAATGTGTCTGAAGTCCAGTGTGAGGTTTTCACAGTTTGTAACAGTTCGGGTGCCATGCTGGTAACATTCCACTGTGTTTTTTTTCCACATAGCCATCTACCTGAGGGTCTTAATCAAAGTAACCTTGGTTCGGGAACATTCTTTGCTGTGTCAGAAGGTGATTGCCTCCATGCCACACTGATGTAATTTGTGACAAAGGAGCCCCAAGTGCATTTAACTTTTAGATTGAAAACACAGTGCTAATGTAGGTACTAGCAACCGAAGCTTGTGCCCTACAATTTCAAACTGTACCAACCACAAACGAGATAAGCGAAAGCATGTGTAAACTAGATTTTTCTCCAGAATTAGGGGAGAAATGAAAGGTAATAATCAGTTTAACGGAACTTACCAGCGGTTTTGTTGTTCTTGAGCCCAAAAGTGACTTTTTTAGTGTCTGACTTTGGAGTCCGCAATGTCTGTGCAAGAAAAGACAGACTGGTTATATGCACACTGCTCCAAAAAAATAAAGGGAACACTGTAACACAATATAACAAGTAAATCAAACTTCTGTAAAATCAAATTGTCCACTTAGGAAGCAACACTGACAATTTCACATGCTGTTGTGGAAATGGAATAGACAACAGGTGGAAATTATTGGCAATTAGCACGACACACTCAATAAAGGAGTGGTTCTGCAGGTGGGGACCACAGACCACTTCTCAGTACCTATGCTTTCTGGCTGATGTTTTGATCACTTTTGAATGTTGGTGGTGCTTTCACACTCGTGGTAGTATGAGACGGACTCTACAAACCACAAAAGCAACTCAGGTAGTGCAGCTCATCCAGGATGGCACAATGAGAGCTGTGGCAAGAAGGTTTGCTGTGTCTGTCAGTACACCAGGAGATGTGGAGGAGGCCGTAGGAGGGCAACAACCCAGCAGCAGGACTGCCAGAGCCCTGCAAAATGACCTCCAGCAGGCCACAAATGTGCATGTGTCTGCACAAACGGTTAGAAACGGACTCCATGAGGATAGTATGAGGGCACAACGTCCACAGATGGGGGTTGTGCCCACAGCCCAACACCATGCAGGACGCTTGGCAATTGCCAGAGAACACCAGGATTGGTAAATTCGCTACTAGCGCCCTATGCTCTTCACAGATGAAAGCAGGTTCACACTGAGCACGTGACAAGAGTCTGGAGACGCCGTAGAGAGCGATCTGCTGCCTGCAACATCCTTCAGCATGACCGGTTTGGCAGTGAGTCAGTAATGGTGTGGGGTGGCATTTCTTTGGAGGGCCGCACAGCCCTCCATGTGCTTCCCAGAGGTAGCCTGACTGCCATTAGGTCCTCAGACCCCTTGTGAGACCATATGCTGGTGCGGTTGGCCCTGGGTTCCTCCTAATGCAGGACAATGCTAGATCACATGTGGCTGGAGTGTGTCATCAGTTCCTGCAAGATGAAGGCATTGAAGCTATGGACTGGCCCGCCCATTCCCCAGATCTGAATCAGATTGAGCACATCTGGGACATCATGTCTCGCTCCATCCACCAACGTCACGTTGCACCACAGACTGTCCAAGAGTTGGCGGATGCTTTAGTCCAGGTCTGGGAGGAGATCCTCATCAGGAGCATGGCGTTGAAGGGAGGTCATACAGGCACGTGGAGGCCACACACACACACACACACACACACACACAATACTGAGCCTCATTTTTACTTGTTTTAAGGACATTACATCAAAGTTGGATCAACCGGTAGTGTGTTTTTCCACTTTAATTTTGGGTGTGACTCCAAATCCAGGCCTCCATTGGTTAATAAATTAGATTTCCATTGATGATTTTTGTGTGATTTTGTTGTCAGCACATTCAACTTTGTACAGAACAGTGTTCAATGAGAATATTTAATTCATTCAGATCTAGGATGTGTTATTTGAGTGTTCCCTTTATTTTTTTGAGCAGTGTATTTAAAAAAAAGAAGAAAAAAGTCTCATTTTTAAACTTAAGACAAAAAAAAGTTACATAGCAGTCTAACAGTAAATGTTTCATTGTCAAACAACAATTTGTTCTTCTGAACATTTTGTTTAACAATTTGTTCTTTTGCATCCAACTAATGATTTTCTGAATGTGTAGCCAGGAGCTGCTGATTTTAATTTCAGCATTTGCCAGAGGAAAAGATACCTGACAGATAGAAACATGCCAGTGGACTGTTTTCCAACCACATGATTGGACAGCTTTAAAAAAAAAAAAAAAAAAAAAAAAAAAAAACGTCCAAAACGTAATGGAACAATCACATTACGTTACTTAAATATAGACACGTTTCAACTACATTGGAAATAGTCTCAGACAGTCCTTGAGGTGTCTGCATGCATGTGTGCTAGCCAACTATTGCTAGCAACACAGCGCTAATCGTTGGTGTTTTTTTTTGTTTTTTTCTAACACGTCCAACAGATCTCTTTTTGTGTTGCTGTACCAATTAAAACAAATTTTAAATGGTAGACTGAATGAAGCAGCATGTCAACCAGTACTACTGATAAGATACATTATCGAGTAGGTAGTTGCACTTTGTATGTTTAAAATTAGTGGGATGATGCCCCCACTCACACATTCCAGCACCCAGCCCCCCTGCTCCGACCTGTCCTTCACAACAACCCAGGTGAGAAATGAGCTGAGGAAGATCAAGCCTAAGAAAGCTACAGGTCCTGATGGAATCAGTGCCAGGCTCCTCAAGTCCTGCGCTGATCAGCTGTGCAGGGTAGTTGAGCATATGTTCAACCTGAGCCTGAAACTGGAAAGAGTACCACAGCTGTGGAAAACATCTTGTGTGGTACCTGTGCCCAAAACACAGCACCCAAAGGACCTAAACAGCTACAGGCCGGTGGCACTGACTTCCCATCTGATGAAGTCACTGGAGAGGCTGGTCCTCAACCACATCCGCCCTCTGGTGAGCCCATCCATGGACCCTCTTCAGTTCGCCTACCAGCCTGGTGTCGGGGTGGATGATGCTGTCATCTATCTTCTACACAGAGCTCTTTCTCACCTGGAGAAACCCGGCAGCACTGTGAGGATCACCTTCTTCGATTTCTCCAGTGCTTTTAACACCATACAGCCAGGGCTTCTAAAGGACAAGTTGGGACATTGTGGAGTGGACAGTCACCTATCAAACTGGATACTCGACTACCTCACCAACCGACCCCAGTATGTGAGGGCACGGGACTGTGTCTCTGACTTGGTGGTCAGCAGCACAGGAGCCCCTCAAGGAACGGTCTTGGCACCGTTCCTCTTCACCCTGTACACTGCTGACTTCATGTACAGCTCACCGACCTGTCACCTCCAGAAGTTCTCTGATGACTCAGCGATCGTCAGCCTCATATCCAATGAGGAGGACAGCGAGTACAGAGAACTTATTCAGGACTTTGTGGACTGGTGTCTGCAGAACCATCTGCAGATAAACGCTGGAAAAAACAAAGAACTGGTGGTGGATTTCCGCAGGTGCAGACACCCCCCTCCATCAGTGAACATCCGGGGTATGAACATCGAGAGTGTGGACTCTTATAAATACCTGGGTGTTCATCTGAACAACAAACTGGACTGGTCAGTCAACACTGCAGCTCTCTACAAGAAAGGCCAGAGCAGACTCTACCTGCTGAGGAGATTGAGGTCCTTTGGAGTGCAGGGAGCGCTCCTGAGGACGTTCTTCGACACAGTGGTGGCATCTGCCATCTTTTATGGAGTGGTCTGCTGGGGCAGTAGCATCTCGACGGCAGATAAGAAGAGACTGGACAAACTCATAAAGAGGGCCGGCTCTGTCCTGGGGTGCTTCTTAGACCCAGTGCAGGTGGTGGGAGACAGGAGGATGACAACCAAGCTGGCATCCATGCTGGAGAACAGCTCCCACCCCATGCATGAGACTCTGGCAGCACTGGGCAGCTCCTTTAGCGACAGGCTGCTTCATCCCAAGTGTGTGAAGGAGCGGTATCGCAGGTCCTTCCTTCCTGCTGCCGTCAGACTACACAACCAGCACTGCTCCCAGCGGACCACATACACACACACTTAACCACATACACACACACTTAACTACACACACACACATGTTCATGTTCAGGGAATACTATGTGCAATATCCCACCCCCATGTGCAATTAAGAGTCTTTTACTGTAAATAATATTGTTTATTGCTTTTTTAATTCTTATCTTTATTGTGTGTATATAGTGTAAATTATTTATTTATCTAAATTTTTGTAACTGAGTGTCCTGCTATCCCTTTCTGCTGTCACACTGAATTTCCCCACTGCGGGACTAATAAAGGACTATCTTATCTTATCTTATCTAATCCATACACTGCCTGTATAAAGTTGGGTGGGACCTTCTGTAGAGGCTTTACAAAATGCTCAATAAATGTTTTCTTTTGCTGTAACTTGATAAATTATACTGAAGGAACTGATAAAAGCCCTATGTAAAGGTAAAAATCGACTGATATTGCAATTTCAAAATTTAAAGGTTCAAAAGGTGGTTTTAAAATATTTTCTTCAGAGCAAGGAACAGAGTCAATAAACATGAGGCTGAAGCAAAATATACCCTACTGTCAAACAGATGACGTTTATGCTCGCTTATCAAACCTTTGCATAGCTATTTTATTTAAACATGCTTGTGTACTCCCTACATCGTCCAAATTTCAAAATGCAGCTTTTCCTGTCAGCGTTCTAAAAATGCCATAAAAGGTACCTTTAGACTTGACAGAGGTGCACTGGGACAGCCTTTAGGTTTAACTTTACAGAAGAGTGGCATGGGAGCTTTTGTTTGACCCTGAAAGGAGGCGAAGTCAGATTCGGAGGAGGCCTTCTTCGTCTTCTTTTTGGGCATTACAGAAGTGAGAATCTCAAGACCCTGAAGTAGAAACAAAATGGAAAATCAGAATTTCAAGTTAATATCTGAAGTCAAGAGCTCAGAAAGATTTACAATATTAACTAGAGCTGCGCTTTACAGACAAAATTCCTTATTTTCTTAGCATATTGCTAAAATAGCAAATTATGTTAAAACACATTTGTGAATGACATGTTTAAAAACTACACTGCATTACTATAACCCATTATTGGATTACACAAACCATATAATACCCAATTCTGATAATGGCTTGCTGTGGCAGTTGCGTGCATATTGTTGTGGACCACAAGGATATTTTCTTCATCATCATAATCCAAAATCTTGTGGTCAATTTGATCTAACAAGCTGTCAGCTAGACAGCTAACAATTGCCTAGTTAGACATTCTGGGCTAAGTCCAACTTCACCGGTGTGCGGACTCTCGCAAACGCAGCTCCAGCAGAGTTAAACTGGACCGTCGCCACTCTCTGTGACAAACAGAGCTGAGCGCTGGGTCTATCATTTGATGGAAACTTGAATATGTCATAATTAAGTGTGTGTAAACCCACAATGAGAAATAACCGTTAGTCTTGTTCCCTTCAAGTTTTTTTTTTCCCCCTCAGCTGCACATTTATGATTTCAAGTTGTGTTTACAGATTTAAGCGGAACTTACAGGGTTGTTCAGCGAGGTAAACCGATTTTTTTTCCGTGATGATATTCATTCAATTAAATCTAATTTTAATTAAAAGTTTGTCTCAAACTATTTAAGCTCAGAACATAGAGATTTGAAAAATGTGACCATCTACATCTGATCATTTATACCACTGCACTACATCACTGGAACAGAGACCCAGTAGAGATCAAGAGAGGTTTACACTTGTTTAATTTGCATATTCTGATGCTCACTATTTAAGAACAAAGATTTGTTAATGCAAATGACAGCAATATTAAAGACTACTGAAGGCCACTTTATCTTTGATTCAAATGCAATAATAAACTCAACTTTCAAAAATCTTGTGACATTTACAACCAGTCATTGGGAGTAACAAAGGCAAAATGAGACAGGTTCTGTTACATTAACACAATAGAAATTTGACACATCAGACCTGTCAACATCTGCCTCAACAGCCTTCTCTATTTAAGGCACAAGCTGACTGGCTCTTTTTGTGGTTTTTTTTTTTTTTTTTTAAACCTATCAAAATGTCAACTAACAATACTTGCGCATGATTCAGTTTTAATCAAATTTCTTATACTGTGTGCAAACATCCTACAATGTGTATTTCTCAAACATATTTTCAGTAACTTGCAATTGAAAAGTTCATATGGCAGTTGTGTTTGATTTGGTTGTAACTGCCTGTATATCCTTCTACAACTGGCGTCTGTCCGTCCATCCATCTCTGTACATCTGTCTACAACTTTCTATTACAGACACTGCACACTCCACAACACACATACTGCCAATTCCACACCATAAACTCCACACACAGCTCACATAGCAACTACCTAAACACCTCAGCAACCACAAGATACCATAGCAACCACCTGGCAACAGTTGTAAATATTGACAATATAAAATAGTCTGGACTGTGAATAGGTCAAAAGGATAAAGACTGGATTATTTCACACTCAACACCATAGGATAACCTGGAAATATTTCCTAAAATCCAAGAATTGTTGGAAGAGGTGAATCAGACTCAAATGTCTTGTAATGTGGGTCAGGTACTAAAGGTCTTCTCTGAAACAGCAATAATGTTTAGTCCTAGTACACATATGTATTCAAAACAGTAGATTTTAGCATCACCCACCTCCTTTACTGTCTGTCCATTTATCAGAGATGTTTGTGCTTCGTCTGCCTGCATCTTCCTCTTCTTTTTACCTTTTGTCAGCGGGGTATAGTCAGTTTCTGGGGTTTCTGCTTTAGCTTTCTGCTTCTGTTTACTAGTCTTCATCACCAGTTTCTCTGTGGTATCTGCAGACTGACTTTCCTCATTCACATCTTTGGTTAGATGTACCAACTGCCTTTTTTGTTTCTTTTGAGTTTTCTTTTTGGGTGTGCATGTTGTATAAGCATCATCTGCTTCCAACTTCCTTTCAGATTCAAATTTGGGTTCCCACTTCTCATGGTTGGATCCAAAGACAGCATTGTGTGCATCGCCTTTACCTGTGGGTTCATCAATAGCCACCTCAGGTTTTTTGACCTCTACTTTTACTAGAGTATTTATATGTACTGCCATTTCTTTCACTTTTCGCCTTTTGTCCTTTTTCTTCATTGTGGGAGGGATGGCATCCGATTGCTGCTTGACAATGGTGTCTGAAGCAATACCCGTTTGATCACTTGAATGGCTTTCCTCTTGTATTCTGACAATTTTTATATTATCTGCCTCAGGTTTCTCTTCATCTATAGCCTTTATCTTTTTCCTCGAAACAGCACCTTCAGGCCATCCTGTAACACGTGGGCTGGTTTCAAATATGACAGTTACTTTATCAACTGTTGCACAGTCTTGTTTTTGTTTCTTCTTCACTGGAGTGAAAGCATTGATGTTCCTTTTAATGTGTTTTTTACTCTTCTTCACGCTTTTTTCCCAACCACTAGGTGCGGCAGTGGTTTGTTGTGTTTCACTGTCCACCTTTTCTATTGTCTCAGGATCAAGGCATTTTCTGACTTCTTTATTTATGTTTGTGTGCTCTTCATCTGTGCCCTCTGAATAAGCGTCACATTTCTCAGCTGCTTCTTCTACAATCCTCTGCAAGTTGAACTTTTTGCTTTTTCTCTTCCTTCTGGCACCAGGCTCCAATTCACTTTGTAAGTCATTGTAATCCTGGGAATTAGAAATAGGCCATGTTCTTGTTATCATGATAAAATTGTCACAATATGTATGTAGTGCTCAGTAGTTTCTATAATGTAATGTAGAACAGAATGAATGTGAACCAAAGTAACTGTATAGACTTACAGTTTTAAATCTGGTATTTTGCAACATGGTCATTTTTTTTCAAGGTCAGTAATATATGTTAGCCAGTACGTGAACATTTATTTCCTTTAGTCAAAGGGGTGCAAATTGTTCAAAGTGTTGGGCCCATGAGGTTAATCGAAGCCTGATTACCATGGTATTACAGAGAAATGCATCCCATTCCACAATGCACTATGCTTTGCTGTGTATGGTGCGGCATACATGCAGACCGGTCAAAGCCCATGCAACCCCTGTCCACCACTGAAAACGCCTACAATGGAGAGCATGCATTGGACATGGACCTTGGAGCAATGGAAGAAGGTCCCACGGTCTGTGGATTTTCTTTCACATTATGTGGATGGCTAGGCTCAGCTCACCCATAGGTTGTCCTGGAACAGTTATGATCTGTAGCAAATCCATCTCACAAATGCTTAAAGGATTTGCTGCTTCATTGGTTCTAAATACTACAGGACATCTTTAGAAGTTTGTAGAGTGATCGGCTTTGGTGGCACATGTGCCAACAGCATTTTAGGGCAGTCAATGTTTTGGCTCATTATACACACCCAAGCCAGCACTTCAACCACATGGTAAACTAGCTTCTGTCTTACAACACCTTGCATGTACTGCTATAAAATAAAATATGCTTTTAGACAAAAATATTTCAAATTCTGACTTGGTTTGTTTCTCTATAACAGCACTTCACACCAAAATGACTATGAATGACTGTGCAATGTAACAGTTTAATATTAAGGTGTAATATTTAAAAATCTGGAATTAAAACTTGAAGTAAAATCAAGGTTTGGTAACTTAAATGGAATAAGGTACCGTTAGTGTATTCCTGATGGAACCACACCAGCGGAAAGATTTGTCCTCTGTATAATAAGTTTTTTTGACATTATATTTTTGTGCATTATGAAAGAAGTAGTATCAATTTTATATTTTGTTATATACATCACCCTTACCTGGAATTGTGATTGGCTCTTAGTATCTACAGCCAATTGTTCCCGCTTATTCTTCCCTTTTAAGATACCTCCTGCTTCCACTGGAGTATCTAGTGTAGACCGTGTTGTTTCTGTGGACCTTTCGGCATCTGCTTCTGGAGCTTGGTCATCTTTCTTCTTTTTTTTGATGTTTTCTGATGATAGTTCTTCAACCTGGTCTGGTTTACTCAGTGTCTGCACATCTTCACAAGCTGTTGTAAGCATGTCACAAGTGCAGAGAGGACACAACAATATCATCATATTACTGCGATTTCCACCAACACAAAAGACTCAAAAAACAAAAAAAGACCAGATCAGATGATCAAATGATCATTTAAAAGAAAGGGGTGAAAAAAAAAAAAAAAATCCAATGAGTCCAGAATGTCACATTACATAAATTGCCTAGCATCCTGCTGGTAATCATGCATATTTATATTGCTCCAGTCAGTATCTGCAAATATCTTTAATACCTGGCTAATGCTGTGCATTGTTCCAACATGCTTCAAACAGCCTGCCTCAATGACCTTTGCCAAATAGCCTCATATCAGTTGTGACGAAGTGCTTTGAAAAGCTGGTCAGAGAGACCTCTTCACTGGTAAAAATCCATGGATCCACAATAGCCAGAACAACTCAGATGATACAATCGCACATCTACTCCACTAGGAGCAAAATGTATATATATATATATATATATAGATAGATAAATAGATAGATAGAGATAGATACAGTGTTGGGGGGGGGGTATTTAGTCAATTGTGCAAGTTCTCCCACTTAAAAAGATGAGAGGCCTGTAATTGACATCATAGGTGGACCTCAACTATGAGAGACAAAATGAGAAAAAAATAAATCAGAAATTGTCTCACATTGTCTGATTTTTAAAGAATTTATTTGCAAATAATGGTGGAAAATAAGTATTTGGTCAATAACAAAAGTTCATCTCAATACTTAATGTTATATATCCTTTGTTGGCAATGACCGAGGTCAAACGTTTACTGTAAGTCTTCAAGGTTGGCACACACCGTTGCTGGTATATTGGCCCATTCCTCAATGCAGATCTCCTCTAGAGCAGTGATGTTTTGGGGCTGTCGGCGGGCAACACAGACTTTCAACTCCCTTCAAAGGTTTTTTATGGGGTTGAGATCTGGAGACTGGCTAGGCCACTCCAGGACCTTGAAATGCTTCTTACAAAGCCACTTCTTTGTTGCCCTGGCAGTGTGCTTGGGATCATTGTCATGCTAAAAGACCCAGCCACGTTTCATCTTTAATGCCCTTGCTGATGGAAGGGACTGATGCCGGAACATCCAAATGACGGTAGCCTTTGTAACGTTGGTCCCAGATTTCTGCAGGTCATTCACTAGCTCCCCCTGTGTGGTTCTGGGATTTTTGCTCACCGTTTTTGTGATCATTTTGACCCCACGGGCTGAGATCTTGCGTGGAGCCCCTAATCGAGGGAGATTAGCAGTGGTCTTGTAGGTCTCCCATTTTCTGATTATTGCTCCCACAGTAGATTTCTTCACACCAAGCTGCTTGCCTATTGCAGATTCAGTCTTCCCAGCCTGGTGCAGGTCTACAATTTTGTTTCTGGTGTCCTTCGACAGCTCTTTGGTCTTCACCATAGTGGAGTTTGGAGTGTGACTGAGGTTGTGGGCAGGCGTCTTTTATACTGTTAACGAGTTCAAACAGGTGCCATTAATACAGGTAATGAGTGGAGGACAGAGAAGCCTCTTAAAGAAGAAGTTACAGGTCTGTGACAGCCCAAAATCTTGCCTGTTTGTAGGTGACCAAATACTTATTTTCCACCATTATTCGCAAATAAATTCTTTAAAAATCAGACAGTGATTTTCAGAATTTTTTTCTCTCATTTTGTCTCTCATAGTTGAGGTCTACCTATGATGTCAATTACAGGCCTCGTTTTTTTTTTTTAAGTGGGAGAACTTGCACAATTGGTGATATATATATATATATATATATATATATATATATATATATATATATATATATATATATATATATATATATATAGTCACACACACACACACACACACACACACACACCCCCAACAGGCAATTGGTTAAAGCATTTTACTGCTAGTTGTACCATGCATGACTATGTACGTGACAAAGATTTTGATTTGATTTTTAGTCATGCAACATATTTTTGTCTGTTACATAACCATTCATTACTACTCCTTACAGTAACATGGAGTATGTAGAAATCAGGTGCCAAAAATGGTACACAACTACCTTTACACTTCTTGGCAGAAGACTTATCATTTGCCTGGGCCTCATTTCTTCTCTTCTTTTTGCTCTTATTTAATGACCAATCCTTATGCTTCACTGCAGTGTCATCACCGCAATCATCCTGAGGGAAGATACCTACGCAAAATGGCAGAAGACACCAAGCATAACTATCTTTTCAGTTGCATGTGATTTAAGACATTATCACTATTCCCCCCCCTCTCTCTTCACCACATTGTGACAAACATGAAAACTTTTAATCAGACAAACATCTTTTCAAACATAGTTTGTTACATGGCACATTGTTGACTAATGACTATACAGTCAACTCTGAATTCTCAAACATAATTGTAAATTCATCATTCAATTTTTTTTAATTACAAACACTGGAACCTTTAAGTAACAAACTTAAAATAAGCCACTCAAACCCCAAACCATCAGCTTCAGAGCCAAAACTGTAAAGTGACCAATTGTATTCATTCTACAGAAAAAACTGAATAAACAGAATTAATGTATCCTGTTAAATTTAAAATGTCTTACCTCCACTTAAGTCACGGAATCTGCATTGGAAAACGTAAGATCACAGGGACAGAGAGAAAAAAAATAAGCAATATGTCAAATAGATGATTTTCTGAATAAATACGTGTCTGGTATTTTGGTAACTCTTTACTGAAGGGCAGCATTTATAACACTACAAGGCGCCTCCAAGCCATAACTGACAAGTGACACAGAGGCATAATACACTTATTCCAAGTGGTGTTAGATGTAAAAATTACATAGAAATACAAAAATGTGTTTTTGGAAGACAAATGTTTATGTAGGTTTCCCTGCATTTCTAGCCTCAATGGGTGTTCCACCTAGAACGTGGCCAGGACTACATGCTACGAGACTCTAGACAGACACAAAATAAATAATAACACATCCTGGAGCATCTTACAATTATGCTATATTTAACCCAAACAAAATCTATAGCAGCAGATGTAGCTTAAAATTCACACTAAGAAAGCTGTTTATTGAAGAAAAAAAAAAAAAAATCAATTGCCAATTAGTTAGCAGATACCAAATTGGACACATTCACCAAATCAGTTTTATCTGAACAGTACTTATTGGTGCTCAGTGGTCGGTGCTTTAAGCTAGCTGCAGCAGTCTTCCCATACACAGATATAAAACCATTACATTTTACATTAATAGTCTCTTATAGCTCAAATTAAGTGTTCGGGTAAAATTTAGCTTTTTGATTGTTCAGGTTTAAGTTAAAGAATAGATACAATAGAACACTACATTCCACTTGCTATTCGGCTGCATTTATCAGAATTAATTTAATTAATTAAAAAGAAAACTTTCAGAACCATTTCGAAGGTTGGTACTTACGTCTTTACCAGCTTATACATTTTAGTGCGATTGAAGTTAGGTGTCCTCTGGCGACTGCCCAATTCAAAGAGTCGATCTGCTATTGCTCCATAGTCAAACTGCAACAGAACAATGTCACAACAATACAGTTTTCAAAATAATAGCAGTGTGTTTAAAAACATTAGTAAAGCAGAAAATCTTGTGTCTGCATTTGTCTTTACAAAAAAATATGTACTCTTCTTTTAGGATTTAGCATTCCTGTGAATCACTAACCTAATATTTAGTTGAATAACCACAGTTATTTATAACTGCTTCACATCTGTGTTGCAGAATCAACCAACTTCTGGCACCTGTCGACTGGTCTTCCAGCCCAGAATGCTTTGACTACATCCCGCAATTCATTTGCATTTCTTGGTTTTTCTTCAGAAACGACATCTTTGATGTCACCCCACAAGTTTTCTATCGGATTAAGGTCCGGGGATTGGGCTGGCCACTCCATAACCTCAATTTTGTTGGACTGGAACCAAGATTTTGCTCGTTTACTGGTGTGTTTAGGGTCGTTGTCTTGTTGAAACACCCATTTCAAGGGCATCTCCTCTTCAGCGTAAGGCAACATGACCTGTTCAAGTATTCTGATATATGCAAACTGGTCCATGATCCCTGGTATGCGGTAAATAGGCCCAGCACCATAGTAAGAGAAACATGCCCATATCATGATGCTTGCACCACTATGCTTCACTGTCTTCAGAGTGTACTGTGGCTTGAATTCAGAGTTTGGGGGTCGTCTGACAAACTGTCTGCGGCCCTTGGACCCAAAAAGAACAATTTTACTTTCATAAGTTCACAACATATTTTTCCATTTCTCTTTAGGCCAGTGGAGATGTCTTTGTACATGATGTACATGTCTTTTTTTTAACAGTGGGACTTTGCAGGGACTTCTTGCTAATAGATTAGCTTCACACAGGCGTCTTCTAACGGTCACAGTACTCACAGGTAACTTGAGACTGTCTTTGATCATCCTGGAGCTGATCATTGGTTGAGCCTTTGCCATTCTGGCTATTCTTCGATCCATTCGAATGGTAGTCTTGCATTTTCTTCCACGTCTCTCTGGTTTTGCTCTTCATTTTAAAGCATTGGAGATCATTTTGGCTGAACAACCTATTATTGTCTGCACTTCTTTATAAGTTTTACCCTCTCCAATCAACTTTTTAATCAAAGTTCGCTGTTCTTCTGAACAATGTCTTGAACGACCCATATTTCTCAGGCTTTCAAAGAGAAAAGCATGTACAGCATGTGCTGGCTTCACCCTTAAATAAGGGCCGCCTGATTCACACCCGTTTCCTCACAGAATGATTGACCTCACTAATTGAACTCCACACTGCTATTATTTTGAACACACCCCTTCCAATTAATTATTCAAATACACAGACTCAACAGCATGCATATCATGAATGCGGAGTCTGTTGGTTTTCTAAGAATCTACTGCACCAACTGGTACATTGTTTGTCATGTGGTAATATAATTTATACCAAAAACAGTGATTATCTGGTTAGTCATATTGGACTGTTATTATTTTGAACACAACTGTACATTTCTTTTTATATCTTAATGCTTTAGTACAGCACACAGACAGGAGGAGGAGGGGGGGGGGGGGAGGCGGAGAGGAAAAAAAAAACAAAAAAAACATCCTTCACTCAGTCAATTGTACTCACTTGGAGAACAGGACCAAAGTCATCACTTGTATTCTCCTCAGGATACACATTATCCATGTCAAGAAGTTCATCTTCACTGCCCTCGTCACATTTCTCTACTTTTGGAATGCCTGGAGAACATTGATATATGATATGATTTCTCACTCATGGCTAATTGTAGCAATTGAGGCAGCATTGTGAACTTTCAACCCTAATCTTGTATGTTTATAAGCAGTACATCAACAGCTTGACCATCTCTGTACCTTATAAAATGTTTCGCTTTTTGGTTCACCTTTCTCTATACTTATCTCCTCTTCCTCGGATGCTTGACCCGAGTCGGAGTCTTCTTTTCCGTGACTCAACTCTTTCATCAGATCCTGTACAGCATAGGAGGCATGGTCCAATATGGTGGAAAAGATGTGTTTCGAGATATAAATCAACAATGAGTGACTAAAACAGAAAAAAAAAACATTGAGACAAATTGGTAAAAGCAGGTAACAGAGGGGAAGGATATAAAACACATTGTTTACTTTAAAGCTAAAACTGTTCAGGGAACTCACTCTCTGGTTTCACCCATTGTTCTGCAGAAAGGGTCAATGAAAGTCAAGTTCTGCTCAGCTGTTAACTAAAGGAGAAAGGTATCTTCATTAGCTCATAAAGGTTTTGTTGTCTTTCTTTCATGTAGTTAACTAAATACACGTCATCGGAATACCATTATGGACACTCGCATATCAATATTATTAAGAATGCACATACATATTAGCTACATTGGCCTCAGTGCAAAACTAAATATGCAAACTTTTCTTGACTACATGGATCCAAAAGGGAAAAAAAATGTAAAATTCTCTTTTAATTAACCACCAGTAAAAAGTGCTACACCATATAAATGAGCAAATTATAGTGAGATCAACCACAGTTACAAACGCCAGATTACCCCACAAAACTGGCAGCCATCTCTTACCTCTGCAGAACCCACATGGGCTAACTCAGTCATGTACAGCTCAAGGATGTGCAACATCAAGCCGTCTGGAACATGTCTGGTGCTTTGCAAGAGCTGTGCTGTGAACACTGCTAAAAAATGACTGATCAGACTATAAAGGAAAAAGAAAGCATGAGATTACCATTGCTAAAATAACCCATTTAAAAATAATTAAACACCCAAACTAATACTAGTGCTGCACAACATATTTTTTGTTAATCACGGTCAACATGTAATAAGTAAATGCATTATGCATTACTGTGAAATAACATTTTTGCGCACTGTTCAAACGTTTAACAATTTCTTGCCTTTTGTGGTTTGTGATTACCAGGTGTGTAATTGCTTCAGTGCAATTAGTGCAGGTATATGAGAGCATCTATTCTGGGTTCTGTGCTTTTGATCACGATTAGTCTGCTTTGGCTGTTTGACAACAAGAAGAGTTGAACTAATGCAAGTCAAGGAAACCATTATATGACTAATATTATTTTGAAAAAAAAGGAAAAAAGGGACTAGATGCTAAAGACAGCAAAAACACAGAACCAAATAGATTTCACTATATTTCACTGCACTGTTTACATTCCCTCGTTCAGGCACATGATGAAAAGTAAATGAAAAGTGATGGTCAACCATCAATAAGGCCACCAATAATGTCTTAGTATCAAATGTTCTCCATAAAAGAATATTTATTTTCTATATGGGTCTGTAAAATCATTTATTATATAGAATTAATTATTCTTATTGTGATGCCTTTTGGTGCACCAGCAGCCATTATGGCTTCCCAGTAAGAATACTAACCAGCATTTTTACAGACAAGTAAAAAAAAATATGGTAGTGGACATGTTTTTAAAACTGCAAAACAGTTAAATCAGCAGCTTATGTGGAGGTCATTGTTTGAGCAGCATGACACTGTTGTTCTAATACTACACACTGCTACACACCAGTCACTTCTGCACATCATGCACAGTGATGCACAGCAACACTTGAAATACCAGTGTGTAATTAATTTATTTTATATTTATTTCTTTATTTTCATTATTTTTATACATTGCATGCCTTGAGTCATTAGAACAGTAAACATTACCTGGACTCCCAATTTCTCCTCTTGAGAATCTCAAAGACTTGTCTGAATACAAAACGAACCAGCTTTTTATGGAGTGGCAAGAAGAAAAAGAACAGATATTTAAAACCTAACACACAGTCACATCTATTTGAGATTCAGCACAGTTTTAGGGCAAGTGTGTGATTTCCACATGGACAAGGCTTAATGCAGAGTAATACATTTCCATTCTTTCTTTATACTAGCCTGTGTAAAACGTAGTAAACTTGGGATACCCAATGTATATCAACTGGCTGTATCAGTACAGGGTAAACTACTTTCTTTATAAGAAACCGTAGCTCAGTTTTTTGTAGCTTGTGACACAAATTTTAATAAGTTACATCAAGAACAGCTGAAAGTTTGTTTTCGGACTGACCTGGAAGTATTTATCCATACGAAGTCTGTCAATGCCATTCCATTCTCTCTTCAGAGTCTGAAGAAATGTTTCAAAATAAAGAAACTCTATACAGAAAATGAAACACACAGATGTGCCAAATCATTTGAAGTGAATAACACAGATTCCATTAGCCCAAAAACACTGATCAATCCACCTCTTATGTTCACTGTTTTTACAATTTTCAATGTACATTTTACTTGTTAACACACAACAGAATGTTCCAACTTCCTTAAGAGAGACTAAACACAGTGGAACACATTTTAAGCACTACTGTCTGTTACACAATACACTATGGTCCACACTTAACTGATATGACCTATAATGTTTACTAGAAATCAGACTTTAGAGCAGACTGTAGAGCCTCAAAACCCAAAATTCAGTACATTGATCCAGAAGTGCTGGTGTTGATGTTCTCAAACAAATTTCTTGCCAAGATTTTTAAGGTTTGAGTCCCACACAACACATATGCAGACATGATACCCATGACATCAAACAGCTTGACTCACTCTATCCTACCAGCACCCTCAACCAGTCATCAACTTCTCAGGGAGCAACTTGTCCTAAGGTGCAAGGACACTGTAAATTGCCACTTGCTACAGCTTTATTTATTAGGGAGCCAAGCACCAAAGGTTTTTGCTCGGGTTTGTATTATTTTTAATCAGCTAAAACTGATTGTGGAGCCCAAACCAAATGTTGAGGTGAGGTATAGCCTCGCAGGCCCATAAAAAGACACAAAAAGTGGCACTATAGAGCAATGTTTGTAACTTTGTAGTCATGTCTATTTTTTTAAAAATGCATGATTTTTCCCTCATTGTGTAAAAAAAATAAGCACTAGTCCTAATAATCTAATCAAGTCAAAATGGGTCTTGACAACCTATAGAGCCTGGAGGTAAATGATCAAAACTGTTGACATTTTAACCATTTGTGGTGCCAACACATTGATCAGATGGCTACATAAAAGGCCTTTGAGTGCTACTGTCAAGGTTTGTAAAAATTAGGCAGAATGATTCAAAGTTACATTAAGGACACCGGCCAAGTTTGAGCCAGACCAGCCATTAGAAGGCCCTGCAGAGCCCAATTACCTACCCGTCATATTGACACCTTGTGTATTTAAATTAAATGGACAGAAGACAAATCATATCAACTCAGAATGTTACACACATTCTGCAAGTATTCACCCACCTAGGCATTTTTTGGTGTTTTGTTATCTTACAATCTGAAATTGATTATTTGACTGCTTGCATCATTTAATTTACAGAACATGCTTACAATATCTCATTTTTATTTTATATTTTCATTGCGAAGCAAACAACAAATAGGACAAAAATAAAATAAAAATAAATAAAAATATTATAAAATAAATTAGCCCTAGGCCTAATGATTAACACCTCAGTGTACACTAGAGATTCATTTAATTGTTTACGTTAGCAGGCCTATATATAATGCTTTTGTTTTTTGTTTTTTTTTTTTAAAGTAGGGCACACTTTGTTTTGGAAAAACTGTCTAGTCTAAGGACATTTTACTTTGTATGCTGTAGCTAATTTAATAGAGGATGTAAATGAAATAAGTAACCAATATAACTGTGTAAGTAACAATATACTGTGTGAGTGAGTGAGAGAGAGCAGGTGGGGAGGGACTGTGAGCAGAGTAAAGCAGATAAGCTGAGCAGAGCACAGACTCACTGAGAAAACAGAATAAAGGTGCTGTACAAGATTTAGACTTGACCAATCAAATATCAATATAAACGATATAGCCTCACTCCATATGCTGCTCTGTTTAAATGCTGATATATTTTAAATATCAATACATCACTACAGCGCACCATTACCTACTTATGCCTACATTACCTACTAATAATCACTGGCCTCGCTATTTCAAACTTCAATACATAGACAGCTATAAAAACATACAAGACATATAAGGAGTATATTGTTGACTGCCAAGGTGAAACCAGATCGGCCATGTCGTGTAATTTTGAGAAGTACGTAGGCAGATTAAGAACGTTAGAAACTTAAATATATCAGATCATTTTTGGACAGCAAGAGTTTCCTCTCTGTACACCTCAAGTGAAATCAAACTTGTGTAGTCTCTTTCTGATGGTAGATGCTGCACTTGATCATCAACTGCGGCAAGAGTTACCTGTAGGTCCTGTGATGTGGATTGTTTGGGCCTTCTTTACGCAACTTGCAGCCTGTTGTTTAGCTGAACTTGCTAGGACGACCTATTTTAGCCACGTTGGCCATGTTTGCTAACATGTTTTACTTGTAAATGTTTTTCCGCCCAGACAGTAAAAGTGCTAAATCTCACACTGGTGGGTTGTGGGTTTGATACCCAGACTTGGCAAGTTGCCACTGCTGGGCCCTTCACCCTCTCTGCTCCCTGGAGTTGGTTGCCTTACCACTTGACAGGACTTACCATTTGAATCGTGTCACAGTAACTTGGGATTTGCTTGAGAATTAAAAGATTAGAACTTGCACATGTGGCTTACTCCCACCTCTGGTTTCTAGCCTATTTACAACAGAACATATGTAACTTATTTTGATCTTCTGTGTTCTGGGCAGGCTACAGCTCACACTTTTTTTTATTGCATTTAAATAGTGCTGTGGCACTAGAGTCCGGTCTCAAGACCATAAATGAGTAGTCTTAACCTTATTTGGAAGTGGTTTTGGCTCTGTCCTGAAATTTTTTGTAGAAACCAACTTGTTCAACATGTATGTCTGAGGTAACATTAAATTAGAAACGTACCAAATATACATATTTAATTTAACAATGTGCTTAGCAGCTGAACTGTTTACTTTCTGCATTAAAGCAACCAAACACCAGACAATGGACCAACTGAATAATGCCGTTCAGCGTTATGTAGTGTAATACAGCAGATATAAAACAAAGAAGGAAACTGGACATTTGTTTATAACATTTGAAAGAAGCTTACTACCCTTGTAGCTCAATGTGTTTACAGGTATAAAAGACCAGCAGCCAGTTGCACCAGTTAAACATGTTAGATCGTAAGTTAGGGAGCAAAGCATCGCCTAAACCATGCGTTGAATGTAGTAAGTTTAAACCTAACAGTGTATAGATTTTCAGTTGCACCACAAACATTTAAGGTGCATCTTAACCAAAACTAAATAAATGTTATATTGACTAAGCAGTGAAGTCACTCATTTTTAAGTAACTTTTCTGCTTTTTATATGATAAAAAAAAAATCTAAATTTGAGCATGCCCTAGACAACACAACATGAAACTATATTTAAACTTGTAACTTGCTTGATACAAAATGACATATCTACCAGAGGTAGACTTTATCGACACAATATCGTCGATCGTACTCCAATCTTGGATTCACTGGGCATTATTAATATAACATGTTGGATTATCATTGCAGAATTTGGGTAAAAATGCATTTAACATCACAATATAATACACTGCAGGACAACAAAATCTCAATTTTTTTTCATTATCCTAAGGCCCTAATATGCAAGTAATAGTGTACGTGTGTACATATTTCACACACACACACACACACACACACACACTTTTTAATATGACATTAGTAAATGCTTAATCTGAGGCACACATTTCATATTAAAACATGTATATACATGTCAATATGTCTAAAACCAGTAGACAGGGCTTTAAGCAAAACCAAAAATAGTACTTACGGTGGTCAATTGTGTGGAAGCTATGGATCAGACAAGATACTCTAGCTGAAAGCTCCTCCTGAGAACAAACATGAACACATAATTTAAAGTTAAAATAAAAAATGTTGGTTTGCTCAAAATAAAAATCCTATTTTTCTTCTGTCAAAATGTTTCTCTAACACGTTTGCCTATTTCTAAAAAAAATCAAAAATGCAGATTTTTAGTTACATCATTATTAGTGTTAAAAGTTGTCATACATGTTAAAAGTTGTTGTTACATGCAGGGTATAAAGTATTTTTTAACACTCTAATTGCATGAGCATTGCGTCCACAAAACTAATCACAATCACCACTCAGCAAAAAAGACCTTCCTTCCTTCCAAATATCCTGTTTGACTGGAACATCATGGTACAAAAGGAAAATGAGTAATGGTTTCTGATTTAGCAGGGCTGCATTGGTAACTGGTTTAACACTAACGGTTATTTTTTAACAACACTGTCTTATTTATTTGTGTATTTTGCTAAACTGCCATGGTGTCATCAACTGTTTAGATTATCTTGGCTATTTATGTATGTAGTGGCAATGTGGACGATACAGCAAGTTACCCGTATTATGTTGTCAGTACATTGGCACATCATTCTATACCTATAAATCCCATCCTTGTAGTATCATACTGATGAGTGCCAATGAGCCGATTTTTGCTGAGGGGAGCATCTCATTCTTTTGTTCATCGCCATCTACTCTACATATTTACTTCTATTCCTATCTTGTGTTTAAACCCCTGCAGTAATCAGGACAGACAGGCAGGGCAGGGGGTCACTTGTTTATTTAAAAAAATAAATAATTTTGTGGGGACTACAGCTGTTGTAGAGATTCAGTTGTACACCTTAACGAACAAACAGATTGATAATGTCTACCTAGAAAATTAAGCACAGAAAACAGTCATTGGTGTGCAAATGTGCTGCATTTGAACAGAACAAATATAAATTGAGAATGAAATGTGTTATGAAAGCTGTTGTGTGGATTACTCACAAAAAGACACTGTTACAACAATTAACAGATAATTGACCATACTACAAAGTTGTTAACCTGCCAAAATGTTCAGACAACAATGCCTTAACTTTAAGGAACTACACTTACATACCAAGCAGACAATGTTGTGAGCACAAAAACAATAGGTTGTCATGACACTGTACACTGTAACGGTGTTTGCTAGGTTACGTTTGCTGTTGACTGTTGCAGTTCATCAGTCAAAATGTAAACCAATCCTGCACTCATGAAACGATCAGGGGCTTTATAGTTTAATTTCAGAAGTGTTCACAAGTATTCTACTGATGTATATACTAAAACAAGACAGCAATAACAGCATCCTAACTTGTAGCAGTCAGATTGTATGCATTTGTATGCAGTTTTTAATAGATTACAATTTACACAAACTGTCCCAAGGACCTTTCAGTTTTGTTTTGGCATGGTATCTCATTAATTTGCTTCTGCAGTTTGCGTTACCAAAAATTATGAAATATGTCTTTTAATACTTTCATTGTATTGAACACAAACAAATACCACTAAGACAAAAAAGACCACCTGATGTGAACAAAATTACAAAGCGCAGACAATACTTTTGACCGTTTATACTGCTAGGAAAATGAATACTGTATATTACATAGTAACATGATACATATGATTACATGGGTGAATATCCAGCTAAAATGGCGAACCTGTAATTTGTATGTTTAACTACTCCTGAATTTGATCAGCATATAGTGGACGCATTTATGCAATCAGTAAAACACTTCATTTACTTTACTATACCTGAAGAAAATCAGATCACCAGCGTGGCTGATGAGATGCAATTTTACATTTTTAGTGGCGGGCACGTGGCTTCAATACGACGGCTGACGAAGATTTTCAACTTGAAGACTGTCAGTTCTCCAAATAGCTAATCTTACGAGTATTAACTCACCTGCAAATCTGGCTTATCCTGCATCCACAAAGAATAGAAAAGTCCTTTCCATATTTTCAATAAGTCATCACTCGTGAAACCACCTTGGGGGAAAAAAAACTCTGTTAAGCATTACTTCAAGAAGATACGGGGTTGATCAGATAACCTTTAATAGATCGATTAGCGAATTTATCTAACTGTCTTAGGAAACATAGAGGGAAACGTTTCGTGCTACTATACTTACACATCGCACCAAACTTTTTACTTTTCACTGTTAGCATACTAGCACGAAGCTATTCCCTCCACGTTTCCTACGACAGCGAAGCGTGCTGGCTAAACAACCCTTCTCTCTTCGACTTTACCTTCTTTTTTCTGAGAACGAAGATTAATGTATTTCCTCAATGTCTTTAAAGCTTTCGTTCTGACAGACCTTTCATTCGCGGCTAACCTTTGAGCGAGGGCTACCTCTGGCTCCTGTGTTACCGATGCCATGTTTCTACGATTTTCACGTGGATGCCTCGCCGATTTTTTCCCCAGAAACTCGCCGAGCACGCTTCTTCAGCGCAGTTTGATGACGTATCCGTCTCTAGATTTTACCATGCTCTACTAGATGGTAGTGTTGCTACCCGATAAGCCTTCCCTGGACAATTTGAAATGAAAGCGACCGATTAAAAATTAGTAACGTCAAAATTATTAACTCTTTCTTGTCACCTGAAAATCTCTGGTAACATATTCTGGATTATGACAGATTTTATATCGTTAACACAGCTGTTTATATTGCTGAATTTCTGTATTTCCACATACAAGTCGCATTCAAATACTCAAAGAGATTATATTATTATAATAATATATTATATATATATATTATACAAGAGATAATATTATAATATTACATTTGTGAATTTCATAGCAGTGCTTTTCGGCATTATACTGTATTTGTTAATGTGTAAATCATTTGTCAACTACTAGAAATATAGCAGGCGACAGAAATTTAATATGTGGTGAGAAGTAAGACAGCCATTTTTGGAGTCGCTTCAGAAAATGTTAGCAAACAATAATAATCGTTTTCAAAAAAACTGTGTGAGAACTCAAATTCTTAAAAGCAGAGTGGAATTTCCAGAAGGGATTATCTGAAGAAGTTGGTGACTCCTTTGTTCAAGTCAAAGAAAAACGAGGAGGTGGAACCAGGCACCTTTTAAAACCAGACAGCTTTAAAGACTACTACAATAGCAGAGTGTGGAAAAAACTAATTAAGTGACATAACTAAATTTAAAATCACAGTGAGAGACATTACTAAAAAAGTCAGATCCACTGACCACACTGGGTGAACGATACAAAATGAGGAAAGTGAAGGGACTTCATATGTCTTGCAAAAGGAAAGACACAACCACAACCCAGAAAGCACAGGAATCACAGGCGACCTTTCATCTTCCTCTGTTGGGACAAATATGCCTTTAGCAGAGAGCAGCAATGTTACAAAACTGCCTCTGTCCCCAATGAGGCATGGCACTGAGGAGTACAGAAGACTCACAGTATTAATCATGTGGGCTTTATAGACAATCAGTTAAAGTCTGAAGGTACTTTATAGGTAGGGATGGTGTCCACCACCCAATGGAAGGGCTGCCTTACTTTCACGCAGCATAGTCTAGAAGATCTAGTCTTCTAGTTAGTTGGCAGAGAAGTGTTGTAAATTGCTGACAATCCAGAGCCGGAAACAGACAGGCTGAAGCGATCGCCTGTGAGCTGCCTCGAGGCATCACTTAGGTTAATTTGTATAAAAAGTAGTAGATCACTAAACCACAAGC
Organism: Salminus brasiliensis; assembly: GCF_030463535.1. Classification (NCBI taxonomy): domain Eukaryota; kingdom Metazoa; phylum Chordata; class Actinopteri; order Characiformes; family Bryconidae; genus Salminus; species Salminus brasiliensis. The sequence continues at coordinate 34,859,226 of NC_132885.1, read as the reverse complement.
AGTCTTTGTAAATCAAATGATAAGTGATTTTACACCCTCAGAAATTACACCCTCAGTTAAGTAATGTAAACACATTACAGAAAAGTACATAATGTGATAAAATGATTTCACCTGATGTATGTGGAAATTGGCTAAATTAATTATTTGATGTTAATTATTTAATGCCTTCATGTCTTCTTATGTTATTTATTTTTTGTCTCTTGTCTTTTCTTAATTACTAATTATGTAAAGCTGCTTTGTGACGACAACAGTTGTAAAAAGCGCCATACAAATAAATTTGACTTGACTTGACTTTTATTTTACGTTTATTTTTGTCTGAATGTTGGAACACTCTTGGCTGGTTTCCTAGACAGTACATTACATCAAACCTTATTGTTAGCTAACATAGAACTTCTGCGAAGTCTGGAAAAAAAGCTTTTAGTCTAGGATTATGATCAAGCCATGTCTGGGTTATGCTCTAAATCACCTGATCTGATAATGTGTTGAATTACACAGAGCATTAAAATGTTGTGGGTCACGTAGAGTAGTAGGCGAAGGTAGTGGGTGTATCACGTGATTTCAATTTTAGATAGCTGTTACTGAAGACAATGATAATTGCTCAGTTTTGAGGTCTGGCATGGCTGTTAGTGGAAAGGCTGTGTGTACCCATGTTGTCCAATGTTGGCCTATTTCTGGTTTTAGTGTGGTGATATGGACTTAATTTTATTCTTAAAATGACTCACTAATGAATGTATTTTATCAGATTGAGAATCCGCAAAATATCCCACCCTGTTCTTTCCATATTTTCTGTGAAGCTAATATAATCACTTTTAGTCCTACTTGTTCATTGTTTTTAACTGCAAAATATCATGTTTATCACCTTAGGACATGTAACTTGTCAATCAAGATTAGACAACAATGATTCATTGTACAAATGTGAATTTCAAGCTTTTGCCCTCAGAATTTCCTACTATTATAATTGTCAAAATTCACATTAAAGGTTGCTAGAAACCCAGATACTTTTGGAAAATAAATGCTCTTTTGCAATCCATTTATTCTGTGTTTTAAAAATGTAATTGACTGATTTTTGTTTTTAAAGGTAGCTTATCTTGTGTGTCAGTCAGGTGTTACAAATGGCTGACAAAGGATTGCCTGAAATGTACACCAAAATGTGTGGTCCATAACCATGCACCACACATTTAAAAAAAAATACATTGATCCAAAACTGCGGCAGGAATCTTGGTCAATAAAAAACCCCGAAAACGATGGGTACCCAGATGGGTATGTTTTGATGTTTTTGATGCTTTGAGCTGTGCAAATTATTACATAAACCAAATATTTTTTTAAATTCCTTTACTCTAGAACAATCTGGAAGAGTGCCCTCAGCCACTGCTTATACAAGTAACCCACAAGAAATAGAGCTTGGTAAGCTTTTTTCATTTGGTTAATTCAATTTATAATCATGGAATTGTTGTCATTTTATTTTTATTGCCAGATTTACAACTACAACTACTCCAGGAGACACTGGACTGTGATGCTGTAGAACCCAGATGCACAGCATTTTACGATTGGGCCTTAAGACAAATTCTGTCTGAAGATCGCTGGCAGGAAGCAAGCTCCTTAACAGTTTGTTAGCTTTAGACCATGTACATCATTGTCCATGTGATCACTGTAACCTCTTCCACCATCAACTTGTGCTTTTGCGACCAAATATGTCAGGTCCGAAGCTGACCTGGAGTGTCGCCGTCTGTTTACAGTTCCTAAGCCGACCTGGAGTGTCAGCGGCTGTCTTCACTTGCTAGGCCAACCTGGAGGGTTGGCGTTTCGTTCGTGATATCCTTGGTCTAAGTTGTGGTTTTCACAAGGACATCTGAGAGAGTCCATCAAGTTCATGTGCATATTGCTTTTCTGGTTTCTATGTGGTCACCTTGAGGATTCGGCGACTAATCCCTAAGCTCCTGTAAGTAAGTTTAGTTGTGCCTGACAAGCGCAGGGTTTAGTTTGTTTCTTTTACTGGCCCTGCCAGTGTTTTTTTGATCTAGCCTTACCCCCCTTGTTTGTTTGCCCCATCACGCCTGGCTCCCTGGCTATCCTCCAGCCTCAGGTGGCTTTCATGTTTTTGCCCATGTTCGTTTGTCACGTTTGTATTTTGGTTAATCATTATCCCCTGTGTTATTGCTGCATTCTTGTGTTTACCCCTGTTTGGTTTATTAAAGTCTTGCATCGCACCGCCCCTGCGAGTGTTCACCCGTCATTGATCTAGCCAGTCATGACAAAATATAGCGGTAAGCGGATCTTAACACTATACTCCAGATCAGGGCATAATACTTTTTGCTATCTGGGTAGTGAATGGCATTGGTTGATATCTACAGGCTAGAGGGAGTAGTGCGCTTCAGGTACTTATTATTGTTCGAAATAATTATTGTTTTTTCTTATATTGTCTCACATTAATAATGTCCATAATTAATTTCAAGATTTAAAAAAAAATAACTAAAAATAACCTTACATTTTATTAACATTTTATTAAAATTTTTTTGTTACATTTACAATTATTAATCATGTAATTTTTTTTATATTTCAAGTCCACTGATAAAGATGCATACTCATTTTATTATAAAAACAACCAATTAACATAATCCATGAAAGTTTCTCTTCACAGTTTTTCAAATATCTCAATCAGGATAGCTGATTTCTTATTTTCTAATATATATACAAAAATCATTTTCTAATACACTTAGATTTTCTAATACACTTAGCCAGAGGTCGACCGCAGCTGATATGTCGCTTATCTGGAGCTGATCAGGAGGAATATAGCAGTAAGCGGATCTTAACACTATACTCCAGATCTGGGCACAATACTTTAAACACAAAACTTTTAATTAATTATTGTAATCCATCCAAGTTTCTCTTCACAGTTTTAGGTAGCTTGTGAGAAATGGCTGATGTGTACCTAGTCTTGGTGTATGCATTATTATGCCTCACAAGTTGTTTTGATGAATAGATTTATTTCTTTCTGTCTTCTCTAGGTTGCTCCTCCTCCCTCTTCTCTGACCTGCTTCTCTCCTCTTTCCACAGATGACCTCCTACATCTTCTCACCTCCAATAATCCTACCACCTGTCCACTAGACCCTGTTCCATCCCCTCTGTTCCAAACAATCACTCCAAACCTCCTTTCCTTCATCTCCTCTATCATAAACAGCTCTTTGTCGTCAGGTCAGGTACCATCGGCCTTTAAGTCTGCCAGAGTCGTGCCCATCCTAAAGAAACCAACTCTAGACAGCTTGGACATCGGCAACTACAGACCTATCTCTCTTCTCTCTTTTCTCTCAAAGATTCTCGAACGTTCCGTCTACAACCAACTGTCTCTCTTTCTCACTCTGAACAATCTTCAGGACCCTAACCAGTCTGGCTTCAAAGCTGCACACTCTACTGAAACTGCTCTCATTGCAGTTACAGAGAAGCTCCATGCAGCTAAAGCTGCCAGACTGTCCTCGGTTCTGATCCTTCTTGACCTCTCCGCAGCTTTTGACACAGTGGACCACAAGATCCTCCTGTCTATCCTTGCCGGTCTTGGAATTACCGGCTCTGCATGGCAATGGTTTGCATCATACCTGCAGGTCTGCTCCTTGTAGTCTCTCCACTGTAGTCGTTCCACAAGGCTCAGTTCTTGGTCCTCTTCTTTTCTCACTCTACACTCACTCTCTTGGTAAAGTGATATCCTCTCATGGATTCTCTTACCACTGTTACGCCGATGAC